>NC_134872.1:17742572-18056739 GCF_049852395.1 Peromyscus maniculatus bairdii | reverse complement strand
TTTGGACTTTTTACTTTCAACTTAAGAACTGAAATGATATCAGATAAAGATTTAAAAAAGAAGTCATGAAAAATTTATGGAAGGAATTACAGAAAACTCAACTTTCGTTGAGACCTTTTTTCCTATAAGCTTCTTATAAGCACTTGGCTTTCATTATCACTTTGAGCATCTCATCTAGTCAGTGCGGTTGACTGCCATCCTCATTCAGCAGGGGCTTATTGGAAAAATGAGGACACTCCCCGAACTGGACCCTGAGTGGGGCACTCTGCACACAGCACTGTGGTGGGGGGACTGTGCACACAGTGGGGTATCAATGTGGCAAATCCAGATGCACACACAGTCCTTCTGTCAAACTACCCACATGTACCCCCATTCCACCACCACCCCACACACACCCATCCCCTTCTTCACCCATCCCCATTGTCAAGGATAAGATCAGGAAGTGACTCTAAGGAACAGGATTGGGAGGTAGGAAAAGTCAGGGAGGCAAGCAGAGAAAGACTGTGTAAGAGACTTGATCTCTGAGTAGACAAAGGCCTTTAGTCTTCCCAGGTCTCTGAGGAGGAAAGGGGACAGGGTAAGGTGCTATTTAATAACTGGCCTCTGTCCCTAGTGGTCAAAGGTTTCTGGCACCTGGCTAACTCCTCAGCTGCAGGTCCACACATGCATCAGAATGTCAAACAGATTCCTATGTCTTTCATATGGTGATGACAGCAAAAAGCAAGAGACATATGCAGGGAGGGAAAAGGTCAGGGGAGGTGCCACACTCATGGTGGAGGTGAGGGGGGAGGGAGAACACAAGCCTGAGGTGATGTAAAAGAGCACAAGGTGGTACCAGCAGCAGCTGCCGACATAGAGTTTGAACTGAGTGGTCTGACTGCTCTGGAGAGGGATGTTGGGAAAGGTCATGCCGTCAGACTGCTCCAGAGAAGGCTGTGGGAGCCGCTCACCCAGCCTTTCTAAGTGATAATGGCAATGCTAGTCTGGGGCTACATTTTGAGAATTGTTCACCCTGCCAGGGGTTTTAGTCTGCAAAAGAAAGAGTCATCATTATGAAGCAAACTGTGTAAGAGACAATAAGCCCAGTTTGGCTCTGCATGGAAAAAGGAATGTGATGGGCAGACATGCTTCTCAGCCAACAGGTTTGAAACTGGGAGACTCGCAGACATCTAAGAGATTTGGATCATGATGAAGCTTAACTTCAGAGCAAGGGAGCATGAGGGTGACATCGCAAGAGCTGTTACAGCTCAGTCTTTGTGGCTAGAGTGTCCTGGATAAGCTCTCATTTTTGTTTCTTTGTTTTTGTTTTTGCTTGTTTGGGGATTTGACTTTCTTACATTTGATGAATCCTTGGTGAAAACAAGACTGAAAAAAAAGTACCTTCCTGCTTCCAGAGAGATTACAGTCTAATGAAGATGAGAAATAAGAAAACAATAAAATGTAAAACCATCTGGCAAACTTTTAGAGAAAATAAAACTGTAATAACGTAGGACAGGATGCAAAGTTTTGCGTCAGAAAACTGACAAAGACTTTCATAAAGTGTTGTAATTAAACTGACATGAAGGATAGAGGGGTCTGACAAACAAGGAGAGAAGAACATTCTAGGCAGAGGGAGCTCCACGTAGAAATCACAAAGGGACTGGAAGATTTGGAGGGCATTGCACCCAATCTCCTTGGAGGCTACCACCCACAAACCTGCTCTAGGCATTGACTGAACTAGTCTGTTAAGGTTTTCATGTGTCAGCTGAAATGTGGAACTTTGTCTCATAAATAACAGAGAGATGGAGAGAGTTAGAACAAACTTTGGCACAGGTAGGTTTGTTTTGAAGATTTGAGGTCTAGGAAAACTTGTAGATGAAATAAAAGAGCTGGCTAAGAAAATAAAGCATTCAAATTTTGGGAAGGAAAGCTGAAAGAGAACAACACAGCTAGGAGACTCTTCTGCTAACGAGGGCAGACTAAGACTCAAAGAGCTGAAGAGAGCCGGAAGTGGCGGCAATGGCGGATATGCCAGAGGTTGAAGCAGGAGAGTTACACGTTCTAGGATAACCTGAGCAACTTAGTGAAGACTTTGTCTCAGAGTTAAAATAAAGGGCTGAGAATGAGCTTAGTGGCGGAGTACTTGCCTAACAGAAGGTCCTGTGTCATGTGCTGAGAAAAAAGTCAGCATCAGAAACCAACATTCCAAGTGGCTATGGATATAGTACACAGGACAGAGGAGTTGATTTACCTGAAAGTCCTTCTCTTGAATGTGTGAGCCCCTTGTCTGGCTGCTAATGCTCTCTGACCTCCCCATAATGCTTAGAGTTTGTTTTGTTATTTAGCATCATTCTACATATTGGTATCTCAGGGAGTCTAAGGTAAGGTTTCTCCTAGTGTTCTTCATACTGGTATAGATAGAACAACAAATATCTCAAGTTCACAGAAGTTTGTAGATTCTTCTAAATATGCATTGGGGCCCTCTAAGCCTTCCCTGCCCTCCAAGTTCCTAGCCACAGAATCTCTTTTTTATAGTCTGTCTTAGAATTGTGTTCCATTGAGCACACCCTGGAAATGCCAAGTTAGAGGCACCCTCTTTGATGTAAGTAACATAGCAGATACGAAAAGCTTCTTTCTACAAGGAGGCCATGTGGAAGAGTGGATGCACACGGCTTCAGGGGTGGCCAGATCTGAAACAGAAGGCTCTTTCTGCATTAAACCCGCCCCTGATTTATGGAAAATAGGTCAGCATTGGGTTTAGCGTGCTCATCTGTGACTACGAAACAATGAGGCTGACTTTGCAGGCATGTAGAGGAATCACTGGGAAAAGCATGGAGTGTGTCAGCTGCTCCATTTACACCGGGAGGCGCTGCACTTTAATGCAGGTCCATGCTCCCCCTCCTGTTCTGACACGTGGCCTGTGTTGTGCACTGGTGCTTTGACTCTCCACCTGTTGCTTCACAATCTTCACATTGTGTTACTTCTGCCCTTGCCCATCGTTGGTGCTGGCTGCTGTGGTCTGGCTTTGGCTTTCTGTCCAGAATGGTCAGCTTACTGGAAGAAGCCAAATGGTCTATGGCGTGGATCTAGACACCATATGGCGTGGTTTCCAGAGTCAGGTATTATTGCAGTTAGAGAGTTTGCCCTCGCAGAAGCTCAAACCACAGCTGGAATCTGGGGGGTGTGAACCACAAGTTGTTTCTGTTCAATTCCATGGCTCCAGATCCAGTTTCCATTTTGCTCAACAGATCAGCTAAATCAGAAGGTTCTCAGAAAAAGACAACTGTTGTGACCTCGTCAGGCTGCAGTTGAAAATGATTAACACGCTATCAGCACGGGTCCTCTGACAGGAAGGTAGATGTCTTTGTCAGCCTAACTGAAACACCAAACTTGGCCTAGATGGATTCTGCTCTAGGTTATAGGTTATAACAATCTAAGCCGGGGCTGGAGAGATGGCTCAGCAGTTAAGAGCACTTGCTACTCTTGCAGAGAACCATGGTTCAATTCCCAATACTCATGAGGAGACTCACAACCATCTGCAATTCGGGCTCCAGGGGATCCCTTATCCTCTTCTGATATCTGAAGGCTCCTGCACACACACATTACATATACATACACTTAGGCAGACACACATACACATAAAATATTTTTAATTTAATCTAAGCTAGTGAGCTTTTACTGAAGCATAATATAATATCAGTAGCTGATATCATCCTCTACTCAAATAGCAACAACTTTTTTCTGTTTGTTTGTTTGTTTTTTCCCAGGGTCTTATTTTGTAGCCCAGGCTGACCTAGAACTTGTGATAATACCCCTAGGTGTTGAGATTACAGACATAAGCCACCATGCTGGTCTTCAAATGTCACTATCTAATATCAGCTTTTACTCAAATTTCTGATAACCCAAAGTAATGTGGATTCTTTAGTGTGATAACATTATCATTGGTTATCAAAATGAACAAATTTTAAGCATGTGCTTTTTCATTTTTCTGCTTAAAAATGTCTATGGTGACCTATTGTTTTCTGAATTAATACCATTCTGCTTACTGTGCTGTGTAAGACTCCCCGTGGGCACCACGAAGTGAAGGAGAACTAAATCTTGTTTTAGAACAGGGCTTTTTAAACTTTAATACACACATGGATGACCTGGCACCCTTGGTTCTTACTCAGTTGTTCAGAACAAGGTCATGGCAAGATTTCCAGCGATGAGGAAGTACGGAAGAGCTTTGAGCATTCAACCCTAGTGGGATCGAAACAAGTCAGTGAACGGCTTCAGTGGGAGACAGAGCACGTGACATGGAGCCCGAGAGAGCTCTCCATAGCAGTTTCTGTTCAAATGCCATACTCAAATCCAGGGGCCTCGAATATTCCACTTGTTCTTGTGGTTTTCATTCTTCATCTGCCCAGCTGTTTTACAACAAACATCCTGGGTTCCTGGGACTAAGAGTCTAACCATGCTCTCCACAGTACTAGGACTGTGCTCTGGAAGGGGCAGTACGTGCTTTGATTTTTCCCACACTTTATGAAAGAAGGTCTTCATTTCTGTATTGAAATCATAGTGATGGTAAGAAAGAGCTTGGCCATGAATTACAAAGTTGAGTTTTAAAAAAGTCCCATGGACATTACACTTGGTGTAATATTCCAGAACCCTAGTGCATTCTGAAGATGGCTCACTGAAGCTAATACTGAAGGTGAGTAGGTGATCAGGTTCCTTCGTAAGTTACCCCGTGTGAATCATAGTGCCTCAGATCAAAAGCGCTGAGTCGGCTCAATTGAACTGACGTCACATGACATAACACTTAAAACCTTCCTCAGGTCATTAGATTTAGCCAGAGCTTTGTATAAGTGTACACCATAGCTATGTTTGCTATTTATTATTGAATGTTGACTACTTCGCTTCTCTTTGTAGTTTTGAGAGTCTGAGGCTCATATTACAGAAGACTCGTGTCCATGACTGGAGGTGATTTTGAGCATTAAGGATGAATCTGAAGTGTTCTTATTTGGTGTTTAGAGAACAAACTGTTCTGAAACGTTGGAGTTCCTGGCACCATTGTTCCTTCTGGGTTTTGCTCAGCTCTTTAATTGAGTCATTTTCATTTTAATCAAGTCCTGGCTTGAAGCTATGCTACCACCCAACAGGAGCTGGAATTGATCTCACATTGGTTTCTACATAGCTGATCTCCGTTCTAAAATACAGTCCCTGGTTTGTTTTCTTCCTGGCTACTGTGAAGGTAAGACATTAACAAGTTTATTGTTAAATCAAATGGGTTAAATTGTTACTTGCTTACCTCCTTCAATGTGAGTCAAAAGTTAATAAAATGGTACTGTTTTCTTGTGGAATGCTTTGGTTGTAATATTTAACTTCTGGGGCCAGGTCCATGAGGAAATTTATCCCATTATGTGCCATTAAATCTACATGGCTGCTTTGGGTGTTGGCCTCCACTATCACCATTCTAAATGAAGCTGTGTGTAAAGGTCTAGATCTTCAGCTACTTATGACATCCTTGATTAGTGGGCATCTAGGGTGTGCCTGGGAGAATCCGTCCTTTAAAACAAGCCCCACACCCTAGTGTTACTAACATCTAGCTCACAGAGTGAAACTTTTGCCAGGACAGGGTTGGGATTACAACCTCAAACAAAGAAATGGTCCCAGCTGACTGAAAAATGGAAGGACCTATGTCTTCACGACTTAAAAATTATGAAATGTATTCTGGGGAACATCTGCATCCCAGTCTCCTGTGAAGCTTGTTTACAATCCCGATTCCTGGACCATATGCTTAGACTTACTGACTCTAAAATCCCAAGACTCTCTGCTTTTATCACAGTGCCCAAGGGGTTTCCTTGCACAGTGACATTTCAGAATTCCTATCTAGACAAATGAGAAACCAACCACTAAGGTGGATAATCAGCCTAGTTCTATGACCATATTCAATCCTGATCTGTAGAGAGTATGATTCTACAAAATGTTCTAAGAACTCATTCAGCAGCACTGATGACTGCCTGAGGCCAGAGGCTCAGCCAGAAGCAGCCAGTGCTCTGGATACTGGAATTTCACTGATGTTTCAGGCACTTTCTCCATGTATCCAAATGGCTGGTTAAGACAGCCAGCTGCACAAAGAACCTCAGCCACCAAATCATCACAGTCTCAATCCATAGTGATATCTTTGTTATTTCTGCTGCTGAACACATGTTATAACATTCAATCACCCCTTTGGTTACATAATTTAAATGTTTGGGTTCCGTAGCTGGCAAGTTGACCATAAGGCAGACAATTAGATTGATCTGGCGTATACAAGAAAACTGAAGTATACTGAAGTGGCTATTGACCAAAGATAGAGAAGAAGAAAATAGATTGGAGTCTGGTCTGACAGTGTAGGGAAGGAAGTCAAGAGAGTTGTTGGACGGAGGTCTTCTGGCTCAGAAACAGGTAGAAATGGACTGTGAGTGCCGAAGGAAAAAAACTACTCTTAGCTTTTATGAGCAGTTCTCCTTACTGACATCTGAAACATTCACAGACTCATGCACATTTGTAAAACACATTCCTTTTTGATGAGATGCATATTTGGTGAGGAGGTGTTGGAGGTGCGAAAGTCAGAGGAAAACGTGGAGAATGGGAATCTCCACACGTGAGAGAGAAAATGAGCTGGAGACAGGAGTTGCGTGGATGTGCACCACCACAGCCTCAGTTCTCACCAGAGTGAGAGCCCAGCACAGCGTGGCATGCTCACACTTACCCCTTTCTAGTTCCTCAAAGTGAATGCTGATGACTTCCCCGTCTGGGTCAGCAATTCCTCTTGCTCATCCCGGGGTAACTGATACCCAGGCAGATCAGGTGGCTCCGGTTCACTTGTTAGGCGCTGCACCTTTTTCTAGACTTTTGCAGAGGTTAATCTTTGGGAGGGAAAGGCCTTAAATCCACCTTTTAGTAACAAATAACTATTCTGTTTGCATGGTGAATTTTCTGCTGTATTACTAGATGATGACTGTTCATTGTTTTTCTTTTATCGGTGACAGTCAGAATTTTTTAGCTTACTAGTCACTTATTTTACTTCCAGATAATTGCTATCATTGTTAACTTTCTGGCAAGAGCTGCAAAATAACAAATATTTATTATAACAACATGCTTGACAATAGAAATAATATACCCCTTTCACCTGCAGATGGGAGAAAACAGTGAAGTGAGTTCACTCAGCTAGGCTTGATAGCACAGAACCGACTCCTTTTAAAGCCCAGGCACGTGAACCAGTACTCGGTGTCATGGTGAGACAGCCTTACCAGGCAGCTGTCTTGGCCAGGCAGCTCTTTCTCAATCAAAACATTCAAGCCCTGGACACATTTTAAAACTGCCAAGAGGACACACAAGGATGTCTGTATTTCTCAAATAGCCTTTATTTAGCCAGGAGACTCTAATATCTGTATTTGTTGTGATGATTTTATTAGTTGGCCAAGAGTCACTTCCCAGCACCTCCTGCATGTCTTCATTGCTCTATATGATGGTCAACATAGGCCATGCTCTTCCTTGGTTGTAAATATTCTACCCCCCAAGCAGCATTAATATAGCAACTATTTGTCTCCTGCTTATATAGAGTCTATGCTATCCAGTCTGTTGTGTGGGCTCTAAGATTGTCTCATATGGAAAGAGTTCTCAAGAGGAGTTTGAAAGATATATTTGGCTAATTCTAACTTTTATCCATAGTTTGCCAACCAGAACCCAGTACACAGCCTTAATAATGCCTAAATGTCTGGGAAGCAGGAGGATGCAACTGGAGATCCATAGCCATCTCTAAACACTGTCTAGCAACGAGAACGGACACAAAGATTGAGAGTAACTCTTGGCCCTGTGGAGATTTGAACCTATTAGAGTAGTAGAAAGGAAGGCAACTGGCAATCACCAAATACCTCTCAAATTCATTTTTATAAAGGGAGATTTTGTGATTCACCCAGCAATTATTGAACAGCCACCGTTTCCTAAGGCCTGACCCATGCGTTGTGTGTCAAAAACATATAATTCTTTCATTTCAAGGAAGGACAAAGACCAGAAGAAGTACATAGCCACCCGGACACAGTGATGAATACAATAGAAATATTAGCTTCCTAGATTTGCTGTCATGAAGTTCCCTAGCCTGGGTGGCTTCAAGCAGCAAAGTTATTCCATCACAGTTCTGGAGGTTAGAAGTCTGAAAACACTGCCAGCGAGATCACATTCTCCTTGGGCAGACTCTTGCCTTGTGCTCAATTCTAGGGTAAGCCATTAGTCCTTGGCTGGAGAATATAAACTCTCACATCTGCTTATCTTCAACTCTGTGTGTCTCACGTGGCATTTTTCTCTTATAAAGATAAGTCATACTGGATTAAGGCCTACTATTGTGACATCACCTTAGCCTCATTATACATGCAAAGAACCTCTTTCCAAAGAAGGTCACATTGGCAGGTATCATGGACTAGGACCTCAAAATCTGTTAGCAGAGTATAACTGCACCCATAAAAGAAGTGATTTCAGGATGTTAGGAAAATTCACAGGAACAATATTCAGGCAAGATAAATCTAGGGAGATAGTGTCTAAGCTAAGTCTTCCACACCAGCAATGAACAAGTGAAGTAAAAACTTGGAAATAGACATTCCATTCAGTCACCAGCAAGCACAAGGGCCCAGTGTGCATTGACAGTCTAGGTAGGTATAATGGCTCAACTGTGTGTCAGCTTGGCTGAACTACAGGTTACCCAGATAGCAGATCAAACAATATCTCTGAGTATGTCTATGAGGATGATTTCAGAAGGGACTAAATTGTAATAGTACATTGTAATAGTGCACAGTGAGACAAAGACCTACCTAGAGCATGAATGTAGGAATGTCTAATCCCTTACAATTCCAAATAGAACAGTTTTTGTTTGTCCTCTGCTGTTTGTCCTCTGTCCCTGTACTCAGACTCTGGAGCTCCTAGTTGTTGGCTTTTTAGATCTTACACAGCTCAACTGACATCCTCAACTCCTCCCAGTTCTCAGGACTTTGCCCAAGTTCTCAGGCCTTTGATATTCTACTGAATCCACGACTTCTGTGGTTCTCAGGCCCCAGAGCTGGACCTCGTTGTAGTACTAACTTTCCTTATACTCAGGCTAAAATATGGCATGTTGTAGAATTTCTTTCCCTCTGCAACTTTGAGAGCTGATTCCCACAATAAAACATTTTAAAAATCTAGCAACCCTACCAGGACAGAAGTTACTGAGAGGATATAGGGGTACTGCTGTAACAGATCTGACCATATTTTGTGGGGGAGGGCTGAGAAAGGACTTTGGAACTTTGGGCTAGAAAGTCATTGAGTGTTGAGAGCTCAGTGGGATGTTCTTTGTAGGAGCTTGGAAGATAAGAACGTTAGAGCAGTGGGGATGATGGAGGCCTGGCTTGGGAAGTTCCAGAGGGAAGCAAAGACTCTACTGGGTCTTTTGTGTGAAGGATCTGTGGCTCTGGTCAGCTGGAGCTGAAGAATCAGCTGTGATTAATAAGAGACCAGAAACACTAAAGTAAAGCCTTTGTTTTGCTGGATAATGGATGCTGGTCAGCTGGGGCTGAAGAATCAGCTGTGATGAAGAAGAGACCAGCATCACTGAGGTGAAGCCTTCTGGGAAGTGTTTCCTGAGAGTCAGCACATGCATGCCGTGTTCCAAAGTTGGCCAAGGTTATACCTTGTGCTGGCAGCCAAACTTGGTAGTATAAGAATTACCCAGGTGCTGCTGGTTTTGAAGGTGTAAAGGAGTCATAAAGAGCAGCTGAGGCTTGATACTGTGTGGCAGGGCTGGATTCCCTGAAGAGAGCCCAGGAGAGGCTATTGGTGAAAGTGCAGCCCAGTTGCAACAAGAATCCCTAGTGTTTTAGGGATGCCAGTACCAGAGGATGACCACCAGAGACAAGAGCCATGGTAACCAGCCTGAGCCTAGAAGATAATCTGTGTGTGCTGCAGAGGGTGGGGCCAGAGAAGTGATCTAAGCACTTTGGAGGAGCCCAGAAGACAGTTAAGTGAATCCCAGATAACTGAACATTGAGTTATTTATACTTTGGGAGTTTGGTTTTGCTTTCTTCAGATTGGTACTGTGCCCTGGTTCTCATCTTTTGAAATAAGAAAGTATTTAACTTATTTTTTTTTTTATCTATAGGAGCCCACAGTTGAGAGACTGAATTTTTTAAAGAGATTTTAGGTTCTAAAAGAGATTTTGGATTTTTAAAGAGACTGAATTTTAAAGTGGGGGACTTGTAAAGTTTGTAAATGTTTTATATTGTGATGTTGATGTTAATGTGTGATCTTGGAATGAAAAAGAAAGGCAGGGTTATGACTTAACAATGATATGTTTGTGTGTCACATTGACAAAGGGTCAATTGTTCTGGCTAGTTTTATGTCAACTTGGCACAAGCTAGAGTCATTTGAAGGGAGGGAAATTCAGTTGAGAAAAATGCCTCCATAATATCAAGCTATAGGGCATTTTCTTAAGTAGTGATTGATGGGGGAGGACCCAGTTTATTATGGGTGGTGTCATCTCTGGGCTGGTGGTCCTAGAATTTATAAGAAAGCAGGCTGAGCAAGCCATGGGGAGCAAGCTGGTAAGTAGCACCCCTCCATGGCCTCTGCATCAGTTCCTGCCTCCAGATTTCCGCCCTGCTTGAGTTCCTGTCCTGACTTCCTTCAGTAGTGAACAGTGATGTGGAAGTGTAAGCCAAATTAACCCTTTCCTCCCTGAGTTGCTCTAGTCATGGTCACAGCACTAGCAGCCCTACCTAGGACAGCTGTTAATGGACTGTATGACCATGGTCACTCACTCATCTTCACCAGGCCTTGGTTTCTTCAGTCAAACAGAATGCCAGATAGGCTCTCTTTAATGAGACTGTCATCCCTGTTGTCATAAAATAGTCTTTTCTTACAGTGTGATTACTGTTATTCTAGGAATGCAGACTCACCAAAAAGATCTGAGTTGTGACTATTCTTACACATCTTTGAAACGACTTGGTGATCTTTTAATTCAATTAGCCAGACATCCAGAGGTTTTTCGGAGCCAATGTGAGTGGAAGCACAACTAAGCTTAGGTGCCCATTCTTTATTCATCTTTAATTAATTTTTTTGGTCCCTATTGGAGGTAGGTACCTGGTTCGGTTATCTCATAAGACCATAATATGTTTAATCAGGGACTTTAGAGGGTCTTCGTCTTTTAAATAAGTTTTGTTGTTGTTGTTGTTGTTGTTATTTTGATACAGACTTTCTCTACATAGCACAGACTAGCCACAAGCTTATAATCCTCTTGCCTCAGCAGCCATGTGCTGGGATTACATGTGTGTGCAACCATGCTCTGCTAGGTTCCTCGACTTTAATATACTTAAGATCATTTGAATATGCAGGGAGAAATGCAGATTCCAGGATTTTCACCTGGGGGGGGGTCTGGTTATGAAGGCCAATGGTGGCACCCAGGTCTCTGCCCTTCACAAAGTTAAAGAAAGACCAGTGTGTAAGAAATGGTATCTTAGTGAGAAAAGACATTTTTGACAAACACTGTCAATACCGTGAATGACTCGTGGTTTCTAAAGCATGAGTTTAATTGCAAGGGTTGTGTGTGTGCTAATACTGAGATGACAGATAGAACTACTACATACATACTCTGAAGCGAGCAGCATCGGTCTGCGGGCAAGTTGGGAATGGGCAGAGCTTGGTGGCTGCCCACACCGCACCGTCCTGGCTGCAGGGTGCTGCTCCGGTAGGAGTTGTCACTTGTCAGCAGCTTTCTGCTCTCCACAGACGGTGAGGGCCAGCTCTTCCTCAAGTGTCCAGTCCTCGTCCAGGCTAGGAACCAGGATCCCCAGCATCCTACGAGAAGATTCACTTTTTACCTGAAATACATATTAAGCAGGCCCCTGTTTCTAGAGAGTCAACAGTTCACAAGCAATTTGCCATTCACAGTGATTGAATCCACTTAGACCTCAATTGACCCAGCTACCTGACAGCATACAAGCACATAAGCTCACCACCTTGGAGACCAAACTTGATTGTCTGCTCTTCCCTACACCGCCCCTCCCGACCTCCCCAGGCCAGATAGTCTTCATCCTGTATGCAGTATACTCTCAATAGGATTAGAGGATGTGGGCTAGGCAGTTGGCTGAAATGCAATTTCCTGCTGTTTGCTTTCAGATATCCTGAGGTGGGCTTGCACTAAGAAGCTGGGAAATTAAATGAACCCCCCAAAGGATGGTGATGCTAATGACCACTGAGTGAAACACTACCTACTCCTCTAGTCCTTCATGTAGACATGTTCTTGGCCAGACCATGGACATTGATGTCTGGAAACCTTTATGCCATTTACTCTGCTGAAAGGTCCATCCCATCCCAATCCAAACAGAAGAACTGGGGTTTTAATTTACCCCCCTCTCATCTGGCATACTCTGTACTCTGTTCCCCACATTGCTTTGCTATTACCCTGTGTTCCTGTTGTGTTTTCTAAGTCACTCATCAGAGTGACATATGGATCGTTATTTACATGGCTGTTTCAAGTGTGAGCTCCTGGAAGGCAGGGCCTGCTCTCTTTGTTCCCTCAGTGCCCAGCACGGTGTCTGGCATGGTAGGTACACATGCTTTGTATAAAGATGCATTGATTCTATGAAACCAGAAAAGATGCAGCTACAGGGAGGTGGCACGTGAGCACAAATCACACTTGTTTTCTTTGGATGTTCTAAAATATAAGTTACATGGTCGGCACTCTCCCAACAACATAAGTGTACATTAGAGATGAAATCTTAAGGTCAAGAGGCCCTGAATAAGGGTTCTTGTGTAAATAATTGTCTCTACTTAGTAACATTTGCCAAAATTTTACTATAGAGGCAGGGGCCGGGACCGGACTCCACACTGGGCAGCTCTTCATCTTAGTTTTTGCCTTGTTTTGTTTGTTTGGTTGTTTTTTGTCCGTCTTGAGCTTTCTGGGAAGCAGCAGCACCATGGGCACAGGCGTGCTGCCATACACCAGGCATTTCGGCATCTATTAAGGGGAGATGAAAAGAATATTAGATGCGGCCAGGCATAAGACAGGCAGCAGAGGATGGGATTCGGATGGGGGCGGACACCTTCTTGCTAGTGGGAGTAACTAACTAGTGGCTGGTAGAGGACACAGTGTGGTGGACTGTACCTCAGATTCAATTACCAGGGGCCCCGGAGTCTTCCCTCTCTCACTGCGGTCAGCTGCAGTGACCTCACAGCATTACACAGAGAGCTTTCAGAATGGGAAAGCAAATGCAGCTCTTGAAAAATAATCCAGCTTAATCTGTGCTCAGCTCTTCCCTCCTCTTCCCTAAATGGTCTGAAATTCACCTCGATTTATACCAGGATGAGCTGCCTCCAAGTCTGTCTTTCAGAAACTACTTCATAAAGACAGTACTTTGTGCCCTCATCACGACCCTACTGTAGAGCAGACAGGCACTGTAAGCTGTCTTGATGTTAGAGATGAGGACACTGAGCATGCTACCTACCCACAGAGGTATAGGTGAGTGGTCACCTCCCCTCTGCCACGCTCAAACACAGATATCGGTGTGGAGAGGTGCACGCCCACTGTTTCCCTCCTAGACAAAAAGTACGAAGATAAGAAAACAGAAACTGCCGGGCGGTGGTGGCACACGCCTTTAATCCCAGCACTGGGGAGGCAGAGGCAGGCGGATCTCTGTGAGTTCGAGGCCAGCCTGGACTACCAAGTGAGCTCCAGGAAAGGCGCAAAACTACACAGAGAAACCCTGTCTTGAAAAACCAAAAAAAAAAAAAAAAAAAAAAAAAAAAGAAAAAGAAAAAGAAAAAGAAAACAGAAACTTCGTGTCCAGTTCAGCTATTTCTACATAGCTGGTAGAAGGAGGGCTGTTGGTGGCAGATGAGAGGACAGGGAAGCCAGAAAGGGGGCTTTGATCCAGAGCTAATGGTGAGTCCACTGTGGGAAGAATCAGTAGACGACTGCAGGAGTCATCCTCACTAGCAGCAGCCTTTGTTAGAAAGCACCTATCACCACAACACAGCAAGAGCGGCCCCTCTTTTCTACAGGTCACGGGGATTAAAGCTATTCCATGATGGGCAGAAATGATTTTTTAAGAGCACTGTTTATTGTCTGTCTCTAGCTACCATGCTGAGAACAAGGCCAGCATTCTCCTCCAGACCTCTGGTGCTGACTCTAAGGCACCAGTGAGCACAACTCCAGCCTTCTGGAAGGAATTGGTTAGACTGCAGCTTCAGACCATACAGGGCTTGGATGATAGTGGGACTTCTAAGATCCAGTCAATGACTTTAAAAGTAGTCAGGACAGGGGCCAGGGAGATGGCATTTGCCATGAAACCATGAAGGTCAGAGTTGAGGTTCCCAGAAAACTATATAAATGCCAAGTAAGTGAGCACATGCCCCCAGGCACATGCAAACATGCATACACATGAACATGAACACCACAAACACATGAACAAACATGAACACTACAAACACATGAACACACACACACACACACACACACACACAATGGAAAAGGAAAACAAGTCAGTGCACTTTGATAAATTCCTGACCATACCAGAACCTGCCATGTCTTTCACGGAGCCAGCTAGGTACAGAAGTGTCATGGGGTGTGTGGTAGTCTATTTACACTTCAGCAGCACCCAGGTGTGAAAGCTGAAGAAAACGGCCAAGATGAAGGGATGGCAGAGCTGAGTGGAACGGCCAGAAGTCAGAGCAGTGAACTGACCACTTCCTCAATACCTCCAGATTGCTAACAGCACTATGTATCCTTTCTTTTAAAAATAAACAGCTCAGTGGAGCCTGTTTTGCAGCTGGAATCCTCCAACAGAAAGTTGAAATTCAACATTTTTCTGTTTGTTTGTGTGTTTTAGTTCATTTCCCACACTGCACACGCATGAAAAATGAAGTTTGGTCTTCCTTCTGTTTATTGGTTTTGTTTGGTTTTGTTTTTTTCCAGTACTGAGGGTATGGCTGGGGGCCTCATGGATCTAGGCAAGCACCTGTGAGTGAGTTCAAGAGCACTACAGTCACCCCTAACAGAGTCTTCACATCACTCTTCATGCTGTTTTATAGATTTAATTCCTACCTCCACCCCCAACAACCACTCATCTGCTCTGTGTCTCTACAGATCTGCATTTTTTGTTTGTTTCAAATTAATGGAATCCTGCAGTATGCTATCTTGTGACTGGAGTGTTTCACCCAGCATAATATTGTTGAAGTTTATCAGTTATGAGAGATATCAGTTGTTTGTTCCTTTTATGTTTCTCAGTAGTATTTTACTGTATGATATACATTGTGTCTACCCATTTACCAGTTGGTATAGACCTTCAGGTATTTTCCTATTTGGGACTATTATGAACAATATAACAACACTGATGTTCAAGTATATCTGTAGCCATGTATTTTATTTATCTTGAGTATATGCCTAGAGGTAGAATTACTCCTTAGTTTTTTATTTGCCATGTGATTCTGTCAGCATGGCTACTCAGATCCCTGGCTCTGTCATCTGAGTCTCCCTTTGGGATACCTAGAAGAGATGGTCAATCAGATAGCAAAAAAAGGTATTTCATGTGAGAATCCCTCCATGGTGGCAGAAAAAAAAATTTCCTTAAGAAAACTATACAGGGAATGGTTAAATATGAGACATCGATCGACAGAGGAAGAAGAGATGAAATTCTTGGGTGTTTGTTTTCTCTTGTCCTTTAGTCTCATGCCAGGGTGTTCTTTTAAGCCCATCTAGCCAGAAACCAGTTGGCAGGTGCATCTGTAAAACTCAGTAGGTAGGAGAAGGGTGGGGAATGAGAAGACTCAGAGGATTCGAGAAAGGCAGAGAAGACTCAGTAGGTAGGAGAAGGGAATAAGAAGAGAGCAACTGTCAAGTCCAGCTCCTTGCCAAGACTGAGGTTGTCAACGCTCTGTCCACTGCATATTCAAGCATGATTCTTAGCCTCTGGGGGTCTCTAAAAATCACCCAAAGAAACTTAAATACTTGTATAGATACCTTCCATCAAAACACCATAACATCCTGGGTCAGGGCCAAGGGCACATATTATATGGAGTAATTGGGACTCTTAGGTGCAGTCCCCAGAACAACTACTCTACAGAGCAGTTCACTAATCATCAAGGCTCCTCAGTCAAGAGCACCCTCAACTACAATTGTCAGCCAACCTTCATTGATGTATCCCTTTCCCATTTATGACTTAGCGAAGCTTTGCAGAGCCTGAGATAGTAGTTGGCAAAGGCTGTCAATACTTGCTCAAAGCGACAGCACAGACTGGACCCAAACACTAGAGTCCTGTGCCCCCAGGACGGGTGTGGACATTTTTTCCAGTTGCATTAGTGCCGTAGGCTACTAGAAAGGTATCCACTCCCAAACCGAAGTGAGTTCCAAGGGCCAGCATCTGTGCCTCCTGTTCTAGGAAGTATGCTGTCTTTTGGCCTCCTATATGCTTTGGGCCACAGTATTCCTTCTCTTCAGCTCCAGTCATAAGGGGCTTTCTCTGACCTTCTCAGTACACTTGAATGTCTCTCCTCTCCTGCTTCTCGGTCATAGGGAAATCATACATGAGAGAAATTCGCTGTTGGGGGACTCTGTAGCCAGCTTCTTTAAGCTCTGTTTTCTGAAAGTCTTTTTTTTCCAGCTTGGGTCAGCAGAGTTCTTATTTTTGCTACCTCTAGCTGCCTGGTTGCTGTCTCTCCTGGCCCTAACCCATGGCCACCATGGCCTTTGTAGAAACATGGGTTTTCTACTCCTCTTTGTGTGGGGGGGCATTGGCAGAACACAGCTGTATGAGAGTGTGCATGCACACATGCCTGGGTGAGTGGGAAGGCCAGAGGAAGACCTTGGGAATGGTTCCTCAGGTGCCATCTAATGTTGATGTCGGGATAGCATCTTTCACTGGCATGTTGCTGGGCTGACTGGCCGGTAAGCCCCATGGATCCACTTTCCTCACTTCCCCCGCC
Organism: Peromyscus maniculatus bairdii; assembly: GCF_049852395.1. NCBI lineage: Eukaryota > Metazoa > Chordata > Mammalia > Rodentia > Cricetidae > Peromyscus > Peromyscus maniculatus. Next base: position 18,039,795 of record NC_134872.1, on the reverse strand, counting down.
CTGGAATTCTAAGCACTCCCCAGGCTTAAACAAGAGTATCAAACTAAGTCCTTGTGCTGACAAGGCAAACCCTCTGTTTATCAACCGAGTCATCTCCCCTGCCTTACTTCTCTTAGGGGAACCTTTCACAAGAAGTTAATGGGTCTTATATGCAAATAAAACCATCCTGAGATTTTTTTGTATGTATATGTGTTTCGTTTATGCAAGCTCAGCTGTGAGCAGGCATACGAGTGTCAGCAGTTGTGCGTGCATGAATGCGGAGGTCAGAGGTTGATGTTGAGTAGCTTCCTTACTTGTTCTCTAAATATTGGAGCAGGGTCTCTCTCACTGAATCCAGAGCTTGCTCAAATGGTTAATCTAGCTAGCCAACTTTTCCTGTGGATCCCTGTATGCCTTCCAAGGGCTGGATTACAGAATGGGCAGCCAACCATACCTGCCCCTCATTTAAGTGGGCGCTGGGGATTCGAACCCTAGTCTTCACACTTGTGTGGCAAGTCCATTATCCCACCCCTCCTCACAGTAGGTTTACTGTCAGCTTTTTGGCAATGTCAGTATTTGTGATTAGGTGTTGAAAATGGAAGTTCTCCTAATTGAAGGATGGATTTTCCAAGGTAAAATAAAAATGAAAGCATAAGAATCCCCAACTCTCTGAGCATCCTGCATAATCAAGATATTATTATAAATGTACAGTAAGGTAGATATTGGTAGTCACCAATATATATCCTAAGGCAGAAACTTAGTGTGAATTTCTAGCATTGGTGTGTGCCTGGGAAACATCTGAGAAATGTTTAAAGTGCTGTTCTCATCCAGGGACTCTGATTCAGCCATCCCCAGGCAGGGTCCAAGAACCAGCATTTTCCAGATAACTCTGGTTAGAGTAGACCGGAACCGTTTCCCGAGAAACTCCTTCACAAGCTCAGACTCCTAAAGCTGAGCTGACTTGGAAACTTTTCTTAAAAAGCCTTCACATGGTTTTCACTTCAGAGCTATTTTGAGCCAGAATGTAAAGAGGAAAGAAGACAGGAGAATAGTAGTGAATCGACACAGCAGATTTAAAATATCAGCTAGCATCACAAACCAAAAGTCTAATTTGTTCTTAAAATACAGAGTCATTACCAACATTTGAAAATTACTCATTTGATTTTTATGTCATGGGTCTCTGTAACTGTGAAGAGAGAAGGGAAAGCTCTCTCTGTGTGTGTGTGTGTGTGTGTGTGTGTGTGTGTGTGTGTGTGTGTGTGTGTGTGTGTGTTTATGACATTAAGTACTGTAGTAAACTGCAATGTGCCAGTGTCTCGTCTTCACATGGTAATGCTGGGTTAAGCCTCATAATCACTTCCATGTTTGCTTCCCTTTGTCTTTCCTCGTGATTATCCTCCTAAGCACACAGGTTTGGGTCAGTAAAAAAACCCTGGTGGCTCCATTCAGTCCCCCCTGAGTTTGCCTCTCTTCTCTGTTAGCAACTAGACAGATTAATGCTATCTACTGTTACCATATCTCTCTGCATCAGATAACCAGGCTAGGAGTCTAGCAAACACTAGTAGGCTTCAGAAGACAATGAGACAGAATGTTTCACATCAGTACTGCCTGGAAAAGTGCAAAACACATGTGTTTCTGCCTGAATTCCCGTGATTTTCTCCTCCTCAGTTATATCATTCAGCTGTTCTAAGCTCCCTCCCGGCACAACAGCTGCTAGGTACAGCTTAATTAATTTAAATACAATGTGGAGGCTTGCCCCCAACTGCTGCCCTCAGATTTACAAATATGTTTCCAACACTAACTGCTTTGATGATGCAGTCTTTGGAATTAGAGGAGCCTATAAACTCTTTTTTAAAGTAGATGAAAACATGGTAGGATTTAAGTGACTTTTCTCCTTGCTTGGCTACGGCTCTTATATTCAACTGCTCATTCTACACCCATTTGTGAAGTGGCAGAGATTGTATTAAGTCCTGGGTGAAAGTTAAAACAGCCGAACCCTGGTGTATCTCAAGGTCTGGGGGAGGAGAGACTGCCGGTTGCATAAATAAATTATTTCTGCCACCCCGATTTTAAGTAGGACTAAGAACTATAGCAATTTGAGCAAGAAGTTGTGGAGAACTACCGGATGGACAGAATGCCTGAGAAGGATGAGAGGATGTCTCTTGAAGGAGGACAGTGGAAGGACATCTTGGCCATTAAGCAGGACTCAGCTCTATAGATGGGTCAGGAAGAAATGGAAGGGAATGAGCAACTTGTCTAGGAAACTGAGATTCACTTGGAATGCAGGGCAAACTGTGTGAAAGTACCAAGGTGGACTCGAACTCAGCTCATCAATGGGCCTCTGAGGAACATTCTGAAAAATGAAGAGCCGCTGAAATCTTCAGAGAGATGTAACTCTGGTCAGAGTCATCCATTTAGCTGTGGAGAACCAGCCAGAAGTGGACCAGTCAGAGGGCCCCACCCCCTTGCACTAGCGATTGGCCAGGGCATGGTAATTAACCCATGGCAGGAAGGCTTGTGCTTCCTCAGGACGCCTGCATGGCAGAAGATCACTGCTGGCTAGAATCGAATGGAGTGAACTCCTCATAGCCACAGATTGCCTGTCATGTCTGTGGCTTCAACTCACAGGATTCAATCAAGCATGGATCAAAATATTCAGAAAAATAGTGTAGCTCTGCTGAACATGGCCACAATCCCCTAAACAAACAGTTTACACACAACATCTCCATGGCCCTAACTAAGTACTGGATGTAATCTGGAGATTTGAAGTATATAGGAGAATGTGTATAGGCTGGACACCAGACGACACCATTTTACCTCAGGGACTGGGATATTCTCAGATGAGGAGCTACAGGAGCCTTGGAGCCAACCCACAGCCGATGATGAAGGCCAGCTTTAGACCTTCATTAAAAAGAGTATTCGATGTAGAGAGGACAAGCATGAGCCACTGAAAAGGAGAAAATGGGGTCAGTGCTCGGTGCTCTCTTTCTGGACACTGAATCCTCAATAGCTGTACTAGTTCCTCTTCCTAAAACCTAGCTCTTTGGGGGTTATACTCCCCTGACCTGTGCGCTTCCCCAACAGCCTTCTAGTTGCTTGAGTGTATCAGATTTTGGGGATAAGCAGCCAAGTACACTAAGAATGAGGCCCACATTCACCTCTCCTCTACCAGAAATGCCCAGAGGAACCTCAAAATGTGGGGAAATAAGCCGGGCGTTGGTGGCGCACGCCTTTAATCCCAGCACTCGGGAGGCAGAGCCAGGCGGATCTCTGTGAGTTCGAGGCCAGCCTGGGCTACCAAGTGAGCTCCAGGTGGTGGCGCACGCCTTTAATCCCAGCACTCGGGAGGCAGAGCCAGGCGGATCTCTGTGAGTTCGAGGCCAGCCTGGGCTACCAAGTGAGCTCCAGGAAAGGCGCAAAGCTACACAGAGAAACCCTGTCTCGAAAAACCAAAAAAAAAAAAAAAAAATGTGGGGAAATAGGGTCTCTGTGTCTTAATAGATTCATTTACTTAGATTAAACAATAAAAAGCTGTCCTGGGAAGAGACCACTAACAGCAACATGCTGTCTTATGGGAAGGACACCCCAGACCATTTGCTTGAACTGTGAGCCGGACACACAAAATAGCAAACTTAACAACTGTCCTTACTCCCAAACAGAGCAGATAGGACTCCGAGACCTTGCTATCTGTGAGCTCCTCCGATTTTGTCTGCCTGGCTAGGAGGAGAGAAGCGATTTAGGAGGTTAATTCTGCAGCCTTAATTTTTACCACAGAAGCAATACAATCAAAGGTATGTTTTAATTTTTTTTCAGTCTGATGCCTGCAGAATCCTGTGTTATAGTAGTCCAATATGGGCAGAAAGGGAATGAATCCAGTGTGGGGTCAGCCCCCTGACCATGCTTACGTCTCCCACAAAATCAGCAAGACTGAAGTTATCAAATATACCAGTTCTCTAAGCCTATGACCAACTGCTTGGAAAAAAAAAATGGCCAGTGCTAACTCGGTTTCTAGTCACTCAGAAGTGGGTAGTCTGTGTCTCCATTAGAGGACAAGTGGGAAGGCCTTTGTAAGCACAAGTCATCTGGCTAGGCTGGCTGGAGCCTGGCTGGAGCCTGGCTGGCTCCAACCTGGCCAGATAACACATTGAGCACCAGGCTTGGCTCCTAGAGGTGTTTAGGGCAAACCCCAAAGTGGCTGCATTGCTGTAATCTGGCCTGAGGGAGCCCACAGCACAGGGAGAAATCAAGCTCTGTCTTGCCAAGTCCCTTCTGAAAAAGCATACCCCACTGGCAGCAGCTTCTTCTCCTAAGGATTCTGGGAGGAGATCCAGACAGAAGAACTCTGTGTGGGACAAACCAGCACTTTCAGCATCCTGTTTCCTCTCCTGGCAGACAGACATGTTTCTTTTTGTCTCTTGCAGAAACTAGAACTGGATCATGTGCTTAGAGAACCAATCAGATGGAAATCAGCAACCGAGGGGGAAACCGCAAAGGCTATTCGAGGCGGCCAGGGGCAGAGAACGGCAAAGAAAAGCAAGTAGGTCAAAGCCCAGACAATGTGAGTGCGGCTGGACCTGAGCGATTCTCTGCAGGGAGCCTCAGGTGGGGTCAGCTAGTTCCAGGGACTTCTGCTGCCAGAAGAAGGCTGCCTTGGGAACTGCAGGACCATCTGTCACATTTGGAGCCACAGTCTCTGTTATTTTTTTTTCTTTATTAAGAAATTTTCTACTCACTCCTCATGCTATCCACAGACCCCCCCCTCCACCCACCCCCAGCCCTCTTTCCCAAGCCACCCCACATCCCCCCAAATCGAGGTCTCCCATGGGGAGTCAGCTGAGTTCTGGGAATCCAATTGATGAGAGAGAGGAGAGATACTGCAGGCGAGGGATGTCGAGATCATGATGGGAGGATGTGCAGAGATGATAGACCACACTAGTGGAAACCCATGAATTGTGGACTGGTGGCTGTGGAGCCCCCATGGGACTGGACTAGGCCCTCTGGACATGGAAGGTGGTTGTTTGGCTCGAACTGTTTGGTGGGGGGCACCCAGGCAGGTGGATCGGGATCTGTCCCCAGTTCATGGGCAGGCTTCTGGGAATCCAGTGCCTGTGGTGTGACACCTTGCACAGCCTTGGTGCAGTCTCCATTCTTAACTGAGGAGGAAATGGTTACCTTTCTTGTGGAGAGAGAGAGAGAGAGAGAGAGAGAGAGAGAGAGAGAGAGAGAGAGAGAGAGAGAGAGAGAGAGAGAGAACTAAGCTGCAAGTAGAACTCAAATCCACCCTTGCTCTTTACCTATGTGAAGACTTTCTCACAGCCTTAGACTACTTGTGATAATATACAACTATCAGCAATGCTTTTATTTATTAAAAATGTTTTTTAAGTATACATACTCCTTAGAGAAAGATAATCAGCAGAACAGGGAAAATACAGTTTAAGAATAAAAGTGAAGATGGGCAGTGGTGGTGCATGTCATTAATCCCAGCACTCGGGAGGCAGAGGCAAGTGGAACGTGGTGAGTAGGAGGCCAGCCTGGGCTACAGAGTGAGTTCCAGGACAGGCACCAGAACTACACAGAGAAACCCTGTCTTGAAAAAACAAACAAACAAAGAATAAAAGTGACCCAAAATGGATCCTTGCTCTTTGCCCATGTGAAGGCTTTCTCACAGCCTTAGACTACTCATGATAATACACAACTATCAGCAAAGCTTTTATTTATTAAAATTTTTTTAAGTGTACATTCTTTTTTTTTTTTTTTTTTTTTTCGAGACAGGGTTTCTCTGTGTAGCTTTGCGCCTTTCCTGGAGCTCACTTGGTAGCCCAGGCTGGCCTCGAACTCACAGAGATCTGCCTGGCTCTGCCTCCCGAGTGCTGGGATTAAAGGCGTGTGCCACCACCGCCCGGCAAAAGTGTACATTCTTAATGGGTCAAAAACTATGAATGCTTTGGCCCCTCAAATGCCTTTCCATTCTTCCCATCTTCCCTCTTTGCTGAATCTTTCCTTCCTCCAAATATTTCTTGAACATCTGCCCTATGACAGGCACTACAGTTTCAAATGGACAAGGGAGAAAAATGTCACTATCTCCTGTCTCAGAATCTGTGGCCTCTGAGATCTCTATGTCTACATGAAGATCTGTTGCATATTTTAATAGGCACACAATGTTCAAAATTGTTTCCAACCCATACCCACCTCTTCACAAATAAAACTTTTAAAAGCAAACTGTGTGGCTAGAGAATTGATTCAGCAGTTAAGAGCATTTGTTTCTCTCACAAAGGACCCGTTTGATTTCCAGCATCCACATGTTGGCCCCCAAGTATCTATAAATCCAGTTCTGGGTATCTGATACCCTCTTCTGACCTCTTCTAGCATCCACAGTCATGGTGTGTGCACATACACACACACACATACATGCATGCACACACATACATGGGTGCACACAAATAACATTTTTAAAAAATTTTAAAAAGAATGTAATGTGCTTCTCTTTTCAAGAATGTCATAAACAATGTCACCATATGTCACCCGTCAGTGATTCTACATTTGAGCACAAGTGCTACAGTGCTCTCCACAAGGTCATATCCATTTCAGCAGCAGTAAAAATAGATAAAAATCTAGTTCCCATATCTAGTTCACTTTGTTTTCTAACCTTATTTATACTGATATTTAAATGTTTTTTAATTTGTAATTACTCAATGTAATTAAATTTATTCATATTTTCTTTCATAATTTCTTCTTAGGGGGGCTTTTCCTATTATAAAATTATTTTCAAAAGATACTTTCTTCTAAAAACCTTTGATCCATCTGCAATTTAATTTAATGTAAGGCTTTACATTAGCATACAAACTTTTTTCTTTCCTAAATATTTTCAAGAGCTGCAATTTTAAGGACTGGTTTTGTGCACTGGATGATGCTTTATGATACAAGTTTGTGTTTTTTCTATATATTAGTGCTAGAAATTCCACTATTCCAAAAACTGCTATTCTATTCTATTCAAATAAAAAGTATCCTATGGGAAAGAAATATCTCATGGTTTGGCAGTCATTCATCATGTAAACTGGGAATTTTGGAGAGCAATGCAAGATGTTGTCAAGTGGATTTTGGAGTGAGAAGACAGATGATACAGTATTTTTGGAGGAAAAGGAACACTGAGTTGAGAATCTGGCAATGGTGGAATGTGAAGCCAATGGAAGACAATTCTGAGCACTTGTGAAGTCGTAGGCAGGCACAGGCAGATCCTATGTGCCCTTTAAGAGGCTCTGACGTTCTCTGGTTGTGTGGTGGGGTAGGACATCGTGGGAATGCTGAGCATGACAGGAACACACAGATTTGGTTTGAGGTCATTGATTTGGTGGATCTTCATCTGGAGACAAAAGGAAAAGAATCTACTTGTGACCAATTAAGGAATAACAAGGAGGCCCTGCACAGAGAAGTTGCAGATAATTAATAGTATTCTCAGAGACTTGAGGAACATCATGTAAAGGTAAAGGAATAAGAGGAATAAGTTTGACTTCTAACTTGTGGCTGAGTAAATGACGGTATCAATCTAATGAAATGGAATTATACAAAAATGATCAGCAGTGAATACTCCTACTGGGAAATATAAATTAAGTCATGCATGCACCTAAGTGAGTAAAATAGGGCCTGTGCACCATGTGTTGGCAGGGGCGAGGAAATGGGAAATCTCATCTACTCCGACTATGGGTGTAAATGGACAAAACCCTTTGTAGAAAGGGCCTGGGCATATATACAAAGGGCTACTTTATCAATCCTACTTCTAGACATGCAACCAACAGAAATGTGCAAGAGCAGCAGTGTTGTAGCGTCACTGTGATACCTCCCCATTTAAAATAGTCAGAAGTCCATCAGCAATAGAACAGAAAACAAACTGTGGTTTATCCGCACACATGTTAATCTAATAGGATACTACAAATTTACAAGAATTAATATGCTATAGCTATAGAAAACATGGATGAAGCTCATGAATATATGTGCTCAAGAGAAAAAACACAGAAAGAGCACACTATCTGGTTCCATTTCTATAAAATTCAAATCAATAATAATTGGTCTGTGGTATTAGGAGTCCAGATAGTACCACTTTTTGAATGGTAGGATAGTGATTGGGAAAAAAATGTGGGAAAGGTAACAATTTTATCCTATTTCTTATGTGACTTCTACCTACACAGGTGTATATATCTTTCCAGAAAGTCATCAAGCGGTTTCCTTAAGACCTATACTCTTTTCAGTATGTATGTGGTGAATGAATAAAAGCTTAGCACATTCCTGTGAGTAGTAGCATGTGTAAAGATTAGTTCAGTTTCAGGGAGGCTGGATATTGAAATAGACAAGAATATACAGAGATCACCGAGAGCGTGTATCTGAACCCCGGGGCAGAAGAACCAGCTAGCAGTAAAGGACATGTAGGCACACCGTTGAAGGAGAGTGAGTGACAGCCGTGTGTGTTGGACAGAATGCTGGAGAACAGCATCACTTTGGGGCTGAGCAGGAGAGTAAGTCAGGAAGAAGACTGGAAAGAGAGAATGGAAATAAAAAACAAAGAGCGGGAACTTCTACAAGAGTCAAGGGAGTTCAATCATCAGAAGGAAGTGATCAACACAATCAGAAGATATGAGTGCCTCTTGGGGCTGTAGGCGGCAGGTCATGGCCTACTTCAGCCAGAGTGGTCTCTCCAGCACAGGGCTGGCTTTGAGCTGGTTGTAGTTGGGCACCAACAGTAAGTATGGTGAATCTCTAAAACACAGGCTTCTAGGAGTCATCTCCAGGCATTGTGTGTTAATCTTGCTTGGAGCTCTGATGTTTCAAAGTAGATAGTCCCAAGTCCCAGCTAGGGCCAAGAATGAGTTAGCTTCTCAAACAGTACAAGTCAGCTGGTGTTTGAAATTCAGTTTACTCACTTTATTAAAGTGAGGCCATCAACACCAGTCTAATAGGATTAAATGTGAGTATAGAACAATGCATGCAAGTGCCCGTTACTGTTTTTCCTTCATCTGGTATACAGCCCGTGACGTACTTTCACCAGAAGACAAATGCAAAAAACTTAAGTGCCAAATAAAATTTGAAAATGGTGTTCAGTACTCGAAGAGACTTCTGGATTTGGAACAACTTGTAATTTTCATAATAATAATTATTAAAACAATATTATGTCCTGAGAAAATATTTGATGAAGAGAGTTAGAGATGGCCCATAATTGCATACTTCCATGAGGCAAATGTACAGTATCCCTAAAGTAAAAAAGAATGCATAATATAATGATAAATTAGATAGATTATCTTTAGAATTTGGCAGGCATCAAGGTAGCAATAGGGGCCACCAGCTATGTTTTAATAACTCTTGCAAGAATAAAGGAATCCATAAGCACCATATAAGCACCATGAAATGTGACTTATGCCCTAAAGTTTATGCTTCAAAGTCCATGAAACATCAATTTCATTTCCTTAGTAAAGAAGAAAACTACCACAAAACAATTCTACAGTGAATGAAAGGCCGCTGTGTAAGATTTCATTATGAAGCCACATGACCCACTTATAACTGTCGGAGTGTCTGTTGGGCCAGGAATGGTACCCAGTGCTTATATAAAGTTAAGGGAGGAGACAATAAGATCAAAAAGTTTGAAAGAGTTATGGCCATATTTGAGTCTACTGATCCATTACCTCTGGAAGGGTGATTCTGTCCTCACATGAAGACGATAAAGCTGAAACTAGGTTTTGAATGCATCTGTGCTGGAACAATGTCAGCGTGATGTACCAAGCAAAGGGGATGGGAAATCACCATGGGACACCTTGTGGCACAGGCTGGCTGGGCACCTATTTGATCTGTCGTCTCTCACTCTTGACAATACTGCCACACTGCCAGCTAAGGCTCCTTGCAGTGAGTTTTCATTACACTATTCAATTTTGGCCAAACGAAGATGAGTAGACATTCCTTTCTTAGCTCAAGAGCAAAGAGATGGAAGGAAATTGTTTCAAATCAATGCTCAGAGGAGACATGTCCTGGTGTTTAGGAATGCCCATTTGGTTCTGACCAAAGTGAAACATACCACGTGTACACACACACACACACACACACACACACACACACACACACATTCTTTTTTATTCAATAACAGATTTAGAGATGCATCAGTCTGTTTTCTATTGCTATGGCAAACTGCTTAAGGCTGGGTAGTTTTTTTTTTTTGTTTTTTTTTTTTTTTTTTTGTTTTTTTGGTTTTTCGAGACAGGGTTTCTCTGCGTAGCTTTGCGCCTTTCCTGGAACTCACTTGGTAGCCCAGGCTGGCCTCGAACTCACAGAGATCCGCCTGCCTCTGCCTCCCGAGTGCTGGGATTAAAGGCGTGTGCCACCACCGTCTGGCATGGCTGGGTAGTTTACAAAAAAGAGAATTACTTCACATTTTGAGGGCTACAAGTCAAGGTTAGGCAGCCCATAGTTTAGCCTTCAATAAGGAATTCATAGCTGATGCATCACTGTGATGAGAAACTGTACAGAAGAGGTCACATGATCATATAAGAAGCCAAAGAGACTCAAGGCCCAGGCTTCCTCTCTGGTCAGAACTAAGCAGAGGTTCTGTGAAAACAAAATCGCCACTCCCTTCCAAGGCCAGCTCCTTTATGACCTAACTATATCATCATGGGCTGCCCTCTTAAAGGTGCCACCATCTCGCTACACAGCCACAGGGCCAGCTTCTAAGCTTCAAGTAATTGAGACTTTTGGAGAACATACTCAACCATCGTGTGTGTTTAGCTAGTGCAGTAATCCAGTAACCTTGAGAACCTTTAATAATACCTACCACACCAAGCAGCTCTGGGCTTAGTACCAACATCCATTAGTTAAGGGGACAGCCAGGTCAAGTTGGTGTGAGCTAATAACACCTTTAAGGACAGATAGCAGACTTACCACCAACTGCTTAGGGGAAGTCCTTCAAACAAAATGGAACATTGATGATGATGAAGAAGAATGCAATTAAAAGTAAATATGCCATACCAAATAAATGAAGAAAATTGACCTAATACTGTGTTTCTGCAAAAGATGTCTTCCTATCAGAACAGAATGCTGATTAGACAGGAATACGCAGTAATGCTGATAGTTTAGATGTAATTATTAGTGAAAACATGTAATGTTCTCTCTAAAATATGGGAAGATTAGCCGGGCGGTGGTGGCGCACGCCTTTAATCCCAGCAGTCGGGAGGCAGAGGCAGGCGGATCTCAGTGAGTTCGAGGCCAGCCTGGACTACCAAGTGAGTTCCAGGAAAAGGCGCAAAGCTACACAGAGAACAGAGAAACCTTGTCTCGAAAAAACCAAAAAAAAAAAAAAAAAAAAATATGGGAAGATTTAAGTCACATCAGTAAAGGACTTTGGGGGGCAGTAAGGGTTTAAAACTTAGCTAGGCAATTGCTTTGCTGAAAGATCAGTACCGTTATCACATCTGCATGCATAGGCAAGTGTGTGTGTGTGTGTGTGTGCGCGCGCACGTGCGCGTGCGTGTGTGCGTGTGTGCGTGTGTGCGTGTGTGCGTGTGTGTGTGTGTGTGTGTGTGTGTGTGTGTGTGTGTGTGTGTGTGTTAGGCAGGATAATATTATGTTTTTAATTGACCATTCTTTGGTTTTTGTCCCTTTGAGGAATTGGTCGCAAATATAGTGACTATGTGACCTGCCTTCCTCAGGCCAGGGTCCATTTGTGACTTCTCTCTCTGTCTGTCCGGTTATTAATAGGGTCCCCTTTCTTCAGAGTGCTCTAGTTTAAATGATGGATTATATGCTCTGCCCATGCTCTCAGCGCAAACAAGCCCTCCACTCCCAATACCTGACACTCACATCCATCACCGATATCTCTAATGATGCCCAGAAAGTTGTGTTGATGGAGCAGAGAGCAGTTCCTGCCCTTTAGCTGTATGTGACAATCATTTGTTAGAGTTTTATGTGGGTTTGCAGCATAGCCCTTTGTCCCCAGACCCCGGAGCAGTAAAGGAATAGAAGCAGGCTTTTCTTGCAAATGAGTGGCCTTCCCTATTGTTACAAACACAGAGTGGACCTAATAACCAACAGCTTCTCTGCTGTATGCAATTATTCCCAGAAATCAAGACAACAAATGAATCATTTTAAGATGCAATTATTATTTTAAGTAGTTATCTCCAGTATTTTTTTTCTGGCCTGGGATAATTCTGAATAATACATATTGCAAGTGAATTAGAGAAACGGGCATTTTACAAACAGCGTGTGTTGGAGGATACACCAGCACACAGTTTTGATGTGCAATCTCTTATGGTATTTTTCCAAGCAGATTTGAGGAAGGATGTGTTACTAAATGTATAAGAATGGAGCAATGACAAAATCACTTGAAAATTTTCTCACGCTAACATTACTATTGCTGTAGCCATGGTTCTCAAGTTGGCCTTTCCATAGCCCATAGGAACTTGAACCAAGTACAGTGTACCTTTTTAGAGATTCAGTTTTACTTACCATTTACAAGTCCAAGTTTTTTATGCTTGAATGAGCCTGTATAGCTCATTAAACAGAACATGAGGTGCATGTGCAAGTTTAAGGTAGCAGAGCCCTTCCCATTTCTGGGGGACCCTATTGTGATTCTCCTTGTGACTTCTAAATTCAAAGATGCAAAGTTAGAAAAACACTGCTCTGTGTAGAATGTGCTGTGTGTGTGTGTGTGTGTGTGTGTGTGTGTGTGTGTGTGTGTGTTGGGGAGATCATCATAAACCATCTGTTTCCTGTCATGGTGTCCAACCTAATGAGCTTAACAGAACTATGTTAAGAGCCCCGGCCTTTTACTGATCCTAAAACCTCACATACATGAATGGAGATAATGATAGTTAATTTGTCTTATTTTGATTATTAACGGATGTACCGCCAGATTGCCTTCCATGATACTTGGCTCCTAACAAGCCCCTCAGTTATATGTCATCATTTATTTCCTTGACTGGAACATTGTGTGAATGTTGTTATTATAGAAAGTAGTGAAAGAGACATGGAGAGGCTCCTAGTGATCCTGGGAGTAAAGCAACACCCAAAGCTGGGATGCTGTACAGGAAGATGAAAGCATTGGGCATTTCAGCTCGAGGAAAAGAATCCAAACATTGACAGTAGCATTAAGTCTAAGAATTATTGTGACAATCACTCAACCAGGTTGTCTTCTACTTCCACATGGGTAAACATACATAACCATCACAATAAGACACCCTGACTTGACGCACAAAGGAAGGCCATGCTGGGGAGGGGGTGGATACGGAAACCTGTTGCTTCTGAAGACAACTTGGCTAATTGAGGCAAAGAGCTAGCTGGGGCTGTCCTAAATGACCCTCTACAACTCAATCTCAGATACTATTTGAAATCAGCTTAGGGAATACATCTTTTGTCAAATCTTATAACACATGAGATATATGAACCCAGCCACATGGACCCATGTTTTTACAGATTAATGTGATATATAGTTGGGAGAAATGATGCTAGCAATGTCAATGACAATAGATAATATTTACTGAATTGGAGAAATGGCTCAGCAGTTATGAACACTGAATGCTCTTCCAAAAACCTAGGTTTAGTTCCCAGCACCCACATTTCGTCTCACAACCATCTGTAATTCCAGTTCCAGGGGATCCAGTGGCCTCTTCTGGCTTTCAAGGGCACCAGACATGAACATGGTGCATCGACATACAAGTAAACAAAAGCACTCATATGCATAAAAATAAAAGTAACAATAGATAATGTTTATCAATTATTACTATGAAAAAGGCTGCTTCATTTATTCACATCTGCCCTCAATTACATACATTGTTCTAGTCAAGGCATGCCTTGGACATTTGATTTTAAATCTCCCAGATGTGAACACATGATCTGGAACGCTACCTCACCATGTTCTACTTACCCTTACGTGCTGAGCCCCAGTTACTCCAAGAAGTGGGACCCGGATTCCCATGGGCTTCTCTTGTCCTCTGCCTGAGCAACAGTTATCCACAACACTATTTCTACAAGACTTCATGAGATTGATACTTTGAAGTGTTTGTGGGGGGGCGGGGTTCTTATGTCTATACCTCCCATTCCTTTGAAAATTTTCAAGGAATGGACCGTGACACTTAAATGTTGGTTTTCCTGGCTGCTTAGGCTCCACTTTCCTATACTGTTCACAGCGGTAACTTCTCTGCTGGCAAAGAGCCTTCCTCCCATTGTGTCCAGTCTCAACAGAGCCATCTATGGAGACATGCCACCTTTCTCTTCCTAACTAGACGGATGTGACTCAAGCTGGGCTGTTTGGAATTTTCTTCCCAGGGCTTTGAGCCAGAACAAAATACAAACGCAGAGGGACAACACTCGAGTTATTCTGGTGGCAGTGAGAAGAGAGACTTGTCTATCCTCTCTTGTTTTGGGTCTTCAGTCTACATGTTTTCCTCTGGCCCCAGCTTGCTCATGCTAGGCTTTCTTGGAACTACATGGCAACATTGCAGGAAGGTATCCAGACTCTGTGTAGCTGGCAGCTGAGACATGCTAACTCTTGCAGGGACAAAATTTCTTTCATGGCGTGGTCGGCTACACAAAGCACAGAACTTAGCCACACTGTTAGAGGATGGTTAAGTACTCAAATAGATAATGGATTATTATAGATAGAAATAAGGTCTATGCAAGCGTTTTCTAAGCAGGTAGGTGGTATCAGAATTCTAGTAAAGCGCCAGAAATGCTAATCGGCATATAATGAAATAGTGACTCTACATATTATCCTGGCTACCCTGGCTACGTTTTCTTTCATTCTTTGAGAGGCACAAGCATAGGACAAGTCCCACTAAAATGCCATAAGCAGGCTAACTGCACCATTTTCACCCCTAGAAGTCCCAGTCCTTCCTGACCCAGAAGGCCTTCCTTGAAGGGAGTTAAACCCCATTGGTCTGAGCCAGGACAATGGGTCTCACTGGATCACAGGGGAAGGCAGTCCTGTTTTTACATCTGAAATGGATTTAGCACAGTTGTGCAAATGTGCCCTAGCCAGGGCTGGAATGAATTGAGGCCAGGGCTCAGTGAGGTCTGGAAGGGGTCAACCAGGAGACAGAAGCAGGGGTCCATACTCCCCACCCCAGTCTGTAACATTGCTCCGTGTGTCAGGTAGGGAACTGGACCCACGGACCTTTTAAGTCTCCTCTAGTTTAAGCCCTCTGGGCTGCTGCCGTTATCAGTGGTTCTAGTTAAAATTTCTCAAAACCAGTCCTTCTAAGAGGTACGCCAATGTAGAAAGGGCACAGAAAATGATGTCTAGACAGTCGACTTAAAAAACCACCCCATTTGGTCTGCAAATGAAATCCTCCATCAGTAAGCATTCAGTGATGGCCTGGTAGATAGGGACAAATGTTTATGCTGGGTGCTCAGAAGGATAGGCAGACATGCCAAGAAAGGCCTGCCTGCGGGTGCCTTTCAGCAGCTTATCACCGACCAAAGTGGGTGTTGGGCCACACTGCGCCATGACTGACTGAGTAAGAAGCAGCAACTCATAAATAAATCAGTGATAAACAAACACTGACGTGCAGGGAGTGCTTAGTAGTCATTCAACAGTTGTTCTGGCTAAGCTCTGTGCCAGTCTCTGTCCTAGGTGCCCGGGACTTGACCTCGATTAGCAAGGGCTGAGAGGCTCGGAGGAGGACTGGAGATGACTTAAACCTCCTACTTAGCTTTATCGGGTCAGGTCTACAAACCTAGACCTGTTGTATTCACATTACCATTCTGAAAAAAATAATCATCTCTCTCTCTCTCTCTCTCTCTCTCTCTCTCTCTCTCTCTCTCTCTCTCTCTCTCTCTCTCTCTCCCTTCACAGGGTTTCCCTAGTAAGTAATTCAACTTGGAAGCATCTCTACGTGGCAAGACAGCAACCTCATATCATCTAAAGCAGCCTAGACAGATTGCAGTTTATATAAACAAGCAATCTCAAGTACTAGCACAAGCTTAGCACAAGTACCACCCAAGTACTCAGCATCTCTGTTCGCCAGCTACCCAAGTGGGGAGATGTATGAAGACCCAGCATGGTAGCCCATGCAGAAAGGCAGTGCAGAAATCCAGGCTGAATGTTTGTCCTTCTTGTTCCAAGGCAAGTACTGTAGTTTCAATGAAACAGATACGTGGGAGGTCACAGGTGTAAGAAATGGAGAAGACACGACACCCTGGAAAGGTAACATGAGGAAGGCTTCGATTGCCCTGTTCCAGAAGCACTCTCTGGGCAGTATTCAAGATCTTCTCAGATCTCGTTAGGCAGCTGTTTAGGATGAAGATTGCAAGCGAAATGTGACCTTTGCCTAAGAGAGATTCTTTACCAAAAATCTTCTCCAAAGGGTCAATGACTTCTGCTGTTACACTATTGCTCCAACAGACAAACCCTACAGGCCTAATATCCTTATAGAGTTCTAGATTCACTTTGTCAATAAGAGGCAAACCCAGTGCTCAGGTCACCTAAGCACTAGCTTACTTAATAATGGAAAACTGGGAATACAAATATGTGTTTCAAAGGGTTATTTTAGGGATCAAGTGATAATGTATGAAAAGCACTTAAGACAATGCTTAGAACTGATCGGTAGGAAAAAAGCTATTTCCTTAAGAACATTGTATCCCCCCTCCCCAAAGTCTTGGGATTGAAGCCGGGCCTATGTGGATTAGATGAGCCCGCTACCATGGGCCTCGTCCCCAGCCCTTGGATGACCGTCTTTGATGTTGTCAGTTCTGATTCTCACTGGCATGCTTCCATATGTCCTTTGCATACAGAACAACATGATTATATCTCTCATGATAAACATTCTTCTAGATCTCAAGGGTGTCTGTAAAAAATGCAGGGCACTATAGTCAGAGAATCTGGAGGGGACTTCCCTTTGTAAGGAAGAGGAAGCTTGCTATAGAAATGACATACCTTCCCAGTGAGAACTCACTTGTCACACCAAGAGGCGAGGGAAAGGCTCTTTAATATCCTTTGTCTGGGGCTCTTGGCTAATGCCCCGTGGAAGAGCTGGTCCTGAATAGAAGATCTCACTGACTTCTCCACACCTTAAGCTTACACATTTTGCATATGCTGTCATCCTTAAATCTCCTTTAGGGCCCGGCCCCAGCTTACACTTGGGACAATTTAAACAGACCAGAGACTGTGAGTCTGGCCACTTAGGCAGATGGAAGATTTCCAGAGGAAAGTAATTGCCAGAATTATTTCTGAAGTCGAATCACTGTTACCCAGGATCCTCTTGCCCACCTGGCAGAATTATGTTTTTTTCCTGATAAGAGCACCGGGGACTTAATGTCAGACCAGGACTTAGTGATGGTTGTGACCCCATGCTGCCCCCCTTGAGCTGCCCTTAGAGGTGTCTTTTGTTAGGGCAACTGGCCTAAAGGATGGTTTTAGGTCAGCGGTCTCCTTTCTTATAGGAGAGGAGCTTAATGGTTAATCCTGGTGAACAAGCATCCTAGCATTTGAAATTTCGCTTATCTCTAACAGGCCTGATTAGAAAACTATGTACCTCTCTATAGAGTATCGGGAAAGGGGAGCAACACTCCCTTAGCTAAATTCTACTTTGTGTGATTTAATGTATTTCAAGCAAATTTATTAACACATTCTTTGCAACGTCAGTTCTATTACCTTTTCTTCTTCATCAAGCTGAGGGCTGACCGGCAGCAACACTGATACTTCTTACTCCATATTGTGGGGCTCCCCAAATCAACACTAGCATGTATCTGCTGGGCACCTCTCTAGCATAGCTAAAGCTGTGCTAACTTGAGAAAATATAAAAGAAGTATAAAACACATCTTTTATCATCCAATTTTCATCATTATAAAACAAATTAAACAGATTTCTCCTCTCATGGCAGATGTTTTTCCCCATTGATTTTATGTTATTTTTTTTTAAATGTGCTTTCTGTATGTTTCCATCTTCAGCTACAAGACCCAGGGAATAAAACTATGCACACGAATCCCTGCTAAGCAATTTATGGCTGATTATTGCTGAGCAATGAGCTTCATGATTAGGGTCAGGTAGACATCCATTCAGTCTATGCAGGAAGTTCAATTAGATTCCCGATAATCCTATTTTATAGATGAAATTAAAACAGCACTGGTGGTGTGAATTACTTGCTCAAGCCTGCCTCAGACTCCATAGCCTGTGTTCCCACCACACGGACTCCTGTGAACTCTTTAACGTCCATATTAATCCCTTACAGCAAAATAAATAAAAGGAGGCAATACATAAGTAGGATGCATATAAATTGCTTAATTAGTAGGGATTTATTCCACAAATATTTGTTGGGCACTGATTATTTGCCAAGCTATGCTGCAAAAGAGAAAAACCAGTATCCCAGCAAAAGTCTCAAAGGATGCTTCTCTCCTTCACCACAGGCACTCCGATCCCTGAGGCCTTCCATGTCACACGGCTTCTAGTGGGCAAGAGCCCTCAGCTGTTTCTTCTGCTACTGGTTAATCTTCTAGGCATTTGGCGTTGCCATTCAGGACAATGCCCTTGATCTTCGTAGGCTCTGAAAGTTATCTCAAGAGAGGAAGGTTTACCTCACCTTGACTTATAATACTAAGCCAGTAACAAACCATGAGAACATGTGCTCTGAATGTCCTATTGAAGTATGAGGGAAGGTGATTTCTCCTCTTAATTTTGAAAATCTTTTGGTTCCCCCCTAAGTCACAGGGATGTCTCCTAGAGTCTAGATCTCTGGACATCTGGGTAGTAGACAAGATGATTTATTATCACTCCCTTTACCGATCATGGCCTGTGGCCTTCAGTTGAACCTGGAATATGTCTTGTCTAGGGGGCCTTCATGTTAATAGAAAGCAGAGAACCAGCTATGGATCTCCAGATGCACCAAATCTCAAGTGCAAAGAGCCCTTGCATTCTCAGTTATGAATGTGATCACTACCCTATATGATACAAAGATGCTGTGGATACCAGCGTCAGCACTACCCCCTAACCACATCCATGTTGTCTACCCTCTTTACCATTCATGGGTCTATCTCCATGTAGATTCTTCTACATCCGTGTCTGAGTCAGACATGGGTACAGAATGACTGAGAAGTCCTCTCACTACCAAACACCTTGTGTTCTGGAACTCACATTAATAAGCTTCCGCTGTGTGCCAGGCACTCTAGGCGGTGCTGCATCCTTGAAATATCACTGACACCTCACCACAGTGTAATTGCATCATCAGTGTGGCAATCTAGGTTCAGAAAGGGTAAATCATGTCCAGGTCACTCGGGTTTTAGGTAATAGAGCTGTGAACAACAGTGATCAAGGATCACAAAGTCCCTTTCAGTCAATGAAGTTTCTTTGCCTTCTTTGAACTGTCTCAGCTTACTTCTAATTTCTGAGCGCAATGATGCAAGAAAGATAAATAAAAGGCCTTTAAATCACAATTAGCACAAGTAAAATGTGCATTATTATTTTTATGTTGAGCCTGTTTCTGTGAATGTTTCATTATAAGAGCATTTCAGTTGATAAAAATTCAAAGATGCACATTTGCTAGTTGAAGCAAGAAAATGTCAATAATCCCACGTTGTTTTATTAATTTAGACATGGCTCAGGCAAGTACAGCTGGCATTGCTATTCTTAGAGCTAGAAGGGATGGCAGGAAAATACTTCTGTGGAGAGACAGATTTAGTCAGATTCGGGAGATACTCTACCACTTCCAAATCCTTAGTCAACCCCATGCCTCTCTGCCCTCAGCAAATCATCCACTGAAAACTGGGCTAGAGAGGTGAGTGTGAGAATGGAATGTATCAAATAAGATGAAGGGTCAGCCGTCTATCACAGGTGGCAGCTTGATTAATGGAAGCCAGAAATCAGCCAGCACAATTTGGGCAATCAATGAGACTCAGGCAAAAAGTAAAACAACCAGAAATGTCTACCTTTTCTAGAAAAAAAAAAATCCCTTGTGTTTGTTTGGGCCTTTTGACCTGGAGATGTCAAGGCATTTTACAAGCAATTTCTTTTACTCGTGTTCCTGCTGTAGAGAAATCAACAGAGGCATTAATGCAAGCTTCCCTGTAGGCTAGCAGGGCATAGGAACAAAGGAGAAATGAGCCACAGTGTTTACAGCTTTTCCAGTAATTGATGCCTCCAAGAAAGATTGACCAGGCCTTTATGTAGTTCTTTCCATCAACCTGGTAGTAGACGTACTGTGGGAGTATCTGCTCAATCCAGTGTGGTCCTTCTCTGAGAATTTCTCCTACGTTCACTGAAATGAGTCCTAGAAGCCACGTTTGTTCTGTGTTGTTTCCCATCTTCCTCCAGCCTTGATGGATTGGGCCCTAAGGGATTCCCACCCTAACCGGGCTCAGTCAGATTCTCTGAAGTGTGACTTGCATTGTGATTTAGGGGCCTCCTCAGTATCTGAGTTAGGAACAGTAAGGGAAGCAAGAGCAAAGACATAACCTTCAGAGAGAAGAGTACAATGTTTGTCTACTTTGGTTCCTCCCAGCTTTCTAGTTCCCAGTTCCAGACCCCTGTGAGATCCAGCCCCAGGGTCAGCCTTCAGGTTGAGTGGAACACCCTTGAATCTAATGATTAAATTCTTCTTCTTCCACACACCTTAGATCCATTTGGCTTCTGCTCCTTGCCACTGAATGTTTTCATCATATTTTTAGATGTGTCCATCAAGCCCTCATTCCCCCTGAGATGTCTGTCTCGCCATGGCTGAGTTCTTCTCTTGTGTCTTTGCCTATGCTTCAATCTCTCCCTACCCTTTGCCTATATGTATTCTCTGAAATTCTTTGTTCAACCCACCTCTCCACCCCTTTCCCAGCAAATCTTACCTCCTCAATGGTTTCAGTGAATACTTAACTGCATCTAAAGCTTGATTTCTACACCATGCCTCGGGTGATCTTGCCAAGCCACTCAGACTAGTCTTACATTGTGTCTTCCTTCTCCTAAAGCATCTCCTTCACTTGTGGGATTAAACTCTTGCCGATCTCTCAAACTGCAGGTTACAGAGTTATTTTCAAGCTATTTCTAACTATTATCCTTTTATTGCGATTCATTCAGTCATTGTAATCTCCCAATTGAATACTTTTCTGTAGTTTCCTAAGAACTTTTCTCCTTATGATATAACCACCCCTAACTACTGCCACTCATTCTCTATACCCTGCCAGAATTATTCCTAAACACATACTAGCCACAGTTATTCATACATTAAACAAAAACTCAACAAGCAAAAATCAAAAGGTCAGTGGATCCATATTTCTTACAAAGGCCATGATACTTTATTTATTACAGAAGTCCCTGTAGAATTTGTCTTCAAACTACCCTTTTAGCATCATTTCCCACTCCATTTAGCACAATTATCACACTGTCTAAAAGCTGTTTCTCAGATACTTCATGGCATTCCTTAAATCATCCATCCATCCCTCCATTCATCTGTCCATTAGTTACGTATTTGCAAGGCACCAAAATTGCAGCCATGACTTGGGCTTGATGATGTTCTGAAGAAGATTCCCATCTAAGAAAACTTGTAATTTTCTTGTCATCAACACGAAATACTGAATTAATGGGCTGCCTGCCATCAGCACCGACTGGGAGAGCCCCTGACGTGGTGATGGGGAGCTGGTTCTCTGGTGGCCTTTAGAAATGGCTTGGGTCACTGGCCTGTAAAAGGAACTAACTCACTAGGGTACTTGTTCCGTTTCTTACTGATGGCAGGAAGTTACACCCAACTGGAAAGGGTAGGTTAACAGAGGCGACAGGGAAAAATACAGAACAAATAACAGGATTTTAAATGTTTTAAGAAATCACTATTTTGTAATGTCTAAAACTACTGCCACGCTTATTAATGTTGATATAATATTATTAATATTGAAAAATATCTTTGGCTGCTGTATGCTAAAAAAACACTTCGGCTCTCTATGATCATAGTACTACCTAAATCAGCATATCAACTTGTTAGAGAAAGGAGGGTCCATAAAGACTCTGGGTCTCTCCCAGTACCTGAGGTAAGTCACTCAGCTTGGCGGCCATAGCCTCAGTCTCTACTAAGTATCTGCTAAGGCGATATCTACCATTTTCTCTCATCTGCTTGAGGTCACCAAATGAAAGAACAATGTCTAAAAGAACAATGTCCCAGTGGATATGGGAAGCTGCCAAATCCACGTGGGAGGGGCATAGGCTGCTGCCGAGTCACAGTCTCTCTCTTACACACACTCGTGTGTGTTGAAAACAGGTTAGGGAAAAGTGGCCAATGCTACCTACTGGTTTTTCTTGATGTTTTACATTTTACAAGCTTAGAAGTAACTCCTGGGCTTGTATTGTTTGACAGGTGGAAATAAGGCACAAATCTGTCTAGGGTCGGTCGGGTCTATCTATTTAGGGTTAGGTTTGTTCATCTGTCTAGGGCCAGGCAGTGGATCCTCAAAAGAAAAGCAGAGCTATCACGTGTTGAAATAATATGTTTTCAGCTCAAAATCTTCCTGGTTATGGAACAGTGGTGCACTGTACCAGGAGGATATCATGTCTCAGAGAGTCTCATAAAGACCACACAGTAGCACAACTGGCCCAGAAGACGTGATTCCATGTTGCCTCTGGCCTTCTCTTTCCTCCCTTGTTGCTTTTATATGTGTGTGCATTCAAAAAATATGTGTGTAAATACGTGTGAGCATGTGTGTGTGTGTGTGTGTGCATGTAAAGAAAAAAAGGGAAAAGTAATTATACACACACACACACACACACACACATATATATATTGCACACATGCATGACTTGGTATATGCACACACACACACACACATATATATAAACATACATACATACATACATACATATGCATATTCTTTTTCTTGAGAACACAGCAATCCATGTGCACTTCCATGCCAGAAATATCATAAAACATCTGAATCTGTGACAAGGTTACCCTGTGGCAAAACTAGATTTCAGAATCTGGTCAAGAAAACATGCTAAAGCACCCATTCCTACTCAGTCTTTCCAATAAAGGCCTGTGTCATCATATAAAACATCCGACAGTTTTGTTGGAGATTAAATAGAGTTAAAAGTAAACCTGACCTTCTAAAAACAGGGACTCTTCTATATTACTATTAAATTATTTTTAAGGTCAATAAAGGCAGGCTTAACACTGCCAGGGCACTTAACCTAAGGTCATCTAGACAAGGGCTTTTGTGACTATGTTGTACTTCTTGGATGCTTGCTAAGAATTTTTGAGTGTTTTTGCAAAAACACAGCTTTCGGTAGTCTGTGAAATAATAACATTTTAATATATTAAAAGGTTTTGTTCTACTTCATGTTCCCTATTACTTCTTAAATTATGCCCTTGCCTTTCTTTCCACTGGTATAAGACATACTTCAAAGGTTGGAGCCTTATGGCATAGTGGAAGGAATATGGACTTCCAAAACTCAAGTCAATTCTCAGGGTCACCAGTGGTTAAGCTGGTTCTGCTGGTTCTCAGCCCCGGTTTCTTACTCTGTAAAATGGTGTGTCTTGAGGGGAGGGTACAAGGTAAGGATGCAGTGAGATCCTTGCTCGAACAATGAGTGTCATGTGGCAAGAACTGTCTGCTATAGTTGATGTTGACCCAGTGTCTGAGAACTGTTTGCTGTCATATGGAAGCAGAAAGTTAATGTCTAATTTGATACACCTCATAAAAGAAATGCCTTGAAAATGAATGAGAAAAGTAGCCTTGTGCCCACCCCAATCTTATTTTTCACATTTCCATTAACGTTGTTGTTATTTTGGGTGTCTTTCAACCATCTCTGCAGATAATTTTGATTCATGGATTATAAGTTTGAGCTGCCATAATTATTTCCTGACTGTACGTTGCCATATGTGGACAGGTTTTCCATATTTAGCCTATGAATATGAAAACTTTGCTATGTTGCCAAAATGCAGGATATTGAAAAAATGTGAACATAATTAAAACTGTTTCATTCATAGAGGAAATATAAGATCCAGAAAATCTTCACAAACCAGAATTTTGATTCTTTTCTTTCCTTAACAATTAATCCATGGGAAGCCACTGGAGAGTCTGTTGAGGAAGACATGTGAGAAGACACTGAATCCCACTGTGTGTTTCATCCACGTGTAACATAAAGAGCAATGAAGCGGTCCTTCACCTTGGCCCGTGCTTCCTTCAAAGGATGCCAGGGGTGAGGATGCCATGCTCCTTTCAAAATCCTTGGCCAGGTTTTTCTTTTCACATTCTGTTTGAGAGAAGGAAGGGTTGAGGAAAAGACAGAGGGGGAGGACAGAAAAGGACTGGGCTACTTGGAAAATCCATGACCTTAAAAAAGCTGAAACATGTTCCGAAGGCAGCTGAGTAACGTGCTCTTTAAAGGGAGACCCAAGCATCTAATGGAACAGCCGCTGCTGGAACAGACACCAATGATGACTATGTTCAGTTTCATTGCCAGTGGAAGTTAAGGTTGCAGATGGCACTAAGGTTACCAACCACCCAATACTGACATGGGGATGCTATTCTAGATTGTGCCCGTGGGTCCTCTCAGTCAAAGAGGTCCTTAAAAATAGGAGGATGGATGGAAAGAAGATCAGAATGGTGGGATATGTCCAGAATAGCTTGGTTTAAAAATCTACAAGCCTTGACACTGATAATTGCTTAATCATATTAGGTTGGCTTGGAAAAGGGAGCAAATGGAAATACAACAATGAGCGGGAGTCATTGGCTGATGCGAAAGGAACCCCTCAGGAATGTTGAGGGGACCATTTGTCCCGCCTCCCTGCTTAGCTTCCAATTCTTCCTCCATCTGATGTTACTACCACCACTGCCTTACTCTGGAAACAACTCTTTTGAATTCTTGAACCTTGTGAATTAGGAGGGGCCATGCTATCCTCCAGCTTCCCTCCAGTACGGTCCCAGGATCCAAATCTCATGCCAATCATCACACCCCGTGTTTCTCTTGATCCAGCAATTAGCTCAAGTTTAACCATTTGACACAAAGCAATTCCATATTTGGACCATATTTGGGATGTATTGAAAATAGATTTTCTTTGTTCTTAATGGGACGATTGGGAATTTAGAACTAATTTAGATCTATAGCAACCATTTTATCAAGACAAAAAGAAAGCCTGAATGAAAATGGAGATAATGACGCCACAGGGTAAAGCCTAACAGCAGATAGTGTGATATTCTTAGCAAAGCAGAGCCCAGCATCCAAAGGCAATATCCTCAGCAAGGCAGAACCCAAAGGCAGAGAGTGCGGTATCCTCAGTTAAATTATTTTAGCCTCTGCATTTTACTCACCCCAATGTGCATTACGTTGAACACACAAATTAAATGAGCCATTAAACTTCTGTTTTGTTTAAATGCATGTGAGCTGTATCCCTGCTATAGAAAGTCCCTAAATTCTGGACAAGCAAGGAGTGCTCAGAGTCTCTCAGGTCCACAAACATAAAGCGAGGACTTTAGACATGCCAGACACAAAGGCACTAATACAATTGAGCCCCTTGTAACTGATGTATAAAGCAGAAGGTAATCTAATAGACCTTTTCAGATATCTGAAGTAGCAGCAGCATCCACCTAGCATGCCTACTTCCCAGAATTGGATGACTGAAGAACCCCATCAGTAAATAAAAGGATGCTGCAGGACTGGCAGCCAGAATAAATGACAGTGGTCCACTGAACTCATTTTATCTGGACCAAGATGAAGTCATGTGACCCACATGCTGCCCAAGAGAAAGGTAAATTTGAACCTACTGGATTGAGAGCATTTCTCCGGACTGTGTTACATAATCTTCAGTTTTCCTCTTTATGATTCAGATCAATGATTTCTCTTCTGCTCACAGAAATGAACCAATTGTTCTGATTCTTTCCTTTGCCCAAACATCCAGTCAAATTGTTTCCTGAATGCACGTCTCATTCTCTTAGTGCATTTGCAGTCTGTCCCGATCATTGAGGTTGACATTATGCCCATTGTAACACTGTCCAGATGGATGTGTATATATATATATATATATATATATATATATATATATATATATATATATATATATATATATATATATGCTTTCCATATCTGCACCTCCAGGTTGCCGGACTCACTTGCTGAGGCTGCTCTATAGTAGATGAGCTTCTAGAGGCAAGTGCTACCCTGAGAGGAAGGCTAATAAGGATTAGAGATTGCTGTGCTTCTCAGCTGTCAACTTTCTAAGTATCTGAGACCTTAATTTTAACACATAGATAACATTTGGAAGGGGAGGATCTCCCAAAGAATGGGAAATAGGATATATAGCTATGGAGAAACAGTGGGAGATTGGAATGGGAATTAAATGGGGAGAGGGGAGGGGAGTAAGGGAGGGAATATGGTGAGTGACAACTAGTATTAAGACCCATTTTGGGGGTCATATGGAAACCTAATACTGTAGAAGCTTCTTAAAATATATGCATTAAGAAAGAAATCTAAATGTAATCACCAAATAACACCAGAGACAATGCCCCAACTACTCTATTGCTGAAGACAATACTTTTAATATCTTATTGAACACAGAGAAGTTGAGCTGATACCTAACTAGAGCCTTCACCCCTACTAACTTGTAGTTTGAATGAAAATGGCCCTATAGGTTCACAGGGACTAGCACTATTGGGAGGTGTGGTCTTGTTGGAGTAGGTGTGGTTTGTTGAAGGAGGTGTGTCACTGGGGAGAAGGGCCTTGAGGTCTCAGAAGCTCCAGCCTGGCCAATGTGTATCAGTCTCTTTCTGCTGCCTGCTGGTCCAGATGTAGAACTCTCCACTCATTCTCCAGCACCAGGTCTGCCTGCACACTGTCCTGCTTCCCACCATGATGATAATGGACCGGACCTCTGAAACTGTAAGCAAGCTCGTTAAATGTTTTCCTTTATAAGAATTGCCGTGGTCATGCTAACTTCACAGCAATAGAAATCCTAACTAAGACACTACTGGAAGGTATTCTGCACACTACCAGAGAAGAAAGGTAACCACAAATCCAGCTACAAAACCTGTGATCTATAACAATGACTGCCTGCATGATACACTGGTGTAATAGTGGCATAAACATTGTGGGAGTAACCAACTTCAGTCTATCTGATTGGACTTAAGGCCCACTCCATGGGATGAAACCCATATCCAACACTGCTTGGGTGGCCAAGAACCTGTGACTAGTTAGGCCAGATAGGCCACGGGCCATAGGAAAACCAAATACTGTTGTTCTACTAAAGGAACATAGCAATAAAATGACTCCTAGTGACATTCTGTTGTAACCATAGGCCAATATCTTACTCAGACATCATCAGAGAAACTTTCCCTCAATGTGCAGAGAGTGGAGACTTTGGAACACTCAGCTGTAAATGGGATATCTCAGGAAACCCTTAAGGGCTCAGGGAGCTATGGAGGACCTTAGAGGTCCAGCCTCAAGTTCCTCTTCAGGGTCCAGATCGGACGCTACAGGAAGCAAAAGGAATTAGGGCATCTGAGGGCAAAAAACAAATTAGCTCACATGCATGCTCTTTAAATCCCATTTCTTTATTTTTCTGTCTTTTCCTGATATCCTTGTCCTAACTGTCTATAATCTCTTAGCTCTAATTCTCTGTTTTAATCCTCCTGCTTTTCCTCATCCAGCCTAATAATACTCTTTTTACAGGAGGCTTGAAGCAATAATAAAAATTACAAGAGTTACCTCTCATTGGTCAAAAGCACATTCCTAGGGTAAATGATAAGGAGCTGAGCCATTTACCATGGTAACACAAGGTTTCAAGATCTCAGGACGAGAAGGAGGGGGTGCAGTGCCTAGTATGACAAACCCTGAGACATAGCTCTTTATCAGCAGACTTGGCAAGCAAAGAACTGCATGCTTTTCTTAGAGTGCTTTATGTGGATAACCTTAATTGGACACCTGCAACTCTGACCTTGTGCATAATTTTAAAGTTTTAAACTTATAATATATATACAAAGGTCTTTAGTCTAGTTTGAACTTGCTCTAAGGTGAAAATAGTTTAAATGTGTGCAGTTAGTCTGAGGAAAAGTAACAAAGCAGGCTTTCAAGTGTCTACAGACCTTGTGGGACAGTATATCTAGTTCTGAAGCATATCCTAGTATATTTTCTATATATCAAAATTATACAGCTAAAAGAGAAGTCATCTTCCTGACCATTCACAAATGTGTGTGCCCATAAGATTGAGATGTGGTTGTGAGATTACATGTACATATTACATGAAAATGCATGGTAATGGGGAGATATCATAGCTGTTACTGCACAAGTGAAATTACAGATGAAAGCAACCTGTTTTTCAGAGCCTGTGTGTAGTGGGTAGCCATTTTTTTGGCACAAAATGTTCTACTGGACAAAGAACTGCCCTTGCCTTGACGGCTGACAGTACAAATGCAATGCTGTCCTTTCTGGACAAGTGGGACACAAGGAAAGTGACCACTGTACTCTGCCAAGACAGGATAAGATGGTCTTTCAGAATTCCTGCTTCTGATAATGGTCTGTCAGATACTCTAGGCCTGTAGCCAATTTCAATGCACCAACAATGCTGAGAAACATTAGGTAACTGTCCAGGCTGTCAGCTGTCTTGGTCTACTCTTACAAGATTCCTGAAAGTTGCTTGCATCCATCTACCATTTCTCAGGTACCATTATGTTCCTTCTCAGGTCTTTGATGGGATTGAAGACTAGCAGTTATAGTTACAACTTAGTATATATAATATCTTAGATACATCATATTAAGTATTAGATTTAGGCTCTTTAGGATAGGACACTTTTTGGAATGATTTTTATAACATGCCATTTACCTATGCTCTATACTTCTCTGGATTTTAGTATGTGTTTCTTGCTTGATATTGTTTGCATTGGTTGTAGTTCCATCTTATCTAGGTCATTATCCCTCATTATTCCTGGACAATATTTGATAACAATTCCTTTGTATATAGTCTTGTATTAGTTTAGAACCTTCTTATTTAGACAAAAAGGGGGAGATGTAGTGGGTAGCCATTCCAGCTTGGATCTGGAAGTTCCAACCCCCATTGAGACTCTGGCAACTGTCATGCCTATGAGGTGGGGCCAGGGGAGGCGCCTGGAGACCCGAGAGCGGGATGGGCAAGGGCGCTCTCTGCCGGGACACTGAACGGTGGAGATGGACCAAGCAGAGCTCCAGAGAACACCGCTGGACTGCAATACACCTTCCCCAGACCCTGCGACCTACCTATCTCTTAATTTGTGAGTTATGCCATTAAATAAATATCCTTTAACTATGTGGAGTGGCCATAATAATTTCACCAATACCTGTGTCCCTGAAGACCCAGCCCAACAGGCTGCCTTCATCAGAGAACCATTTGTCTGCTCGGTTAGCATCTGAGTTATCAATTGCTATAAGCTATAATTACATGATGGCCCACAATAGCTCATGACAATAGCTCTTGACAGGGAGCTATGTGGAAGAGGAGGCAGAAAGATTTTAAGAGCCAGAAGGGATGGATAATACCAGCAAGGGGAGTGGCAAAAGGCCTCCCCCTCTCAAGGACACTATGGTTCAAGGTACAAAGTCCAAACAAATGTAAACACTGCCTTAATTTTCAAAACATCTAGTAGCCATGCCTTGTGGCAAAACATCCTGTAATTAGGCCTTGAAGTATAAGACCCCTGGTAACCATGCCTTTGTCCAAAACATCCTATTATGTAGCCTTGCAGGGCAAGACAAGCTTGGACTCTCTGACCTTGAGTCAAGGTGAAATAAGGCCATACTATGGAGTCTCTGTGGACCCCTACAGCAAGATCTCTATTCCTATAATCGTAACTTGCTCATATTGGCTCTTTTTAACACCCAGTATTGCTCATTCTAGACCCTATTCCTTGTACTTTTGATTGAGAAAGTACAAATTGACAAAGCTACTACACATTCATTTGCTTTAATAATCACAATTTTATTGAAACACTTGAAAAAGAAAATAGGCTATCTACATGTTTTTGAGGTGCTGCTTCTGTGGGGAATAGATAATGCTTAGTGTCCCTGAGGATTCAAATACTTCAGAGAGACCCTTCCAGCCACCTTTCATCTGAGTTTAACAGCTTTTGCTTTAGCTATCTCAAAACATCCTGTAATTAGGCCTTGAAGTATAAGGCACCTGGTAACCACACCTTTGGCCAAAACATCCTATTATGTAGCCTTGAGGGGCAAGACAAGTAAAAATGAGCACACATTTGAGAGTCAAAAAGTATGTGATAAAGTATAAGAAGTTACTAATGTTGCCCTAAAGAGTTCACAGTGAGCTAAAAGTCTCCTGCATTTGTGAATTAGGTAAATGTGGGCAAGAATTAGAAGGCAGTAAGCATTGTCTGTCCCTGTCCCTGGGTCCCAATTGCAAACCAAACTTTAATCCACAAAAATTCACCCTGGGCAACCAATTGGATTTTTAGGCTTATTGACAGAGCAATAGGTGACAGGTTATGGGCAGGATCATGGGTGACCTTAAAATAGCCACACTGGGAAGTCTGCACCCAGCATAGATGAGGACTCCCCCATGGCTGTGTAGACGGAGCCCACTCCTCTGGTCCTTCCCAGCCTGTATCCTCTAGCTCCTGGCCAAGGCCATGTGCAGTGAGAGCAGAATACTCAGGTAAGGGTTCTATGACCCTTCCCACCTCCTCCTCCTCCTCTGAGGGATGTCAGTAGTCATCAAGCCCAATTGGGATGATCATTCCAAAAGGCACATCTGAGCTCCTGAAGATGACATCTGTTAGCTCAGAGGATTGGCCTGTACAACATCAAGAAACTAATGCTTTTTAAAAACCTTCTCTTTCCTTTAGTAATGGCAACACTGATTTACAGATTGTCCCTGCAGATAAAATGACAGCATGAGAGTCTTGAAAATTCTGATTTTCATTCTTCTTATTTCTCATTAATGAATAGACTATATTTGAAGGCATATGTTTTGTTGAAGTATTTCCTTGTTCTATTTTCTGGTAAGCAACAGGCTAGCTTTTTCTGGCTAAAGACTTCATAAGGCACAAGTCCCTTCTGTTAGAAGGAAAGATCATTGGGATAAAATGCCGATTAATAAAGATTTTGACTCAATCATAATAGATTTTTCAAAAATTCGGTCACATGATTTTATAACCACAATATAATCTTAGAACTGGACTCAGTATTGTTAAATATGAATTTTACAAATGAGGAAAATGGACTAAACATGGTGAGGTACTCACTCAAAGCACTGCCACCCATTGTAGTAACTGAAGACTCAAATTCAGCTCCGATTCCTACTGCAGTTCTTGCTGTTGCTGAAAACTGATAAATAAACCTTAGAAGCAGATGTGTTTTACTAAAGTATTTTTCACACATCACTAAATATAACTAAAACTGCCCAGGAACTTCCTTGTTATGTGAAGTCATATCTCTTCTTCTGGAATTGTAACTATGAAATTGCCTTTCTGACACTTCCCAGGCTCCCCATATTTCTGTTTGAAGAAGAATTTTAACTCATTCACTGTGTCTCTGTAATTACACACAGGACAGGTCTTATCCCAGGCTGTTTGGGCAGCTAACAGTATTAACAAGGCATTCTGCTTTCATTGGCTCTGCCATACCCGTGTTCCACCAGTCAGTGGACCCTTTAAAAATCACAGCTGTGCTCCACCTCTGATTCACAGGGGTGAGGAACCACTGAGTGCTCTGCAAGGTCCCCAAGGGAAATATTAAATGGAGTGATTTCAGAGTAACCAGAGCCGAATAGCTTTGGAAGCAATATGCCAAGCTAAGTCCCCAGACCACCTTCAGTGGTTCCCTGGGGAGTGCGGAATTTGACTTTCCCTTCAGGTCCACAGTGACAGAAGTGGGAGGGACTACAAACTGAAGCAGACATTGCATTGAGCTCAGCAGCCTCAGCAATTAAGCTGGCTTGGAATTGAACAGCGCTGCTGAGGCGCCCCATTGTCATTTGATATTCCATGGTACTTGTCAAAGGGCCAACAGGAAGTGCTGATGGTGCCTAGGTGAGGCAAATTTGCTCTTCATTAGCCTAGGGGAAGCCAAACTGCTCGGAAGAAATTATGTTGGACAAACCCTAATACTCAAGAATGATTGATAACCGAAAATCCAACGTCATTCAGTCATTTTATTTGGAACAACTCAAGATAATTAATAATAAAGCCCATCAGCTCCATTTGTTCAGCGCATCTCCACGCACACGCTCAATGTGACTGCAAATTGCATCCATTGAAGACTACAAATTGCAAATTTAATTAGGCCCTGAAAAAGAGATTGAGGTCTGACTCATATATCCTATAAGCAAATCCTGTCTAATAAAGACAGCCTCCATTTGTTGAGCATGTCTTTGTGACACAAAACATGTATTTCTAAGCAGTCCATTCTTCACAGACCTGTATAGTTGATTTTATTAAAACTGGAAAAACCGAGGCTGGCCGAGAGACAAAATTCTGCACAGTGTTTCAGCTGGCAGGAAGTGGAGTCGTGGGTTGTGGTTGGTGTAGCTGAGAGCAAACCCTGCCATCCCTTAACCACATACACCTGCCACCATGTCAGACCTCATTTTTCGAGGGCTACCTCAAGCTCCGCCATTGCCATTAAGCTGAAATGGAAGATTCCTAGTTGATTTGCCAGAGCAATCATGATCACGGATGATCGGGCCAAAATTGTGCCTCCAGTGAGTGGGAGAGCCAGCCAGTGGCCTGACTCTAGAGTACATGCCCCTCCCCCACTACAAGCAGGTGTTCAACCTCATCAGAAAGATGTGAAATCCACTTAGAGGCTCCTTGCATTGTCATGAATTTGTTTAAAAAAACAATGCAAGATAGAGTAAAATAAAAAATACCCATGTTGCCTCACAAAATAGAGATAAATGTAACATAAATAATTGCTTTAGTTGTGGGGGGGAGGGGCTGGGTCATCATGTAGGCTATTTCTTTTTTAAGGAACATTTACTTAGTTTTATGTCTATGTGAATGTTCCTACATGGCTTCACACACACTACTTGCTGGCAGGTAACATCTGAAGCCAGAGGGCAGCAGATCCCATGGAATTAGAGTAACAGGAGGCTATGAGCCACTTGATATGGGTGCTGGGAACCGAACTTGGTGCCCTGGAAGAAGAGTAAGCCCTCTAAACTGCTGAGTCATCTGTTCAGCTCCCCATAAGGTAGGGTATTTCCAATTATAAGGGATAAGAAAAAAAAAAAACAAATATTCCACTCTTTTTACATAATAGGCCTCCAAAATATACCATGCTCTTCTTTTGCAAGTCAATATTTGATATTATCAGTGTCTTCAGGGCTGAACTGATCCTACGGCTGTTGTTGTTTTTTTGTTTTGTTTTTTTTTTTAGCTCCATTTGGTCATATTCAGCCCAATAACTGTTTATTTGATTGTGATATTTAGTGACAGTGACTAACAGGGAATGTAATTCATTCGTGTATTTAATAATTATCAGAGACAAAGTACTTATTATATGCTAGGTATCCATCTAGGCACAGGGGATTTCATGAGGAACAAAAGACACAGTTGTTGTTTCTAGGAGTTCACCCCAAGGGGCAAAACTAAGATGAATTTGTTCAGTAGGACACTTGGTGAAGAAAGACTTCTTACACTTGAGCCTGAGACTGGGTGGGAGAATGGGTGAGAGAAAAGAATGTGTAAAGTCATGGAAAGAAGGACACAGAGCAGCAGCCCAAGGTATTGTAGGCCCATCTTGGGGTGGGTGTAAGGGTGAGGGAATTGGAGAAGGCGCCAGAGTGTCGTGGGCACACTAGCAATTGCCAGGCCATTGGTAAGAAGGCACCACACCACTGCTCACCAGAGTACGCTTCCAACATTCTAACCGACCCCCACAGTTCAGTCTTTATCACATCCCAGCTTATCCCTGAGCTGTTTGAAGCCAGCAACATAGCAAATGATTTTTGCCTTGTTCACTCTCCCGTCCTAGCTCTTGATTTTAGGATCCTTATGAATCCATGAGCTAAGGGAAGAGCAGGTACCTCACCCATCTCTTTTCCTTCCTTCCCTGAACTTGAGACATACCTTGCACTTGGCTCTGAAACAGGCTGCTGGGTTCTCCTAACCCTCCATTTCTTCCCTTATTAAATGAGGAACTAATTGTTCCAGTCCCGCGTACTTAGACCAAGGAAAGTAAATGAGTATAAAATGTTTGGCACATGGAAAAGTGCTGGGTATAACTGCATGCTGTTCCTAAGTAGCTTGATAGTTGTCTGCTCATATCTGGGGGCGCTTCGTTTGCTATACAGCCTTTAATTTCAGTGCGTTTCTTCTATGCAAAGATCACTGACAAACAATGACCTTACTTGGTGACATATTAAGTAGCCAGGGAGAGACAGAAGTTGAGGCTTGTGGAGCCAGTCAAGCTGGGGGATCAAGCCTCATCTTTATCGATAGGTTGCGATGTTGCTAGTTCCCGATTTTCCCCGGCGTACAAATAAATCTTCACACTTGTTTTCCCCCCAGGCGCATTGGCGTGATGGCTGCTGCAGGTTCCCCCAGCACTGGCGAGATGGAAGTAATTTCCTACGTAATGTACCACAAATGGATTTAGAAGTGCCAGCTTCAGATGCTGTGATGCATATTCAGATTTTTCCATGCAGTAGATGAGAGAGTAGCGCGGTTAAATCAAAGGGCCGGGGATCTAGAGGCCTCCTCTCTGTTTCGCATGCTGAAATATTAATAAAGTAGGAAATCAAAAGAGAACAATTGAGGGATGCTCATGCCCTCTGATTACAGCTCGTTCCTGTGAGCCCGATTTTCGACGAAGAAAAGAGCTATGACGGAAAAGAACGCGGCCAGGGAAACAAGGATGACAAAGGGACAGAAGCGGAATCAAAGGGTTGGCATCCAAACACTTGGTCTCCACAAAGCCCTGCTCAAGCCCTCCCTCTTACAGCATCCCTGGCCGTGGCTGGGCAGCTCGGTCGGGAACTGGCAGCCTCCGAGCATTGCAGCGCTATGCTCCCTGTTTATTGCCAGCTGAAGGAAAGCTTCCGTTTGCATTTGGAACATTCTGGTTTGAGATGACTTTTTCCGTGTTGTCTCAGAGCCAACTTCCTCAGGAGGACCACAGGGCTGCTTCTTCCTACCTTCTCTGGGACCCTCTCAGTCAACAAGACTGCCTTCTCCCTAGAAATGGACAATGAGCCCGCAGAAAGAAAAAGAAATGTCTTTTTAGTTCCTACTGATGAGGTGCCTAAGGGTACAGGGGAGTGAAACTCCTGCAGTGAGGACATGGCAAACCCTTCTTGGAACTGCAATGTAGAAAGACGCAATACAGAGAGAAGGAAAATGCTCACTGGAGGCTGAAGGGCAGCCCTGTATTAATGAATTTCCTTGGTGCCACTGACAGAGCTCTAAGTCAAATATGTATGCAGCAAAACGACTTGATTGACTCCCCCCCATCCTCCCGAATTAAAAGCATGAACACGCAGATCAACTGGACAAATGGTTTTGGGTCCTTCCTCTGTTTGCTGGCCAGCTGTCCTCTGTGCTGCTTTGTTCTCAAGCAGGCTCTCCCCACTTCGACCAAACATGACCAGGAACAGCACCGAATGCCCCTCCAACCAGTCTCGACATCTCATCGAAAGGAATTCACCTCCCAGGAGCTCCAGTCACCATCTCAGGACCAAGCTGAGTCAATGGGCACAGCAATGGGTATGGTTAGGATTTTCTGTTTTTGTTTTTGTTTTTTTTTTGTTTTTTTTTTTTTTTTTTTCGAGACAGGGTTTCTCTGTGCAGCTTTGCGCCTTTCCTGGGACTCACTTGGTAGTCCAGGCTGGCCTCGAACTCACAGAGATCCGCCTGGCTCTGCCTCCGGAGTGCTGGGATTAAAGGCGTGCGCCGCCGCCGCCGCCGCCGCCGCCGCCGCCGCCGCCGCCGCCGCCGCCGCCGCCGCCGCCGCCGCCGCCGCCACCACCACACAGCCAGGATTTTCTGAAGGAAAACTGAGCCTCTACTGCCAGAAGGGGAGATGATGGTGAAACCCCAACACAGTCGCGTGTCTGCCGGCCCTGGGCTCGTTCAGAAGCAGATCTTTCACAGGAACATCTCTGCAGCTATTGGCTCCTTTATACAGGGCGCAGACCTGCAGCGTCTCCTCTGGAAAACATCTACATCCATCTCAATTCATGTGGGCGCCTGAGGGCTATTCCACTTTGAAGCTTCAGTAGGTCATCAGCAGATTTGGTAAGTTCTTCTCCTGAGTATGCTGACACAGGAACTTGAACGCCCACGACGAATCAAGCGGCATCCCTCTATAGCACCAAGGGGCAGTGAGCATGTTTAGGCCAGCTTCCCTACAGAGACTAACAGCTGGTGGTAGAAGCATCCTGATCTTTTTTTTTTCTTCCATAGAAGTACCACCTTCATCTTTCTGAGCACTTTTCATGTTTCTTCCCACTTTGCTGGTAGCATCAGAAACACCATTGTTTAGGTTAATGATTCCCACAAACTCTTTTCTGATAAGGGGATTTATGAATGTCTGATGGGAATTGAATATATGGCCTGTATTGACATGTGGATGAAGACAATGCACTCTGTCCAATCAAATTACACTCATGTTACCAAAGCAATTGCTGGTAATATCGATCACAATGGTGCCTATTCTATGTGAAAAATCAATCATGTGTGTACACATGCATGGTTTATTCTACCTATTCATATGTGAGGATATGAGCGCTTATAATAATTCCACAAACTGCTTCTATAACACTAATCAGATGGCTTAAAATGGTTCTTTTATAATTTCTGGTGTTTGAACCAAGAAAACCAAAGTTTCCAACACAGAGTCTACGGCCTACACTCGGCCTCCTCATTCTCTGTTTCCATGTCTTTTATACAAGCATTCAAACTCTAATTTTCATAGAAAAAAAAAACAGTAAATACCTAAGGCAGTTGGCAGAAGTCTCACTACTAAAACTGTGACTTAACATAGCATCCAGACACTGAAAATGAAAGTTACTAACTCAAGGGCATTTATCGGGTTGAAAGCATCTGCCAAGATAGAGCAGTGGAAAATGTGGCGTTGAGGCCTACCGAAGAGTCATGGTGAACCTCACTAGAGGCAGAACTTTACAATTCCAGTCTTTATACAAAGAGAGCAAGAAAACATTGATAGTAAAGGGGACTTTGTTCAAAAAGGAGAGATAGAATGCCAAGACCAATGTTAAGGATGCTCATCGGATAGTGCAGAGTTCAGTACACCCTCAGTCTGGACCACTCAGCCCTGCCATGCTCTGATGAGTTTCTAATCTCTCTCCTGAATCCTTCCTCCTACTTTACAAATGAGACAGAGATAGATCATGAGTGAACCACTCAGAGATACCTTGCTCAAAATTCTAACCCCAGGCTATGGAATTTTCTGCCATCTTCTAGGCAGAGAACAGTAACTATTTTGCAAAGGACAAGACACTGAAATTTTCCCCCTAAATCACAAATACTTGTAGTTGAAAGATTCTAGTACTAATTTGTAGACAATTATCTAACATTTGGCAATCAGTATGTTAATAAAGATCTGTGTCCACAAGCGGTTCATTTGCTAAAAAATAAAGATGCAATTAAGTTACATTTCTTATATTTAGACATTAGTATTTCGGTGATTGCTCTGGTCTTGGTGTCACTCAGCCCTGGGGAAATGCTAAGGGCACAAGCTATGGAAGGAGACTGAGGTTTAGGAGCCCAAGTTTTGCCCTTCAACAGCCATGCAACCTTGGGCAAGCCACTCAACTTCCTAAACTACCTTATTTGTATGATGAAATTGCAAATATGTGAGATAAACCACAAGTGCTGTGGGTGATTGATTGATTGATAAATAAAACACTGATTGGCCAGTAGCCAGGCAGGAAGTATAAGTGGGACTAGCAGAGAGGAAAATTGAGAGAACAGGAAGGTGGAAAGGAGGAGATGCCAGCCTGCCATCCAGGGAGCATCATGTAAAGGCAGCAGGTAAAGCCACAGAACACATGGTGACATATAGATTAATAGAAATGGGCTAAGTACAAGAGTAAGAGCTAGACAATGGTAGGCCTGAGCTAATGGCTGAGCAGTTTAAATAATATAAGCGTCTGTATGTTTATTTTATAAGTGGGCTATGGGACTGCTGGGGCTTGGCAGGACCCGGAGAGAAAAACTCAAGCTACAAGTTTTTTTTGCCACAATTAACAAAAAACACTTGAAAGAATGAATGGCACTTGTTAGCTACTTGTGAACGTCAATGTTTGCTGTAGACATCTCATCAGGGAAGGAAAGAAACTCAGGCTCTTGCTCTCACCACCGGGAGAGCTGTGTCATTATCTACTTGGATTTTTCATTTACCCTGACCTAAGTTGATTTGGACAAACTCGTTTCTAATCTTCTTGGAGTAAGTAATGCTACATTAAATATAAAGAGACAGAGGAAAAGTCAAAACAAAACCAAACCCAGAACTGAAAGTGTAGACTGGGGGATGGGAGATGGCCTGTGCTGAGTGTTTATGTGAGAAAAGCGTTTTGGGATATGTCAAAGTTTTCTCCAGCAGCTTTGAGTCTGAGACGTTGGAAAGGAATATATATGGATTATAAATAAAATCTATATCCACAATATTCCAAAAGACACAGATTGGGTTCCATTTGTCATTGGTCTGGGGTCTTTGCTTTTTCATGGAGTATCATGTGGGATTGGTCTGTGTTCAGTCCTCATGTGTACTTGGTGTGTGAAGCCACACTGTCTGAGGTATCTCAAACAGCCCCTCTCTACCCATGCTGCAGCAGGTCTTCTTAATGTGTAACTCCTCTTCCTAGCTTACACTGTCATGGGGTGAAATACATCCTAAACTTTATAGAAGTGGCTCCTACTCTTCCCCCATCACCACCAGTAACTTGCCAGTAACTCCCCTACAAGGCAGCACTGGTTTCTGCAATGGAGCTTTGCCTCAGCATTCACTGCTGCTGCCACCAAGCCTAACCTCAGTCCTTAACCACGTTTGGGGAAATAGTTATTTACCAGACACCCGACTCCTCCTACGACAATGAACTGCTAAAGAAATCACTAGTGCCCTGGTGTTGGCATTAACCTGAAAATGATACAGCCATGATTTATCTTTGGAAACAACATTAAAACACCTCTTTTCAAATCTGTTCCATGCGATTACCTTGTTTATCTCTGGAAGAAAAAAATCTCCTACGAAAGAGCAAAGAGCAATAAGCTTAAGCTAGTGACCAACTCCACACCAGGAGCTTCAGAGAGATCCGATCAGCCACATATTTCAATATACAATGCAGCGAACAACAGCCTTCGGATGTTCAAACATTTAACCCCTTCCTGCTCTCACACATCCTTCAAATGGCAGAATCAAGGCAGAGAGTTTGGCTAGAAGCCTCTCAATTCATGCTCTATAAGCAGTTAACTTCAGCGCATTTTGGAGTGTTTTGACGGTTGCCCCCAATCTCATCTTCATAACACACCTTGTTTGCATTTGTTTACTTCACAAGTGCTACAGAAACCTATGCTTAGAGGACCTTCCCTGTGCTGACTTGGCGCACGCCACATGTTCTACCCAGTAGTAATGCTTTTGTGCTATTGTATACTAAAGCTTGCGGTGTTTTTACCTTTCCATTTAAAATGTGTAGTTAGACAGCTCAAGCCTGCCCATCCTACACGGAGATCCTCAAGCATTCACTCTGTTTTCAAGACAGATAACCTCTGTATCTCTAGTCTCTCTGAGCAGCAAGGACCTTGTAGTGTTTGTTATAAATAAGTCAGTAGATAATCACAAAACAGCACTTGGCTGTAGCCACATCCAGAAGATCGGTGATGGCCAGTCTAAGCCAGCTATAAATTTTATGACAATTTTTAAATGAGCCAGGGAAGGGCACTTATCAGCACTTTGTCTTTCAGGGTCATATGAAAGAAAGTGGAGACAAGATAGGGAAAGGAGTCTAGAGTACACAAGAAAAGAATAGATGATGAGAAATAGAAGTTTCCAGAAGACCCAATGCTAGAGGCTCATCCAGCCTTTAGTTTTGGGCAAAAGGATTCAGTTTGGCGTTATCCTCAAGGGATAACTGCAGATTTCTGTGCAACTATGACCTGGACAAATATAAAAATGGATCACAGCTTTTGCACCTGGGCAGAAGAACTGGAGTGGAAGAAGCAGGGGGTAGATAAGAAATATGTATCTGCTAAAAATAGTGGATAGCAACAGAGAAACCCTACTGCAAAGATGATGGCCAGGGCAGGCTGTGGCTATCATGCCCAGTGTTTCTTAGCCCAATCCTAATCATCACAAAACCTCCTCTGGACACTGGATTGGATGCCTCTTTAGAAGTGGGATCCCTCTTAGACACTGGCATTTCTGATTCCATAAGACCCTAAACAGCCAATGTGAAATGAAGGTTCAGTGTTCTAAATTGGGCATTTTCATTAATCCATTCTGACGTCATTTGGCAGATCTAAGTCAGAATGGTGTTTTGTTTTGTTTTGTTTTTAATAGTGAAAGAAATATAGGTGGGATGCATGGTTTAATAACCTGAAATTCAGGGCTGGCTAAATGGCTCAGAACATATTCTGCTCTTGTAGGAGATCCACATCAGGAAGCTCATAACTGCCTGTAACTCTAGCTCCAGGGGATAGGGTGCCCTCTGCTGATGTCTGTGGACGCTTGTATTCATGTGCACATACTTCCACACAGACATACACATAACTATAAAAAAAAAAAAAAACCTTTAAAAGTAATAAAGGAAGAACCAAACTCCTCTTACAGCTACAGAGGCAGGCCAAGGGCAAGGGAGCCTCGGCAGAGGAAGGAACTAGCTAACCTGGCTGATGTGTGTGTTTAGTGCGTTTGCGTTCACGAGCAATCTGTCCAGCAACTGCACCTGACTCAGCAAGAACTCCCCCTGGTGTGGAGCAGCGGTGCTCAGCTGATTGTTCCCTCATAAAACAGTGCTGAGCTCTGCTGCTGTGGCCCCCTCTATCCTTTAAATGTGTTCACACTGTTGTTTCTCATCTCTGGCTTTTACTGTTAGGGATCTTTCTTTTGTCATGTGAGATCTTGACTTGGCACCTTGATTGTCTCACATCTCCCCTCCCCCAAAGAAGTCACGGAAACTTGTTTTGTTTTTGTTTTCTTCTAAGCTAACACAAGCTATTCATGAGTTCATCCATATTACATAAGGGGCCATGATATCCCATGATAAGCCAATGAGGAAAGCTATAGAAAATCAGAAGAAAGCCAATAGCTTAAATTATACAAGTTAACTATCCACAAAATACTGGAAATTGGTTTGCTATAGAAATAAGGATTCCAGTCCCAATACTATTTCACCACAGGGTTTTGTGTAAGCCAGAGAAGGGTGTTCAAAATAAGTGCCAAACTTGGCTGGGGTTGGAGTTATGTGCAGACTGTGGTATCATTTTTCCAAATCTCTGAGGGAAAAGGAGTATGAAGCTGCTTGGAAATTATTAATGATTATAAGTAAAGCAAAATCTAGGAGGAACAAAAGAACACATCTTTGCTATTCACCACCTGAGAATTTTCTACTTGGAAATCAAAACAAAACAGAAAGAATGAAGAAAAGAAAGCAAAGTCATGAAATGAAATAGCTAAATAGAGACAATTTAAGTTATTTATTTTGATGAATAGCAATCAACTTGCATGAAGGAAATATCATAAAGATATAAAAGGAGGCAGCAAATACTTCATGTAAGAATTATCATTTCAGCATTTATTTGTGTGAGTCCAATTTCTTATCCTTAAGTGCCTTGTGGAGACTTTATGTTCTTCCTTCTGTGATTCAGGCCAGAAGCCGGACTCTCTCCCTGTATGTCTGTCAAAACAAACAAACAAACAAACAAACCAATTGAGTGGAGGATGAGTCTTTCATACTTGTCCTATTTCTCAAACTAGCCATTAACAAATATGCTGAGTTGCATTGTTTTTCACTGAAGGTAAACCAGATAGATGTATCTTCTGAAACAATCACTTTAAGCCAATTGGTTCATCCCTGGGCCAGCTGTATAAACATATGCCTAGGCTGTCACATAGGACCGACACATAGTAGGACCCTGTTGTTGGTTGAATGTATAGTTTTCCCATCTTGAAATTCTTTCTAAGAAGGGACTACATGTTAGTATTCATCCTAGCCCTGAAACAGATAATCTGGTGATGTCTGAACACTGTCAAGCCTCTGCTTCCTCAGCTATAAAATCAGGATTGGATATTCCCCAGCATCCGGAAACTCCAGGGTATGACGAGAAATGCTTCAGAACTGTCTTCATTTAGGTAGCACAGTGGTGCAGTGCAGTGCTG
Source organism: Peromyscus maniculatus bairdii (assembly GCF_049852395.1). Taxonomy (NCBI): domain Eukaryota; kingdom Metazoa; phylum Chordata; class Mammalia; order Rodentia; family Cricetidae; genus Peromyscus; species Peromyscus maniculatus. Next base: position 17,997,575 of record NC_134872.1, on the reverse strand, counting down.
TGAGGAGTTTCCCAGGATTCCATTAAAGAATTCTCATTCTTAAACTGCCCGTTGTCTCTGATGTTACAAATGCAGGGCCTAACTGGTGGGTTATCTGGCTTTCTCTTTTTCCTCTCATGGTCAGCTTCTCCCTACCCACCCATTGCCACACAAATGCTGTGAACAAACCACCCAGAACAAAGGGCTTGGGGCTGCATCCTTATTATTGCTCACAGGTCTGGGCACCTGAGGTCCTTGGATGCAGACTCTGCCCCTCTGTTAGGCTGGTTCTAGCGTATAGAGCAGGAGACAAGAAGACAGCAAGACTTCTGAGGTATGAGTTCAGGACTTGGACAGTGTCACTTCTGCTGTGTTCTACCATCCAAAGAAGTCATAAAGCCAGCTCCAAGAGAACACAGGAAATAAAGCTTGGTGGTAAACCCTGAACAAAATCCTGCATGGGAGGAACTACAAACAGACACCCTAACTGAATACAGAGGGGTGGGGTGGGTGGAATGCCTTTGGCAAGCAAGCTCATTCACATCAATCAGGAGTTCTCCTGGCTATGTATACACTAGCCCAACAATGCATTGCTGTTGGCCATCATCAGATCATGTAGGGACTCTGCCTATGGGTCATCCCTAGAAATGAGAGCATCCCACCACACTGGTGGTAGAGATCTCTGCCACCTCACAGCCTGGGGACTCTCTTCACTCCAACCAGTTACCCATTGTGAAGGTCTAGACTTGACTCTACAGGCTCCATCTTTGGGAAAGGGCCACCACCTCAGACCACCTGCTGTACATAGTTAAAGGAAGGACCTCAGGAATGTGCCATGACAACTGGAACAGATACAGAGCAGTATATTCCTGCAGACATTCTGTCTGTGGCTTATGGCCCTTACAGATCTCTAGATAATCCTGCTGAGCAGCCCAGATAATCCTGTCCAGTGGGTTGTGGTTTCCCCGCCCAAAGTCTAGACCAATGGTTTCAAATGTCGTTTAGCACCCAAAGTCTAGACCAATAGTTTCAAAAAATCACCTTGCCCCATATCCCTTCTACCCAATCCCAAGTTGCCAATTCCTGGCTTGTGGATTTTCTCTATAAAAACTCTCTACACCTGGGGTCATGGCCGCTGCCACATTTCCTTCCATCTGCTGTGTGGTGGCCCATGTTGAACCTGAATAAAAAAAAACCCTTATGTGCTTGCATTGGAAAGTAGCTCCTTGGTGGTCTCTGGGGGTTTCGAGAAATGGTCACAACAACATCTTCCTTGTCAGGATCAGAAACCCACCTCTGCATCATACACACCATGAAACCCAGATGGGTCAAACCATTGGTTTACTCTGACCTTTCTGCAGCTTGGTCAGGCCCTGAAAAACATGACTCCAAAACTAAGAGTTTGGAATTCTCAGGGGAAGAAGTTGGAGATTTTGTTCAGCTATGCGGGAGACCCCTGGCTACTTTTGAAAGGGCAGTATGTGCTGCTCCCCAACCCCCAGGCCAGAGTCTGTTGCTCTGCAGTCTTTTGCTTTTAGAGGAGAATAGAGTTTCATTTAAATGCAGCCTGAGCCACCCTTACCTCCCACTGGGCCCCATCAAGTACAGCCCTGTTCCAGCCATATATACAGGGACAACTCACTGCAGGTCTTTGAGCAGGGGGAGAGTCACCTTAAAGAAATGAGAAGGATGGCATGTTCTGCTAAAGTCTATGAGGTCCTGTCAGCTTTATCCCCGCCAATTTGCACGGCTTTAAAAGATATCACCATAAAATTTCATGCCAGAATTACGTTTGGTCAGCCAAGCCTTTGCCAGGCTGGACAATTTTAATTGATCTAGACAGTCGTTTAATCTTTCCTTGTTGGATGTCCCTTTGATCTTCATAACTCACGGTACAGCTTCCTCCCAGTTAGCGCTCTGATGGGGACTAAATGTGGACCCAGATGATGGTTTGTGGGTTTGGCATTTTTTTCCCCTAGAAAAATCACTAAAGCTTAAAGAACATTTTCTGCAAGGATCTATAATGTAGAAGAAGCCAGTGCACCCCAGAGATGCACAGGTGTGTTGTGCATGAGTTTCAAGTACACAGTAGCTGTGTCTTCTGCAGAATGGGACCTAAATTGGGTCTGTGTCCTTGTACTTGATGCTGTTGCCCAGGCTATAAGATGTGCCTTCTGCCTGCTCACTCATTTGTGCCTTACTATCTCAAAAAAGAAAAATTAACAAAACAAAACAAAAAACCCCTGTCTTTTTAAATCAGGAAATCTTGCATTAGGCCAAAGCAAAATAGTTTGGAAAAAACAAAATAACTTCAGGTTGGAGAAAGTTTTCCTATTTTCCCATATAGCCTATCAATTGGGTTGTGTGTGATCACAGAGTTACAGGATTGAAAGCAGCTGTTAATCTTAGGTCCTGGCTTTTAATGTTTTTAAAATCTTATGTCCTTAGTGTTTACAAAGCAAGGGTGATTTTAAATTGCATTCACATACAATATAACTATGGTAGAACGCTTTTCATTTAATGAAGATATTTAAATCATTATAAAACTTTTCACTTAATAAAGATATTTAAATCGTTATAACATTTGTACCTTATGTCAACTTGACACAAGCTAGAGCCATCTGAGAGGAGGGAACCTTAATTGAACAAATGCCTCCATAAGGTTGGGCTGTAGGCAAGCCTGTGGAGCATTTCCTTAATTGGTGAATAATGGGAATAGTTCAGTCCATTACAGATGGTACTACCACTGGGCTGGTGGTCCTATGCTTTATATAGAAAGCAGGCTAAGTAAGCCACGGGGAGCAAGCCAGTAAGCAGCACCCCACCATGGCCGCTGCATCAGCTCTTTTCTCTAGGTCCCTGCCCAGTTCTCTGCCTTGGCTTATGTCCATGGACTGTGGCTCGGGATATGTAAGCCAAACAAACCCTTTCCTCCCCAAGTTGCTTTCGTCATAGAGTTTCACCACAGCACTAGAAACTAAGACAAACCTTATTTATATTTGTTTTTAAACAAATTAGCAGACTCAAGCACCTGAAGAGCTTCTCATAACCTCCCAAGTGCTCCGCCTTGAATGAATCTGTTTTGTTTCATTGTGACACTGAACATGGCTAGCCTCTGGCAAATTAAAAAAATGAAACACTGGAGGAGCCGTGGCATGGATCACGTGCTCTGGGCAAAGGAAAGGGGCAAGTATCAGTCATGTAAGATACATTCCAGAACTTATGACCCATTGAGAGCCTTGCGGGCTCATCTATAGACCAAAAAGTCAAGGCTGAGGACATGGAGCCATCTAAGCTGTATATAGATTTCCTTCTACAAGTCATTAGCTTCTAGAATCATACCATGGTTTTGGATGGCTACACCAGACCCTCTATAGTCTGGTCCCCGACCACCACACATCTCCTTCCTGCCCTCTATGCCCACCCAGAGCATCTACTTTATTCACATCATAGAACTTGTGAAAACATTACTAATGATATAGAACACTCCCATGTCTTCACATGTCCTTCCTGGGCATCTGCCCATCCCCCTCTTTCCGCAGAAAAACATATCCCTGCTGGTTTGGTTTGCATCTGAGATGTCTACATTTAGACAGAACCCTAGGACTACTTCTATCTATCAAGTATTACCCTGTATTAGAATCTCTGGCCTTCTCAGCCATTTTTTCCCTCAAAGGAAAGTCTTTATTTTAAACTTGTATCCCTGGTTTACAGTAACTTGTGAGGTATGTGAAAAAATTCAGTTGTGAACAAGTGCACAGGTTTGTAAATGATTCAAGCGGACCTGAAGCCTACTACAAGTATAGAATCCTAGATCTCACCTCCAGTCTGTGTCCACAGAGATCTCCAGTCACACATTAGTTTGAGAAATGGTGATTCTGCTCCCCTGATCTCTCCCTGCTATAAATATCTGGAGGATTGATTGTCTACAGCTTTGTGTTTGGCAATTATTAATGTGCCTGCCTGGCTCTGTGCTTAACTGTTACATACAGTGAATATATGAGAGAGAGAGAGAGAGAGAGAGAGAGAGAGAGAGAGAGAGAGAGAGAGAGAGAGAGAGAGAGAGAGAGAGAATGTATGTGTGTTCACACGCTCTGCTTCTTGCATCCTCACCTAGAAGTCCATGTAGGGACTGAAGCATTCCTTCACTGTTCTCAGCATCTGGGTATACTCTGTGTAGATGCTTGAATAAATTTATGCAAAAGTCAAGGGGTACTAAAGTAAAGCAGATTCAATAAAACTGTTTTATGCGTGTCTCTACTACAGAGCAGGCAGTGTTTAAACAAACCCAAGGCTACAGGGGGAGAGAGCCAGATGAATCACTTTGCCTCCGGTAAGAACCAAGTAAAAGATGATTCTCTCACACATAGTCATGGCTCTCACCAAGGTGATTCTCAGCTCCCACCACTGTTCTTGAAGGAACAGCTGGCACTTTCCAAAGACCAGGCTCCCTGGTTCACATGTGTGTAAACTGTCCTTAATCTTAAATGTCTAGATATTTAGATTACTGTTCTCAGAAACTCACATTATTCCTCTGGTGTGGTAGGAGAGGCTGATCTGTCCCATTTCCTAACACAACTTAGTTGTTCACACTTTGTGACTTACGGGTGTCATGCACCAATGCTGAATAAAGATGACTGTTGCTTTATCGTTTGCTACATTGAAAATCCTACATCATAGATGCCTGCCAGCTGACTCACAAGAGGGCAGGAGAAGCAAATGAAAAGAGACAGGCTGCATCTTACCTCCCTGGAGAGCATCCTGTAGGAAGACACAATTGGCCACTAGAATAATGCACAAAAAGACATTGGAGGAGAAAAATAGATCCTGATGAGAATAAAACTATTTGCATTTCATAGTATGTGAGAATTCATTATGGTGGTAGAAATTAGTCGATACACCTCATCTGTGTCAGAGACACAATGGATAATATACACTGTTATTTCTCTGAAAAAAAAAAAACAAAAAAACAAAACCAAAACCCAAAAACAATACAAAACAGGTGTGCCTGTCTATAATTCCCATCTGGTTACAGCCACATTTGGCCAGGCTTCCAGCACTGCAGTTCGGTGATGGCTTCGTCTATCCAAAAAAAAAAAAAAAAAAAAAAAAAAAATGCCATGAGAGTGCCACACATGCCAATCTAGCAAAATGCTCTGCAGGTCTGCTTCCTAAGTGAGATTGCTCACCCGTGGTCTCAGCTGCATCCCTGTAGAAAAAACAATGAGAAGGTAGATACTGGGGTCTGGAGTGCAGGTTAGGACAGCATTGACCAGGCAGATCTGCGTTATCTTTCTGTATTAACTAGTGTTTGCATCATTCTGTTTAAATTCTTTTCACAAGCTATTTGAAGGGAGCAAAACACTCCCATTGGAGTATTAAAAGCAGTCAGGGCCTGGAGTGAGCATTCTAAATGGTAGGAGGAACAGCATACACCCCACAGCACCTGCTCCATCCAGAATCCTGTATCATCTGTGGACTCATCATGAGGCAATATGTTCATGGCAGTCAGCCAAGATCTCCGTGCTCCAGCCTGGGAGGACACAAGTTCTTTCTCCCTAGATTGCATGAACGCAGAATGACAGACTAGCAACCATAGCTCTGTAGTTCTCACATGGTAGCACTTGAGGAGCTATAAATCCATGCATATGCAAGCGTGGATGTGCTCGAATAAGCACAATTTTAAAATGGGTGGTGGGTTGGATTTGGCAAGTGGGACTATGATGTGTGGTTCTCTAATAAGTTGAAGGATCTAAGCCCTCGTCCATATTGTGATATTAAAAAGGGCAATATTAAGATAATATAATTGCCATTAGCTAAAACGGATTAAGTGATTCGAAAATTACACGTGCTTTATCCAGCTGGTCTCATTTAATAAATCCGGGTGCCTAAAGCTGTTTAACTCATACCAGGTCACTGAGCTGAGTTGCAAAGTTGAGTTTAAATCCAGGTATGCACACTTCAACATCCCCTCAAGTCTATAGAACTGTGACAGAAAGCTTCTGCTCACATAAAATCAGGCAGCAAAGTTGCAAATTCTAAGAACATGACAGTAGGAAAGAGGACCCTCACTATGGCTGTCAGTCCTTCATCTTGTGAGATTTAAGAGTATGATGCCAATTGGACTTGCAAAGCATCTAGATTTTGCACTAGAATAATACTAAATGTCCATCCCTAGCTAGATAACACTGGGCAAATGCTTAATTTTTTCTATCTGCAAATTGAGGAGACAAGAATATACCTACATTACATATTAGCAAATGCTATAAGAGACCAATTATTTATCCATCCATGTAGCTGACCCCAGGCCAAGTATAAGATTCAGAGCGAAAACCACAGGCCTGGTCTCTGGTCTTTCAGAGAGCATCCTAGAGAAAGCACTTGGAGCTTAGATCTAAGCTTGAGTAAAGTATATTCTGTGGCTCATCATTCACATTCTTGACATTAGTTGTGGATGTATACAAGACAGAGGAAAACCCAGGTCAGAAGAATTAAGTTGCATATATTTTAGCATTTGATGATTTACTTTTATTTAAGCACTACTACAACCCAATAACATTCAGAGGGTTCACAAGACATGCAAAGGTGCCCCTAGGTGACTTTACCCTTTGTGCTTTTATAAAACAAAGCTCAAGATGGCACTCTGTAAAAAATAATACAGAAAGAAAGGAGAGGAAGAAAGGAAGGAAGGAAGGAAGGAAGGAAGGAAGGAAGGAAGGAAGGAAGAAAGAAAGAAAGAAAGAAAGAAAGAAAGAAAGAAAGAAAGAAAGAAAGAAAGAAAGAAAGAAAGAAAGAAAGAAAGAAAGAAAGAACCAGATACAGTGAGTCCATCACAGACTCAGGAAAGAGCGTGTAATCAGAAACTTTCTAGTTGATTTTTAAGGTTTTCTTGTGGTTTTTTATTTATGTTTATCATTCATATAGCATTCCTTTATGGAAAATTACAGAGATAAGCAGGTTAAAAAACAATTTGACTGAATATGTTCACCTCTAAATTATACTTCAGTTGAATCATGAATAATTGCTTATTTGTTCTAATCCTAGGTCAATATCCCATGATGCTTTTATATATTGATTTATCTAGAGTAAATATGCATTAAGAACCCATCACTCCTCACTAATTTTATATTAGGTTTCATCCTCTTGAGTTTTCACTGTACTGTGGAAATATTGATAATATGTAAAGATTTATAGTCTAGTATGGAATTTTCCATTTTCCCCATTAAAACTATGTAACTCTCCCTTTTAAACAAAAGTACTCAGATGCTGAGCAGTCGACAGGCACATCTCCCAAGTCAGTCATCTGACTGTGGTTTTTATGCCCTGTGCACAAAAGGGACATTTAGTACGAAGGCAGTAATGGAAACTAGAGGCTGTTGTCAAATCGTCAGCCATTGTGCTCATATTAATAACCGCTGCAGCTGTCTGAGGCTCAAATTAGCATCTTTGAAATAAGTTAAACACTTTCAGCATCATTTAGAGGCATTTAAAAGAGAACAACAAAAGTTTATGTTGAGATCTTTGGCTGGGTGGCCTTGAAAATACAAATCTCTTCAGAAACCTAAACTGGGCTGTTTTTGTTTTACATGCTTGTTTGCTGTTTGTTTGGGGTTTTGTTTTTGTGTTTGTTTGTTTGTTTGTTTTCCACTATCATGGTGGGGAGACTTAACAAATCTTCAGTTTCATTTAGCTGAATATCCCTAAATCTGCATCCCATAGGCACATTAATTATGTGCATGTGCTCATAGGAACCCTTATCACTTATTGTAACCCAGAAATACATGAGCTCTTTCTCTGCAATGCCATGCTTGCATTCGTCTAGATCTCCTCAAACCCAGTAGTTTGATTCCTGGATGCTTTGTCTGGCAGTAGAAAGAATAACCATTTCCAGTACAGACAACTGTTCAGGTCAGCAGCGGTCAGTGCCCGGGGAGTGCATCACTGATTCTCCCCTCTAGAGGCAAAGGACCAGCTCTCCTCCATGGAATGTCTCCAAATGCTTGTTACTGCAGAAAACAGGTCTGTCTTGGGATTCAGCAAAGCCTGTACGTTGACACAGATGAGCTGGCAATAAGTCAGTCACTGTGCCAACTGCCCCAGGGGCCTGACAGCATGCATTTCAAGGAATGCTGCATAGATCCTTCAGATAGACTCCTGGGATTTGTGGAGGGGAAAATTCTCTGTGTTCGGTTTCTGAAATGAGCCTCTCGAATTGCTGTTGTAAGACACAACCAGATACCTGGAGCAGAGGAATTTATTTACAAAATCAGAGAAGACAGTTGAATGTTTTATTCAAATGGTGAGTTCGCTCATTCCCTCTGAGAGTTTCAACCTAATATGTTGAAGTCCAAAGCCATTAAGCAGACAAATGTTCTAGCGTGTTCCATGGTTCCCCTGGATTTATGTAGTAAATCCCAGATCGACTACTGGGAAGTTGGAAGGCCTGGGTTCTCGTATTAGTTATGTCTTCATTATCCTTGCCTACTTCACTGGGCCTTTAACCCTTGACTAGACAATCTACAGGAACATTGTGAGAACTTTAAAGTAATGATCTACAAGTTAGATGAACATGTAACTTCCTTCCATGTGCCAAGCATGGCCACATCCACCATCCAACCATTAGAACTGTGCTGTGTGGGAAATATATGACTGCAGCATTAGAGGTGAAAAAAATGGGCCTTAATATTATTACATAACTTCCCTCAGAATATGTGTGTATGTATGTATATATGTATATATATGAAAAACAAAAACAGACCCCTCTAAGTCCTCATGACATTCACAAGAAGCTAGGTAGCTGCTTCTCTATCACCTGTTCTTTCTCACGCTGGCATTCCAGTAAGAAGAAGAAGAAAACAAACCTGAGGGCAGGAGGATGTGAAGCCACTTAATGCCCCACGCCCATTTGGGTGTGGCAATGCATTCTAAGATGAGGGGCTGACTGCACCTGTTCATCAACCATTAGTGTTCTCCTTTCCTTACAAACCAGCACTTCACTCCTGGGGCACCCACACAGTCGGTGTAAATTACTGCTCGGCACTGTGGAGAGAGAGGAGGCGCTGGGATGTCACCCTCTTTTCCATTCCAGCTCTATTTTTACTAGCTGGAAGTAAGACTCTAGAAAGAATAATTTATGGGTCTGCAAATAAAAACGTGGCGAAAAGAGAGATCTGAAGAGTGTGGCTGCTGTGGGTCCCCTGGGCACAACAGCCAGGTATAAAATGAAAGCTGCTGTGTGCCATCTGTCTGCAGTTGCTCTGAAAACATGTTCAGGACTAACCTAGTGCCCATGGCCTTCTTTAGAAACCGAATCTTCTCAGCTACCATCAAGTCAGAATCAGGTAAATTTGGATGAAGTTGGATCCTAATCCTCATGGCCAGTGTCATTAAGGAGCTTTGCTCTGAGTGCCCCAACCAACTAGATTGGCCATTCAATAGTACACATGGTTGAGTTTCAATTTTGGCATAAAGTCTTCTGTTTTGTGAGGTTCTTTCGAGGTCTAAGAAGCCTGCACAAATTCTATGGTTTGGTTCAAGTCTCCTTGGCCAGGAGCTCTCTGACCCTTTCCTGTTTATCGCAAGTCCCCCTCTGCTTCCTTATTGATTGTACTGTAATTGTATTCCCAATAGATTGGGGCTTCCCAACTTCAGTGTGCATAAAATCAACTCAGATGTGTGGAAACTGCAGAAGTATAGGTGCTAGGCTTAAGAATCTGGTATGAGCCGGGCGGTAGTGGCGCACGCCTTTAATCCCAGCACTCGGGAGGCAGAGCCAGGCAGATCTCTGTGAGTTCGAGGCCAGCCTGGGCTACCAAGTGAGTTCCAGGAAAAGGCGCAAAGCTACACAGAGAAACCCTGTCTCGAAAAACCAAAAAAAAAAAAAAAAAAAAAAAAAAAAGAATCTGGGATGAATTTGGGGTAAATAACTCAACTTTGTCCTTGCCCTTGACTTCCTGGTGACCTCTTCCCTGGCTCTGAGATATATGTGTGTTTTGTATTGACATCTCTCTCTTGTTCTCCATCTTATACCCATTGAGATACCTGAGTGGATTTGAGGGTGAGCAAAGATAAACACAAGAAGTGCCACTGTTATGAGTCTGAGCATTTGGAAAGGAGACAGCGTCAGTAAGAAAGCCAAGTGTGATAGCACATGCCTGTCATCCCAGTGCCATGGAGACTGAGACTTCAGGCAAACCTGGGCTACATACTGAGACACACCATCAGAGAGATAGATAGATAGATAGATAGATAGATAGATAGATAGATAGATAGATAGATAGATAGATATGTACATACATACATACATACATACATACATACATATATATATATACACACATAGACAGACAAAGATTGAGTGAGTCAGGTCAAGGCAGACCTAGGATTCAAATTGATTTGACCCTTACTGCTGAGCTGGGTCTAGTGGCAGAGATAAGTAACGGATGTGGAATATTTACCACTAGAGCAGGTGAGGCAGGAGGACCAAGTGTTCAAGGACAACCTGGCTGCATAGCAGCTTCCAGGCCAACTTTCTCTGGCCTAACTAGAAAGAGTCTGTCTCAAAAATCAGTTTTGACAGAGCACAAGAAGGAGGAGATGGGGGAATATAACCCTTTGTTTTGGGGCCTTAGAAAAGGGGGAGAATGTTTAGCAATGCCTGTTCTGTCCCAGATCTCTTAGGGAAGAGCCATCCTGTAGAGCAGAGACTAGCATTAGTCAAGTTTATTAGTAACTCCGGTATCTCCCCAGATGAGGGCTGAAGAACCTTGGTACAACCCAGGTTCATCTAGTCCTTTGAATTGAGGCACGACATTGTCACATTGTCATCTACAAATTTATACTGAAGAATTGTACTACTGATTTCGGGGGCGGAGGTACTAATGAACAAGCAAAAACACACTTATAGGCCACCCACATGCATGTGAGCTCTCGAGCATGCACACACTTACACACACACACACACACACACACACACACACACACACACACACACACACACGTCTGCTAATATTTTAAGTAATTTTACAGTTTGTGCATTGGGCTGAATCCTTAGCTATCCTAGGGCACAATCAAAGCATCCATCTGCACAGATCTGGGTTCACAGTGCCCCACCCCTTTCTGCATGGCGATACTACCAACTCATGAGCAAAGGGTTCTCCAGGGAAGTTGAGAAGCTCTGGAAAGGGCCCCTAGACTTGACTTCCTTCCCCTGCCCCACTGCACTGACATCCAGAGGCAACTTAAGCTACCCGGAAGGCTATGCAGCCAAACCTGATTTCTGGAGTCATATTCCCATCTCCCTCATTCTGTCTCTGTCACAATATACACAGCCATGTGCACAATCTATATCAACCAGGAACCTTGTTGCATTTGCCTCCTTGGAAAATATCTAGGGATCTTACTGGCTACCATGTACCTTTTTGACAAATTACCTTTTTTTTTGTCCTCTTCTAACTCATTCTTGAGGATGTCATGAAAGGGTGGCCATAATCTATTCACTCTGCCCATATAAAAATCAATGAATTATACTTGTAATGAATTAGTCCATGTCACAGTGAATTTAACCAGAGGAACAGAAGCCAGTGGTGACTCATAGTTGTTCTCATCCTCCTGACAGCTTTTTGGGAATTTGCCAAAACAGAAGGAGACCTTGGAGCTGTGCCGTGGTCAAGACAGCTAATATTTAAAACCAATTCTTTTAGACATTAGCAGCTGCACAGATTTCACTCCACCCATGCATCTAGCTTAATTAACTATTCCATACTGACAAAATTTCATCACTGCAAACAGTCATTGATGGATATGAGTCCACATGTTCTTTAGAGAGATGTGCTAGCATGACCATAGGTCACATTCTTAGAAATTGGATTTCTGAAATAAAAGAAATATGTCTTTAAAATTTTGAAAATTACCTTCCCAAGAGCTTTACTGATCATCATTCCACCACTGGCTTCTGAAATGGAATGTTCTCCACGAAGTTGTGGATACAGTAGAACATCCGTCTTATCCTTGTCATTTGATGTGGGGAAGCAGGTTACCACTGCAGTTTAAATGATTACTCAGCCTTTTGTATGCTTGGGAATTCTGGGTTTGGGAAAGTGCATGTCCATACCTAATCTTACCCAAAGAGGTCCAAAAAGAATTTGAAAAAGTAATTTCCCAAACTGGGAAGTAAACAGGATTCCCGTCAGTGTGATGGACAGGTGTGTCAACCCTGCTACAGCTAGAGAGTAGAATATTATTTAATACAGGTAGGCATATTTTTAAAAAAGAATTATCTGTTTGGCTAGGGACTATTTCTTCATAAACTTTACAACTTTTAAATTAAAATTTTATAAATTAGAAAAAATATTTAAGGCATTTCTTAGATATGATATTTAAAGCATTTCAGATTAAAACATTTATTTTAGCAAATGTATTTTTGTGATAGCTTTTTATGATTTTTAGACTTTGTGTCATACCTAAGAAAGCCTTTATTCCTCTACACACACACACACACACACACACACACACACAGTTTTCTTCTAGTGCTTCACTTTTTTATATTCATAAATATATACACATACATATTTCTTAAGTGTTTACTCATCAATCCACCATATTGATAAACAAAATCACTCTCATCCTACACTAAATATATATGTGCATGTGCATTATTTGTATTTACTTCTAGACTATATTTTCAGCCTATTTATTTGTCTGTGTGCCATCGACCAAGGACCTCGTTATATTTATTTCTACCTTTTTATAATTCCATCCAACCCTCACTCATCGCTCTTCTATATTATATTTTCCCCAGGCTGTTGTCACTCTCCAGTGTTTCCACATGAACTGGCATCAACTTGTCTAATTCTCAAAAACCTCCTCCGGCTATTGTGATTGTAACTATAGTAATTGCACACATCAACTTAAGAAAGATGTGTTTCTGATGATTGTTCCAAAAGCAACGTGCATGTCTTCCATTGTTTGAATGGATCTATGGCCTTTGCTGATCTTTCAAAGGGTCTTTACCCAGTCTTGCACATTTGTTGTGTAAGACTAGGCTTTTAGTTATGACATTGCTTTTCTTTTTCTGTCATTTTGAAAAGATATTTTCTTCCTTTATGAAATTTAATATTATTATGATTTATATATGTGAAAGTTATTAATTTTACATATTAAATATGTGTTCTATATTCTTATTTTCTAGGAAAGACCAACAGCCCCAACACAGCAGCATAAGAGGACATAAAGGAAAAGGACTTTATACATGTGTGTTCATCTATATGTGTGTGTTTATATATGTTCTCTATATATGTGGGGGGTACATATGTATACATATATATATATATATAGAGAGAGAGAGAGAGAGAGAGAGAGAGCATTATATATTTTTTTTCTTCCATCTTAAATCTTAAGAGGTTTTTTTTTTTGCCTTGCTTTGCTTTGTTTTTACTAGGATGAGAAAATTTAGATACTGAACATATTTGACAAGCTAAAAATATAAATAAATTCTAAAATATTTTAGATAAAAGTATAGACATGTCATCATAAATTAGAGCTCAACTATCAAAACAGCAATACAATATGGTTAGTGTAGCACTCAGACTTTCCCTTGGGAGGGCACAGCATTCTGATCTGTTCCTCTCTGCTCTATAGCATGGTACAGTCATCTATCCACATCTGGTGTCTTAACATTGACACCCCACATGCGTCGCTAACAGGCCTTATCATCTTAGGTGAGTTTATTAGCTCCATGGGATTCCTCTTATGTCCAGTGAGGGTCATAACATGCAGCCTACCTCTAACCCATGGCCAGTTTCAGAAATAAGTGTACTTAAAAGCATGTAGCAACTCGGTTATGGCGGTTCACAGCTGTAATCTCAGAACTTGGGAGGCTGAAGTGTGAGGATCAAGAGTTCAGGGTTGGCCTGGGCTACATAGTGAGACCTTATTTCAGATAACAAAAAGAAAAGGAAAAGTACTATAAAGAGTCAGTCGTCTGCCTATAGAGTGTAAAGAATCATCTCAGACTCAAGAGTCAGTCTGTAGAGAGGAAGGAACAGAGTTCTCTCCCTCAAGCCCTCAAAGCTCTGAATGTCCCCGTTCAGAAAGGGGACAAAGATGAGGAAAAATAGTTCCCTTCGGTTGTTCAAAGAACAGGTCCAAATAGGCAGTGGGCTGCACCCCTCTGTCGAGAACAGCAAATAGGCTTTATCTCAAGTGCCAGGGCTCAGGGATTGTGAGTGCCTGCCTAACGTTCATTGTGCTCATGAGTCTGAGGATGCAGCTGGAGAGGGGACAGAGGTTGCCGAGAGCTATTGATGGCTGAGAAATGGCAGAAAAAAAAATACCAGGCTGCTTTTCTGCCTTCAGCTCCAAGATCGCATGGAGCTGCTACTAGCCTTGTGGAGTTTTCTATGTCATTATCTCAACGGGGTCTTGAAGCTGGCTTTAGCCTCACTCGTCACTTTAGTGTCTGACTAGGAATAGAGACTACCCCTTTGGGGAGCCCATCAGTGGAACATTTCAGTCCTTCCAACAGCCGTCTGTTGTTCTTACAATGCAGGACACGGTGTACTCAGGGTCTGGGAAAAACAATAGCATCTATTGAATGCCCACCTCTTACATGCTAGGCCTGTACCAAGCACTCCACAAGTTGTTCTGGTGTTGTTGTGGAATGGCTTTTTCCCTCTAGTATTCAAAAATCAAACAAACAGCCAGACAGGTATTATTCTGTCCCTTTTCCCGATGAGAAAACAAATTTCAGAATACTAGTGTTACACTTAAAAGCCCAGGGTTCACCATAGTGCAATGGTCCACAGAGGTCCATGGCAGCACAGCTCCACCTCAGACTGAGAGGCACTGACTGGCTGGGGTAGTCCCCAATGTCCCGGTTCTCTTACACTAGAGAACTCCCGTAGCACACAGGGGCCTCCAGTTGGACTGATAGTCATCCTCTCGTCTTCCAATAGAACAGACCGACTGCTACCCCGGAGCAAGCCTCGGGACCTTCACGAAATTGCCTGATGCTTTAAATTCACATCGCAGGCGTTGTTTTATTTACAGCACTCCAGATCTCAATCTCCTTAGTTATATTCCTCCCAATTAAGCTTATGTACGCTCACAAAGCATCATTACATGATTTAACGATGGAGCATTTTGAATTAATTATATGCCGACATTTTATAACATAGTCTAAGCGCCTCGATGAAATTGCCGCTCCTTTTTATAGCCACACAAATGAGGTTGGCAGTGGTACTGAAGTTCCCTTCCTGAGAATCATCCATCCGCTGAAGGGACGATACACATATTTCCATATGTGTGTTTTAAAGAGTTCATGCCTTAGCTCTCATGTGTTTGCTGTTTAACTAGGAAAAGAACCCCGCATATGTCTGCCTGGTGAAGCTGTACCCCGTAGTCTGGATAAACTTAAGCACACAGACATTTGTGAATGACTTTCTCTTTGCTAGTTATGGGTGATGGATGGGGTGAAAGGTAGCTCTTCACTCCACAATGGCCACAAATACATTCAAGGAAGTTATTACGGCTCTCAAAAAAAAAAAAAAAAGAATTTATAGTTTAGCTGCAGTTAATTCTACAATGAAGTAAGTGAGGAAAATACTCAAGCTTCCCCTGAGGTAGCTAAGGTTAACCATGACCTCTTCTGAGGCTCTGAGTGACTCCTGGAAGGGTAATTTTAAGTCTACTTTATTATTATCGCAAAGTGCTCTTCTCCCTTAGCACTGTGAGGGCGGATCTCCCTCCTGTCTTTTCCCTCTCCCCCAGCCCATTTCAGAGTCTCTGTCTCAAGCCTCCCACTACTCAGCCTCCCCACCCTCCCAGCTCCACCTCCAGCTTTCTCATTCTCCTTCTGACAGCTCAACCATTAGGAGTTGAACTTCCTGAACCCCGGCCCAATGGGAACTCATCTGCCCTACATCCTGTCCTTTCAGGGCATCTTTCTACCCAAAAATCTCTTCAGTAAGTTAATACTAGTTGTACATGAGGAACACCTGGATCGATGTGTTGCCTATTAACTGAGTTTTAAACTTTAAAAAAATCCACTGGTTATGTGCCAAACAAACACTTGTGGATAAAGAGAAGGATGCAAGAAGAGGCGACTTATCCTTCTCTCCGTGTGTTTGAAATGCAATTGTGTCAGTTGTTATGACGTGATGGGCACAAGTGTCTAATCATCCTAGCTGGGGCACTAATGACAGAGTGGAACAGCAATCCCACCCTAGTTTAACTTAGTGAGTGATGAGTTTATTAGGATTTCTTACAGGAGCATGAGTGAGGGATAAGTTACTAAGACAGTGGTTCTCAACCTGTGGGCCATGCTCCCTCTGAGGGTCAAAAAGGATGACATCCTGCACACCAGCTATGTACATTATGGTTCATAACAGTAGCAAAATTACAGTTATGAAGTAGTAATGAAAATAACTTTGTGGCTAGGGGAACTGTAGTAAAAGGTCGCAGCATTAGGAAGGTTGAGAACCATTGTACTAGGAGGATGAGTGACTTAAAGGCATCTGTGTCCTAAAAGCCCACAGCATCATGGGTGATGACTCCTGAACATCACATCCTAGGGGCTCCATGTGACCCTTGAAGGCTCCTACAGAACCTACAGTAGAGTCCCCTCTTCCCAGAAATTTCTTTCAGCCTTGTGGGTCTTGTGAAGATTTGCGTCCCAAGTCTTCTGAGTTCACGTCTGCCCTACAAGAGACAATGTTTCAATTAGGACAGGCATCAGAAGTGACATCGCAAAAGTTGTCACACACACACACACACACACACACACACACACACACACACACACATGTATGTATATATGTATGTATGTATGTATATGAACTTACAGGGTACATTCTCATTAAAAGTACTTTGCTCAATAATTTCTAAAACATTATGTTTGTTTGGAGCCTACTTCCTGCAGGTGGCTAAATACCTATATATTTGTAATCTTCCATTTAACTGCGCATCCAAAATATCAAAACAAAAAGGTCATTAGCTGATCTTAAAGCTCCCCAGAGAGAACAGCTGAAATTCTTTGAGTCTTGAATATCAAGACTAGATGGCAGGCATCGCACTTACATCCCAGCTCCCCCAAATTCTTGCAGTATAGGCAGCTAGCTCTCTGCTTTCAAGCACGAATCTCGAGGTCTCAGAGTCATGGTGATGGAACTCAGCAGTTCTCAGCCTGTGGGTCACAATCCCTTTGGGGGGTCCAATGACCCTTTCACAGTGGTCACATACCAGATATCCTGTGTATAGCACACTTACATTATGATTCATAACAGTAGGAAATTACAGTTATGAAGCAGCAATGAAATAATTTTATGGTTGGGGGTCACCACAATATGAGGAACTGTATCAAAAGGTCACAGCATTAGGAAGGTTGAGAACTAATGTTGTAATCTAAGCTCCCATTAAGTGAAGATGAGGCTCAGAGTTTGGGGACAAATGATTAAGGTCTTGAGAAAGACTTGGAGGTGGGGATGGTTTCCCAAGGCATCTTGGCACTGCTTGGAGAGTTTACGAGTGATGAGTGAAACCTGTTAGAACTGTTTCAGCCCCTTGTTATACTGGGTCAAGTTGGTGAACATTCCCCACCCTCTGCTTCCATATTGCTGGAAATGGAGTTTGAAGACAAAAATGTGAGCTCCTAAAACCCTAATGGGTTGAGTTCAGCCGCCTATCCCAATAAAATGAAGAGATAAGCAATGATGAAAAGCAAAGCAAAGAGATTTAATCAGTGTGGTCATGTCTAGAAGGACAGATAATGGAGCCCAATGGCCAGTCCAGTTTTAGAGTCCTGAAGAGCTCTGATGTGAGCTTTAGTTCTTAATGGAGGAAGGACCAGCATAGGGACATAGACATGCGCAACATCATCTTGGTCAAAGTGTGCTCTGGTCCATCACTGTCTCAGTACTGATGCTGAGACATGGCCCAAGGAAGTTACTATGACTGCTGTCACTTTAGGAGATCAATCTTGTCCGTACATGACAATGCCTCCTGCTTCAGGGTGCCGCCTCACCTTCATGGACAGTTGCCCTATCAGGATGTGACAAGTCCTGTAAGTCTTCTGCTGCCTTGGGATCCAAATCACTTTCAGGCTTGGGACAATGACCCATCTCTGCACTTTCAGCATTGGAGGGGGATGATACAAGGCAGACACACAAGCATCCCTTAAATGATTGACATGCCTAGGCAGAGTCAAGTGGAGTTAGAAAGGCAAAACAGTAGAGATACCAGTCTCATCTGTGGGTCACAGTGAGGCATTAGGAGAGATGGCAGGATTTCATCTGCTTCCACCTGTGGACCAAAGTGAAACATCAGCGATCTTTAGCCAAACAGTTTCCAAATACCTGGTTGAGTTAGAATAGCAACAACTTCACTGGGCTGATGTGAGAAATGACTGTGTGACTGTGTGACTGTGTGATTCACAAGAGCAGCATCTGGCACACAATGAATGCTTAACACACCCCAGTACTGACCCTTCACTTGGACCTGGCCTCAAATTCAAAGTCAGTCTTATGTCTAACCAAGTGAATATCACTACTGATACAATCTTACAGGTAACAGAAAATTCTCCTCCATCCCAAATAATCCAAAAAGTCGGGAATGAGTCTCTGACTATTCCCGAGAGATCCTTACCTGGTCCCCTACACCCCCACCCCACACACTTTATTTATACATCTCTGATTTATAGCATGAAGGCGCACAGCTCTCAGAAGACTACAGCAGGATGGCTGCTACCCCAAAGCATGTATGAATGGGCCTCTTTTTTCCTTCCACCTAATATGTGGAGGGTTAGGGTTAAGATTAGGGCTAGGGTTATGGTTAGGGTTAGGGTTAGGAACTCATAATGTCAAAGGTTTCATCCCTCCTTGTCACTACTTTTTCCTCAGCCGACTATTCAGAACACCATTGGGTATTCAGTAAATATTCATTGAATAAATGAGTCTTTCACAGTGTATGGATTGTAGTTATACATATTAAAGACGTACAACTTGAGACTTGGGAATACATATACATAAAGAGCTAGTTAGCACAGCCAAGTAGTTTGCATAGGTATCCGCTTGTGAGGTGAGGACATGGAGAGCAAACTCTCTTAGCAAACTTCTGTAGCAGCACTGTGGCTAGAGCGGAATGCCGCCCACTGAGTCTCTAGAACTTAGGCATTCTGATTAAGTGAAGCTTTGTAGCCTCCACCAGGCATCTTCCTACACGCCTGGACCTCCACCCATTTACCTCTAATTCACCCTCCTCTTCTGTGAAATTCTTAAAAGTCTCCATTTGAAACTGACTTTCTACAGTTCCACATGTATAAACTATTGTGTAGCATTTTACTTTTTAAGTGACATTTGTTTCACTTAGCATGATGCTTTCCATTTTCACCCAGGATGTGACAAATGACAGGCTATTCTGTTGGTCGTTTGTTTGTTTTTAAGATAAGGTCTCACTATGTAGCCCCAGTTGGGCTGAAACTTGCCCTGTAGGCTGGCTGCCAATTCACAGAAATCCTCCTGCCTCTGCCTCCATAGCACTGGGATTAAAGCCATTTGCCACCCTACCTGGCTATTATTATTTTTAGAGGCTGATATATAAATCACAATTTCTATATCCATTGCTCTGTAAAAGGACATTTAGATTTCTTTCACATTCTGGCTGTGGCGAATAATGCTGTAATGACCAGGTTGTTTAAATAGCTCCCAGATAGAATTTTAGTTCCATTCCAAGCCAGGAGTGGGACAAACTTGACCATGGTCTTGACAGTGAATTTTTTTTTATATGACACCAAAAACAGTCAACAGAGGTTAATGTTTTAAATTAAGTAGAACTATTCAAAATGAAAGAATTCTGCACCACAAAGGAAATACATTCAAACACAGCTGCTATGATGGGACTCTATAAAATAGATATCTGAAAAGTTGGTGAAAACACATAGAGCTCATTCAACTCAACGGCAATAGAAACTTGAAAAAAAAATTCGGGCCAAGGACCTGAATAGTTTTTTTTTTCTTTCCCAAATGCATGTCTTTTTAAAATTTCATAATCTTGTTCACCTTCTCTTAATGCCTTGCAATAAAAATTTGTGTGACAAGCACATATTTGATCCCGGACACTTTATGTGGATTACTAATCTTCTAAATTTCTGAGTTTCTCTCCTTGATGAATGGTTATGGTGCCCCTGTTGGGTCCGGATATTGGTGTCCCTTTGTGCATCACCTGATTTTAATAAGCATTCTGCAAAGTCAGTTTGTTTGCAGGTAGTTCCCACCCCCAATATCTAACCACCCAACATCCAGTCAAGTTTGTCATCTCCTAATGTGTTACCTTCTTAGTCACTGTGACAAATATCTCAGAGGAACAGGAAGAGGAATTTCAGTTTATGGTTTCAGAGGGTTTCAGTCTGAGGCCATCTGACCCCACTGTTCCTAGCCTGTGTTGAGGGTGGCCATCATGACTGGACCCACTGTTCCCAGCATGTGTTTAGGCCAGGGATTATGACTAGAAGGTGTGGTGAAAATAAGCTCCTGACAGCCAAGGGAGCAAGGGAAAGAGATAAAGGAGATGGAACAAGGTGTATCTTCCTAGGAAGGCTCACTATTGACTTACATAGTCCAGCTAGGCTCTCCCTCCCTCCTACCATCTCAAAGTGATGCTATTCAACTATCCATCCATTGTAGATTAATTGCTGGATGAAGTCAGAGTCCTGATGATCCATTTACTTCCCCCAAGCTGCTCTCTGGATACCATATTCATTGGGAAGCAAGCCTTTGGTGACCACGTCATGTTCAAATCAGGACACCCTGCATCCCAAAGTGATACCTGATCACCCTGCCTCAGACACTAGTAGATCTTCTACCCAGAATGCCCACTCACCCTCATGTTTACTCATCAGTTTTCTACCCATTGACCTATACTTTGCTCCTGCATTCACACATTAAGACTGGCCTGCACTGGGGTCTCTTTTCCTCTGCGGTAGTCTTGATTAAAATGTTTACCTTTCACTACCAGACTCATGTGTGTGTGTGTGTGTGTGTGTGTGTGTGTGTGTGTGTGTGCTGTTCTGAGACTAAGGGTTAGAGACAGCAAGTGCAGTTGGGATTGCTGGACTACAGCATCATCTCCATCTCTAATTCCCCTCCCCCACCATTATGATTCTACATTTAAATTCTGTTTTCCAGAATTGCGTTCTGAAAATACCCATCTTGGGTATGAAAAATGTTAGCAAGACACAGGATAAGAAATTGCTTAGGATATATTTTTAGTTGTTGTTTATCCAGAATTTATGTAATTCTAGTGCTAGATTGTATTTTTTTTTATTTATTTGGGGTTTTTGAGACAAGATAGGTCTTGCAGGTAGCCTAGGCTGGCCTCAGACTTTCTGTTCTCCTGCTCTGCTTCCCAAAAACTGGAATAACAATTTTGTATCTCCTAGGCTGGCAATGTTTTAGACCACTGTTGGTATTTTACTGTTTAATACCTGCAAACTAGTAAACAGGGTTGAGGAGAGGCAGAGTGTGTAGGTCTGAACAATGCCTGAGATGAGAAATTTTAAAGTAGGTTAAGCAGCTTAAGAAACGGATGAAATCTTGTGGAATTTTGCCCAAGGCTATCCCACCTTATGATACTTCCATGTCAAACACACACACACACACACACACACACACACACACACACACACACACACACACACACACCCTTCCATGATGCTGAAATGTTTTTCCTTTTCAAATTCAGCATCTCCAAATATCACTTAGCTTATGGGAGTGGCATTTTGACAGTCTCCTCTACTGTAGGTAAGAAAGATGTTAGTGAGGTGCAGGTTAAGAAATTGCTATAGATTTCCTATTGTTCTTGTTTACACGGAATCATTTCTTGCTGCAAGCTTGCACTAGTTAGAGGCGAGGAAAGAACACTGGTTGATTGAATTTGAATGTTACTAAAGAGTCTTAGCACTCGGCAGTTCTCCGCAGGACAGACCACAACTGGCATGTCACTCTGATCACAGCAGATAGGCAAATGTGTTTCATAAAGGACAGTGCAAGAGTAACAAGGCACGAACTGGCTCTATGCATAGGTAGGCAGGGACACTGGTTCCCTGTTCTGATTTGAGGGGTATAGATTGCTTGCTTCAAAATGTCTGTCTTAAATCCTAGTCCGAGATTCTCCTGTTACTGTCATCTCTCTTCCAGGCGGAGATTGTCTCCTGAAGTCTCCCTAGTTGGAGAAGGCAGGAGGGCACATTTAGCTTGGAGTCGCTAGCTGTTGCCATAGCAACCAGAAGCAAAGGCCCTGGGGGGATGAAACATTTGGCAGGCATGTTTGTAGCAGGAGGGAAAGAGACAAGGAAAAAGGTTACATGAGGTGGCACCATAATTGGTAGCCCTGGGCAGCCATGGCACAGTCACCTATAAGACAAAATGTTATTTCTCATTTTAGTCAGGCACCGTCTTAGGTTTCTCCATCATAAAGCTAGCCATTGGACTCCTTGAACGGCTCGGCTCTCTGCTCTTCAGCAACAGTGTGGGCTTCTAAACTTCTAGACCATGTCATCCTGTAGTCTATTCACAAGATAAATATAGTTCTCCCGAGCAACAACAAAGCAATTAGCCACTACCCCCCAGCCTTGGCTACAGGACACAAAGACAATTGGCCAGACACCAGCGTCTTCCTTACTGGGTTCCCAGATATTCATCTGGGACAGCAGATTGTAGGAGGGAGTAGATTGCAGTCCACATGCAAAAGATCAAATTTTCAGGAAGTCATCCTTCAAATGAAGGCTTACAGTGTAGGGGGACAAAAATCTTCGAATTGTAACAGAGCAGGAAGAAACCTTAAAGGTCTTTTAATTCCACACCCTCTTTTTATAGAGGAGCACACCAAAAGCCAGAGAGGTTAATCATGTCCCCTGGCCAAGTAATTACTCTGTCATGTCTAATTATTGCTGTGGAAGAATCTGAGAATTCCCAGTGCTTCCCAATTGTATGCATTGAAAAGCCAGTTTGCGTATGAACAGGAAATGTTAGCGTAGAGGCTGACAATGTC
The DNA here is from genome assembly GCF_049852395.1 of Peromyscus maniculatus bairdii. Classification (NCBI taxonomy): domain Eukaryota; kingdom Metazoa; phylum Chordata; class Mammalia; order Rodentia; family Cricetidae; genus Peromyscus; species Peromyscus maniculatus. The sequence continues at coordinate 17,974,556 of NC_134872.1, read as the reverse complement.
CAATGGGTTCCTGTGGAGAGTAAGAGCTGCGACTTGCTGGGTCCTTACAGTGTGCCTGCCAGTCATCCACTAAAGGCACCCAGGTCTCACTAACTAATTCCCCAACAGCCCCGTGTGGTGAACATTTGAGCACCAATGTACAGACACAACAGGGGCCTTGAAAGAAGCTCAGTAGCTTCTTCATAGCCAAATAAGCAAAAAACAGACTTAAGGTCTGACTCAGCCTTTGCTTCTTCCCACAGCACTAAAACCCTCTCGCCTGACTCTTTCCCTGTCTCCGTTTTCTGGAAGAAAACCAAGTTCAGCATCACTTGAACTCCAAAGCTCAGTGTGACAAGCTATAGTGGTCTCCTAAGAAAGCCACCTAATCCAGACAGCTAGCCATATTCCTTAGAGATCCACTCATGAAAAATGACCTTTCTCTAATAATAAATGTAAAACATACCCTTTAGACACAATTTTAGAACTCAAACCAAAGATAAAAGAGAAAATTAAATTCTTCCTACTAATCATACCAAGGATCTATATCTAAGAAAATTTATTTTGTCTTCTATCTCCAAGATTGTATTTCTTGTAAAAATTAGTGATACCCTATGGCATTTTTCCTATGCACATCATTTCCCTTGGGGGAAACTCATATAGTAATAAACCCCCACCAAAAACTTCCTCTTTAAGTCATCCACATATCTCTGAGTTCTATATCTCAGACAGCTCTCTTGCAAGCTACTCTCTTAGGTGGTACAACTCATTGGGAGGGTTACAGACAGCCCCACCCTGGCCTCATGGAACCCTTAGACAAATTCTTTGGAAAGGGTGTTCAATGCACTTTGTTTCAGTCCATATGGCCAACTGAAGTCGGTTTTTTTCCTCTCTTAATGTCATAGATGAAGGGCTGATACTGAAACGGTTTTCATGGTAACTTAGCTGATACATAGGAAAGTCAACAGAGAGTATTTAAGATCATCAGTGCTGAAGGTGTATCTCAGTAGGACAGTACTAATCTGCATGCTTGAGGTCTTGGATTTGATCTCAACACTACAAAATTAGAAAGTCAACTTAAGAGTAGATAAATACAAGCAGGCAAGATGGGTTTGAGGGTAAAGACACTTGCTGCCAAGCCTAAGGGATCTGTGTAGCTTGAGTTTTCCTGCCTTGCCCACAGTCAGGACAAATCTCTGTCACCTGCCAGTCCCATAGCTGCTCAGACCCAACCAAGTAAACACAGAGACTTATATTGCTTACAAACTATATGGCTGTGGCAGGCTTCTTACTAACTGTTCTTATATCTTAAATTAATCCATTTCTATAAATCTATACCTTGACACGTGGCTTGTGGCTTACTGGCATCTTCACACGCTGCTTGTCATGGTGGCAGCTGGCAGTATCTCCTTCCACCTTCCTGTTCTTTCTTTTCTCCTCTCTGTTAGTCCCGCCTATACTTCCTGCCTAACCACTGGCCAATCAGTGTTTTATTTATTGACCAATCAAAGTAATTTGACATACAGACCATCACACAGCAGATCTGAGTTCGATCCCAGGGATAGAAGGATGGGAACCAATTCCCAGGAGCTGTCCATCTGATCTCCTATGTGCTCTCCCCATAAATATGTGAATGAATGAGGTTTTTTTTTTTTAATGTTTTCAAAAGAATAAATACAGCTGTAAAACTTAGGATACTCTATTGTGGCAAGCTCATCTCATTAGAGGCAAGAGTTCAGGAAGTCCCCATCCTAAAGATTCTTTCTGCCCAGGACAGCGAGCGTCCTAGGATGCTGAGCTAACAATCTCATGTGTAGAGCTTTGGATTGACTTCCTTGTACCTGTGATTCCTTTGCCCTGGATAAAATTTCCCCTGAGGAAAACCCTGCTGAGGTGATGGAAATGTTTACCTAAGGCACATTCCAAGTACCGTGTGACACCCATTTCCGAAGAACAGGTTTCCATGGGAATGAAACTATGTGGACAGCCAGTGCTTCAGAAGTAAGCCAGGGGGTAGTTCTCAGTTTCCACGGACCTAGTGACATAAGGCTTCATACCAGTAAGCTCTTACCACTCTGCTGGTGAGAAGTCTAGAGAGACAGCATTTTGCTGGAAGCTCTAGCGGAGAACTTGTTCTTATTTTCCCAGCTTCTAGAAGTTTCCTGCAAGTGTCACTTTGTGGCCCCAGGTTTCTATGACCTCTGCCTGCATGACCACACTACCTTCACTCAGGGCGACCTTTCTGCCTCCCCCGTGATGACTCTGAGCTCAGTCAGCCTCTACAGTATCTTTTCACCATCTGAAGAATATGTTATCAAGTTTCCCAGTCACTTTTGCCATGTCTGGGGACCATAGATGAGAATGTGGATGTGTTTGGGGTGATGTTATCCAATCTATTGTAGGCTCTAAAGACACACTCCGTGGAGTTGAGGCTATTTGCAGCAGAGTTTGACTTGTCCCTTTGTTCTGTTCTGCCTCTTTGCTACACCGCCTCTCCTGGTTCTTTATCTGGCTTCCAAGCCTGAGTCATCTTTTCTGGGCTCGTCTTTCCTCCCACAGGCACTGAGACGTTGGAAGCAGGACTCTGCTCCCAGCCGCTCTCCCTTATTCATTCCACCACAGCTGTCACCGCTGCCTGGGGAGCCACTGGGAAGCTGGAGTCCTGCTCCAGCAGCTGCTTGCGTCAGGTTCTTGAGAGGAGACTTAGTCACTGAGACTTTTATTTGGGCCATAGAATTGCAAATTTTTGATTGCCTAATTTAGGGAGGGTGAACCTAAAAATAAAGGTCTGCTCTTTCTGGCATGAGTTTTTGTAGGCATGTTGATAACGGAAGCAAGTCTGGGACGGGATGTGGGGTTGTGGGCATTTCCATGCCACTTGAATCATGAACTTGACCAATTCCATGGGACCTAGAACATGTATAGTTGCTGCCTGGCTGCTGTTCCTTTCAGCTAAAACCTTCCCAGAAGCTCCATTTCACAGGATTAAAATCCAATGGCGACACCACTGCCGGTGAAAAATGCATTGATGTAACTAAATAGGAAAAGCAAAGAGAAATGAAACATGGGGCTGTAGACATTTGGCTTTACCCTTCCACAGCCGAGACCGAGACCACTCATCAGTCACGCACGGCTCCCCTCCATGCCAGGCTTGAAGGCTTTGTTGAGAATCCTTGCCAGACACAACCACTCCGCCAGCAGTGGCCCAAATGCTGCTGTACTTTGTGTCCCCACAAGACGAGCGTTGGCTCCCTGTTTCTCTACAGGCAGTCTGTAAGTGTGGTTCTTCCTACTGCAGTCCAGCGCAAAGAGGATGACGTTGCAGTTTCTGCAGCTGGCAGAATGCTCAAAGAAACGGGATCCTCTTCCTCCTCCCTCTTATCCACTGGGTTGGGGACGCTGTTTAGCCACCTCCAGCTCCTCCCTGAGTAATGGGTTTGTTTCCTTTCTCCTCGGCGAAACCCGTGTGCTTTGAATTCCTGCATGAAATATATAGCCCAAGTCCCCAAGTTTGGCTTTTTAATTAATTATTCTTCCTTAATTATGTATCTCTGGCTAGTTCCTCAAGAAAGAATGCAGCTAGATCCTCCCCAGCTCCCTCCCTAGAGAAGACGTGACAGTATTGTCAAACTGTTCAAAGTCAAGGAGGCATAAGAAACAGACTCATCCATTCCCGTTTCTCTGTTACCTCATAGTTTCTGCTTGCAGCAAGCAAGCAGCCTCAGAGGTTAGCAGACACCCTACTGTTTTGACAGGCACTCCTCCATTAAGGCTTCTGATTGCCTGGCCCCTATTTGTGTGTGTGTGTGTGTGTGTGTGTGTGTGTGTGTGTGTGTGTGTGTGTGTGTGTGTATACACTCCTGCTCCACAAACATGGCTTCTCCACCTCTCCCTCTTTATACCAATGCTGTAAGCAAGGAAAGAACACGGAGCTCAAACAGCTCAGTGACAGCCAGCCTGGATGATATGGGAGGGGAAGAGAGCAGGGTGTGTGCTGCTGTGCATTGGCCCTTTATGCAAAGAAAACGATCCCCTGTGGCTGGCTCCCCAATACCTTAGCTGGGACCCAGGGAGAGCGCTCGCTTTGGCTCACTTTGGCACCCAGCCATCTGGAGCCTGCAAAATCCTGGGAGAGGACGAGTCAAAAGGGCAGACCTCGTTAGTCTCTCCATCACTCCACTGCCCTTCTCAGGCCACTCACTAACCCAGCTGCTGGCTCAGCACTAAAGCACACTCGTCCTGCGTCGTCGTGTCCCAGTGGCCGCCTTACAAGAGGGCTTTTCAGCATAGAGACGACGAGCCAACAGACCGCCTTCCTGTGCTGGAATGCCCACCTGAGTGTTTCCTCTGCAGCCCCAGGTGCAGCACCCTGTAGTGAGCACCACCACATGCCCAGGAGCCTGAGCTGCCTGCAGCAAGACCCTGGAGCTCTGCCAATGCTTGCGCCCTGGTGGAGCCGAGACAGAGAGCAGCCTGCCGTCTCTGAGGATGGAGCTCCGGGTCGCAGAGCTTAGAACCTCAGGCAGGGAGGTTAAATGGATGCTGAGGAGAAGCACAGAGGTCCTAAAGGGATCTGGGACTCTGCAGAGCTTAAAGGCCCCACCCCTGCTGGTGACATAATCACTAGGTCGCTTGCATCTTAAGGCCTCACTCTCATTTAGAGAAGCCGGGGTATATATAGTCCTTTGCTTTCAAAATTCATTCTTTATTTGTTTTTGTTTTTTATCATTCTTTATTTGTTTGAGAACCTGCTTTAAAATAGAGAGGCACATGAGAATATACACACTTGCAAGGCTGATCTCAGCCTGGAGAGGCGAAGGAAGCGAAGATGAACTCACTATTAGCCCTTCGTCTCCTTCTGAGTCCCCGAGTGTCTCTTCCTGCTTCTGCGGCCTGTAACCACCAAGCTCACTTCCTCCTGGTTGACTTGTAAGCCTCTCTTTATAAGTAGATGGTACGTAGATGATTCCTAATTGGAGCTGATGTCTTTCATGATTGCTATCATTCTTCACTTCCATAACCTTTTCCCTTCTCACAATACGCTCGCCTTTTTTTTTTTAAGCTTCTACATGAATCTCTAGAGTCCTGGTTCACTTATTTTTGAATTATCATCTGTCTCAGTGGGATGCCAGCTACCTTTACTATCACTGGGACACGGTTAAAATGCATCGCCCAGACGCTGTTGTCAGAGTCTCCTCTCTCGGATCTGATGTTGGTGTGGTGGGTAGTACTGTCAACTTGGAGACATGCCTGTAGCTAGAGTTTTCCTGCCTTGCCCACAGTCAGGACAAATCTTTGTCACTTGCCAGTCCCACAGCCGCTCAGACCCAACCAAGTAAACACAGAGACTTATATTGCTTACAAACTGTATGACCGTAGCAGGCTTCTTGCTAACTGTTCTTATAGCTTAAATTAATCCATTTCCATAAATCTATACCTTGCCACGTGGCTGGTGGCTTACCGGCGTCTTCACATGCTGCTGGTCATGGCAGCAGCTGGCAGTGTTTCTCTGCCTCAGCCTTCCGCTTCCCAGAATTCTCCTCTCTCCTTGTCCCACCTACTTCCTGCCTGGCCACCGGCCAATCAGTGTTTTATTTATTGACCAATCAGAGCAATTTGACATACAGACCATACCACAGCACATGCCTCTGGTAGATCATCTAGATTAGGCTAGTTGAAGTGGGGAAACCCCACCCTGAACCCACTGGTCAGCACCCATCAGTAGGCTGAGCTTCCGGACTGAGTCAAAAGAGAAAGCTGTCTGAACATAAACATTCATCCTTCTGTTTCCCCACTGGGAATGCAATGTGATGAGCCACCTCAAAGGCTGCTGCCGTGACTTCCTCACGATAACGGACTACGCCCTAGAACCGTGAGTCAAACTTCTTCTCCCTTAAGTTGCCTCTGTCAGGGTATTTTGTCACAGCACCAGGAAAAACAGCTAAGTCTGCTGGGCGAGCATCCCTTGTTGGCAACGTCCTCATTGGCATCAGTATTCAACTGAAATTCTGTGAGTCAGAGTGGAGAACCACCACGGCCCATTGTCTTCTCCAGTGGATCAGAAGCAATTTTACGTCTTCTTCCAGAATCACACCAGCCAGTGAATCTGCCAGACAACTCCCTGGAATCTGCTCCTAGCTGGGTGTGCAGAACAGTGAGAATAGCCTTCCCTTTATCGGATTGTATTACAAAACAGACACTCGAAAGGACAGCGATCGGGTACCACATAACCTTGGCGGTATTTTATAGCCCTGTTATTTCTCTCTTCTCCCTTCTTTGTGCTAGCCAGAGAAGAAATGATCCAGACTGACCCAAAAGGTAGAGTCAAGCCATCTGCCCTTCTTCAATACATCCAACAAAGCTTTACAGAGTGCATACATGTTGCTGCTGTGCCGGGTGGTGGGGATCCAAGAGGACCACCCATCACAGACCTCCTCCTCCAGGGTGGGGTGTGTAGGCCATTTAAGTAGACAGATGTCCTTCTTGGTAGGAGAAACACCAGATCCTCTGCAGAACAGAGGATGGAGTGAGAAAGGAAGAAAGCCTCGGTCTCAGAATATAGTGGGCTAGAATTCGGTGTTGTCTCTCTGCTGCACTCTCTCGTTCCAGAAGCAAGTTCACTCCCTGCAAACACAGTTTCCTGTTCTGCATCTCCTCCCATCCAGCAGTGTGTCCAATCCAGATTCCCGCCTTGCATAGCTGCCTTCTGCTGACCATCTTCCCACAGTACAGCTACCTGTAAGCAGCCTACTTGCCTGAGCCTCAGACGCTGCATGGACTGCTCAGATGTGGTCTAGTGACCACAATGCTTCCCACTTAGTCACAGAATGACGCTGGAAGTCTTGCCCTGCTTGCTTTAAGCCCATTGACTAAAACTCCCTCAGAGAAACCTGCTTGGGTAATGCCTGAGACCCAACAAAGACATTGGCTGATGGCTCTACCTTTCTTACTCTGATCACCATGTGTGGCGTTCATGTGTGACCCCAGGATTTGGTAACAAATTATTCGTTCCCATCTTAGTCATTGGAAGGATGCTCCATCATGAAGATCCTAAGTTAAAACAGTCAGTGTGGTTGTCAGGGCCACTGCCTAGAACAGCTGTTCTCAGATGTGAATACACATGAGACCAGCTGCAGGATGTCTTTAAAACAAACCCTGTGGACCCAGAGTATCTGAATAGGTGCAACCTGAGACTATGCATTTCTAACAAGTCTTCAGATGGTAAACACCAAGGACACTAGCCTGGGAAAAGAACCAAGGTCTCCGAGGAGCTGAAGCATCCCGGTTTGCCACTCAGAGCAAGGGCTGAAGAGTGGCAACATCACTTGAGCCTCATCCTGAAGTTTGTTAGAGAGGCAGAAGCTGCCTCAAGAGCACCAGACCACATCTGTGCACATCAACAGTGGCAAAACACCCTTTGAAACCATGGGCACTGGGACTTGCTGCACATTAGGGTTGATTGAGAAGGGTTAAGAACTCATTGTGTTTGGATTCTCTTCCCAAAGATTTTTGTTGAAATGGAACAGGATGTATAAAGCAACTCTAGGTGGTTCTGTGGGTAGCACATTTGGGGAGTGACTGACCTGATGTGCAGCCTGCATAGGAATTGGGACCGCAAAGAAAGGCAGGCTGAGAATCACGGGAACTAGGATGTATCAAGGCACGGTGGCAAGAGGAACGAAGTGGGTTCACTGAACAAATGGAAAGGGATTCGGTCAGCAGGGAGCACAGGGTTAGGAGGAAAATTTGTTTGGGGCCTGGGAGATTATAAGAGCTGGTTGTGGAAGACTGTAGAGGCTTGGAGCTTTGGGTCTTCTGTTATAGTTGAGTGTAGTATTTTGCATTTAGAAATTTGTTGGCCACACAGCTACCTGCTCAGGGATCTGGGGACGGTATTCCCGGGGGTTGCTTGTAAAGGAACATCTATTGCCTATTTAAGGGAAAACGGCTCCTTTCAGGGAAGACAGCTTCTTAAACTGAAGATGAAAGCAGAGGGTTGGTGCGGGAAAACGAAGAAGCAGAGTGATCAAGGGAGGCAGAAGATGCTGACCACTCAAATGTGCCACTTTGCCGTGATGGTTACTTTGAGCTGAAATCAGCTGAGAAAGAGATGCGGGCAAAGCTCGCTGTCTAAAGTCAGGGCACACATGTGGAAAGATGCCTACCTTCCATTCTCCACCAGGAATAAGTTAATCAGTGAGGACAACTCTAGACCCTTTGAGATCACACATAGATGGACCTACAGGGATTTGCATACCAAACTTTACCAAAACAAAACAAAAACCCACCCCTCTGCTTTCCTGACCCATTTGCCATCTGATAAGTTGCTGTCCCTAGAAACTGAGAGTCCTTCTCTTCATCCTGATCCTTACACGTGAACTGTTCTGTGTGTGATGGTATGCCACATCCGTTCCAGCAGGATAAATGGATTACTAGCACTCCCGTGGGTATCTGCAAAGCTCGTGTTAGTAAACTTTGGTTTGTTTGTTTGTTTTCTTGTTAATTTGTCATGTGTCTAATCCACAGAGCCTCTGCAGGACACTCCAAGAGGGTAGAAGGAAAAAGATTTTTCCTTCTTCTGCCATACCGACCCAGTCTATAAGCCTTGGTTTCAGCACTTTGACATCTATTGTGTGGATTGAATACTATTTACTGAGCACAGAATGCTAAGCCCAGTGCTGTGGGAGCAGAACCCAGATCCCCGCGGCTCAGCTAACAAAATAGCTGAAAGTGGAAGCTCGCACAGGCAAATGATTCCTGCCTCCCCGTCCCGACCCCAAAAAAGAGCGTGAGCATGAATCTGCTTGAAAATATGACAGTGCTGCTAACTGAGAGGATCCCGTGCCATCCAACTCCACTTAAGGCCACAGCTTAGCGTCCAATGGCCTCATTCAGCCTGCAGCTGCAGGAATCCTGAGGCCATGCCAGGAGCCCCAGGAATGCAAACAGGGCTCAGTCTGGGCCTCTGACACCCTGTCAGCTCTGAGAAAGAACAAGTAGGCATTTGTTCAGGGGGAGGCCCACAATGACACCACGGGAGAGGGAACTGAATGCAAGAAGGGAGCCGGGCCAAGGTCAAAAGGCTGGCGTAGTCTCTGCCACCCCAGCCTGTGTGACCTCACTTGCTCTCTGGCTATAGCGACAGCCTGGCGGCAGAAGAAGAGTGCTGGGCATGGGGCGGCAGCTCTTGAAGAACGGAGTCAGAGTTCTGTAAACCCCAGGTGAGGACTGTTACCCATCTCTCCAAGTAAAAGAAACAAAGCCTTTGCCAGGAAAGAAGAGGGTAAAACCATTTGGGGAGGACTACTCCTCTTCATCTAGACCCCAAAGGGAGGTCATGTAAAAAGAGTCCAGGTATTGGTGTTCCCTTGAGCAGAAAAATATCAAAGCCCTTGTAAGTCTTTATTGATCCAGTTCTTCTGTGAATTCTGATGGCAATGTTTTGCTCTTGACCTTTGCATATGCTGCATGCCATTGAAGGTGACACCATGGCTGCATGTGATGGTTACGGTCCCTTACCAACCCTCCACTGCACTCCAGATAGAAACAGAGTGATCTAGTCTGTGCATGTAGAGAATTATTTAACCTCAGCACTGTCGATATTTGGGGCCACTCAGATCTTGGTGGGCAGCAGTCCTCTATATTATAGTATAGGCCATATTTGGCCTCTGCCAAGAAGAGTCCAGTAACAATTCTCCTACATGGGGAGCTGAAGATAGCTGCAGGCATGACCACATATCCCCTACTGTTAGAATTATTCTCAAACCAGACCCACTGGCTCAGAGGAAAAGCAGTTTCCATATAAAATCCTTGAACAGGTTCCGTATAAAACCTTGAATCGGAGATGATTGGCAGTCTGTTACTTGAAATCATTTCTGACAGGAAAGCAGTCCCCGATGACCATCAGTCAGACTTTCACCTTCAACACGAAGTGGAAGTCCCAACAATGCTTAACTGGAAGGTGCATGCGCAGTGTGGCCAACTGCCAGATCTTTCCTTAAATTGCCTTGGGCGTTTTTTCTTTTATATTTGCTTATATGTTATGTGTGTGCTTCCTGCATGTATGTATGTGCTCTACATGCACACAATGTCTACAGAAGTCAGAGAGGGTTTCGGGTGCCGTGGAACTGGAATTATGGCTAGTTGTGACTCGTCATAGGGTACTGGAAATCGAACCCAGGTCCTCCACAACGCAGCAAGTGCTCTTAGCTGCTGAGCTGTCTCTCCAGTCTCAGAAGTTATATTTTTTTAAACAGGATTTTCTCAGTTCAAAGGACCAGACAGGAAGTAAAATGTAACAAATGATCCTATATTTAATCTGGGATTTTTATTTTCTTTTGTTTTTATTTTAGAGAAAGCTGTGAAAGATACTTGAGGAACAAATTGGATGTGAACTATATGTCAGGCAAGATGATTGCCTCAATGTAGCCAAAGAAACATGTTCAGGGATGCTTAGAAAAAGCAGGCTCTAGCTGGTGGCCAGGAAGAACAGCCTGAGCAGGGTTTACCTCATGTAGCACCGATGGACGGGAACAAAAGAAGTCCTGATGTGTCTTCTAACATGACGAACCTCAACAATATCATGAAGGGAAACACAGGCAGAGAGATGGAAAACAGTTAACATTTAATGCTGAGTCCCTCTAGGGTGTTTTTAGAAATGCTTCTGTGGGTCTGAAAATTTTTACCATACAAAGTAGAGGTAAGAAAGCTAAGCTAATTATAATAACAATAGTAAAATCTTTGCTTGTGCATCATGCCCTCTGTAAGAGGAATGGGAAGCGGAAATCAACGCCTCTCTCCATTCTCCCTCGTTTGCTGTGTAAGAAGGCCTGACTCCTCTACAGTTCTTATTATAAAATGTAATTAACTATTCAACTCCTGCTTTTGATAGAGGAAGCCTTTGAATGGGTGTCCAGTGAGTCACGAGAGAGCAGCTTCCTAAGCTACTAGTTGATCTCAGCCAGCCCATCTTACATTAGTGGACACACACAATGCCTCCACTTACCTAAAAATGTGAACATTTTTTTTTTAATTTCCTAGAAACATGGAACTGGCAGCTCAGATGATTTGCCATGGGATAAGCACTGGATCCAATTTGTTGGTAAAGACTATCCCGTGAAAACTGGGTTTGGAACGTGACAAACAGGGTAAGTGAAACAGGTTCTTGCTGTAAATGTCACAGGTGAGACAAGGCCAGTGTGTGTGTGTGTGTGTGTGTGTGTGTGTGTGTGTGTGTGTGTGTGTGTCAGGGGAAGCATATGGGTTGTACCATCTGCCAGGATGTCATGAGAAAGCAAAGAGACGAATTCCTAGGGTAGAGGTACAAAAAGGAAAAGCTATGCCAGGTGAAAACAGGGAAGGCATTGGAGGATCGGTCTCAGGATCTCAGCTCAGACAGCAGGAAACAGTGAGGCACCTGGCAGGTTCAAGGGGGAAAAAAATAAGCCAGAAAACAAGATGAAGTTCCAGTGAATCAGCAGCATAGTTGATGAGGTTGCAGAAAAGTTCAGAGACACTAGACAAATAACTTCTCGAAAATACTGTAAGAACATCACTGGTGTAGGAAGTGGTGCACACCTTCAACACCAGCATTTGGGATGTCTGTAAATTGGGGGCCAACTTGCTTTACATAGTGAGTTTCAGGCCATCCAGGCTACATGGTGAAAACTTGTCTCAAAATAAGAAAGAAGGAAGGAAGGAAGGGAGGGAGGGAGGGAGGGAGGGAGGGAGGGAGGGAGGAAACAAAGGAAGGGAGAAAGGAACGAAGAAAGGAAAAACATAGCCCTGCATGGCTGCCTGATGCTGAGGAAACGCTGGTTTGTTGCTCAGCTATACTTCTGGTTTAGTAGCCGCAGTGAGAAGAGGCCACGTCTGTGTCACACAGAGGACAGTGCAAACCCCTGTCCCTCTGAAGAACACTTCAATAGGGATGCACTTAGAAAACCCACAGGGCAGTTGGGTCTGTGCCCAGATTGAGCAGAGAGTTGCCCCCACCCACCCCCTGCCCCCAGCGATGCTTAGGAATCCCCTCTTTCTGCCACAGCTCTGGGGGCTACTGACAATACATTGCATTTACAAAGTTCTGGACATGTATCAAATATTTGTTTAGCACTTCAACATGCTCACGGTAGAAACTCACCACTCTGGCTTGCAAACAAGAAGCTGGAAACCCAAAGGCAGAGGTCACAAACCGAGCCTCAACTTCTGTCTCTGGCTCCCCTTCCTGTTATGTTGTGAGGTAAGGAAGGCTGGCTCGGGAGCCACTACCATAGGAGTCCCCGTAGACGATGACTTGGATGAGCTTCACAAATTAGATTGCTGAATCTTACTGAGCCAATCCACCCAGCCTTAAAGGATGAGGGAAAAGCCAGAGGTGGTGGATGACCACAGCGACCAGTGTTTTCTGTGCAGAAAGGAGCCATTGCACGCATGCACTCATAACATTTGTGACAGCAAGTGTAAGACCCACACAAGATCATACCAGAAAAAAACAATCCCAGCATGGAGGTGGGATGTGGCATTAACCACCCGCCGCTATTAGCTGTGGTGCTATTGACAATTGATGACGGCTGGAGAATGGGAGTCATTTTCCTTCAGGCATTCAAAAGAACATGAGAGGCTACCCATGTTCTAGAAGATGGCCTCAATCCATGCACAGACAGACAGTACTAAGTGGACTTGGCAGGTTAAAAACAAATCACACGAAGTTGGGAGAGAAAAGTGGCGGTGTGGGGATGGATGGGAGAGGAGGGGGTGGATTGAATCAAACCATATTTATATGCATTTGTGAATTTCTCAAACAATCAAAAGGGAAATAAATTTCCTATGGAAACAAGTCTTTATTTCAGCCCCAAGAAGCAGCCCAGGCATAGGCAGGGAGGACTGTGTGCGTATGAAGCTAAGGGACAAATGGAACAGATCTATGAGCCACCCTAGAAGAGAGACTATACCCATGAAGTCACACCAAACATCAGATGTCGCCTTCCTCTTTTACCTAAGAGTACTGAGGCCAGCATTTTACCATTCTCGGGAGAACTGACTTTCCCGAAAGCATCTATTTCGGCAAGCTCAGGGATTCTTGGGCTCACAGCTAACCTTGTGCTTCCCTTAATGTGCAGTGCCAAGGAAATTGGACCTCGCTGGTAGTTGGAAGTGGGATCAAGCCATTGCCCTGCCAGAACTATGTCATAATTCTCAAGTGACAGTCAGCCTGCTCCGGGTTTGGTTCAATTACCTGGACACGGAGGGAGACGTCTTAAAACATGACTTTCTGACTTCCGGCAGCCCCACTGTCATTCTGTTAGCCTTGGTAGGACAAAACTCAGAAAACTACTCTTCCGGCCTTCCACAATTCTGCCTTTAAAGCCATCAATCGATGCACGCGCCCTGGCTTGTCCACCAGGGTCACCTGGACACATGCAGAGAGAGCTTCGCGGTCTTGTGGTCACTATTCTGTTAGGACAGTGTTGGCTCTTTGTATCTACATTTTTAAAGATGCTTTCCAGTACAAATTAGCATTCCAGTGACACCATATTGCTGTGAGGTTCACTAGCCTTCACCAGAGGCAGAGAAGAATTCTAGCCTTCCCTTCTAGAAACTTCCTATGGGATTTACAAAGCCCATTTCATGAAGTAGAAATATGTGCTCTCAGTGAGTTGACCTCTAGTTCTTTTTCCCACATCTGCTTTGTGTATTAGTTTGCTGATGACTCACATTAATATCAAAGTGGAGTGGAGAACCAAAGGGAGAGAGCTGGCATTTCTACCTGAGTTTGGGGAGGCTGTGATTATGTGCTGGGCACAAGAAGGTCACCTCTCTTGTTTCTTTCAGGTATTTCTTTCTTTTCTGATCATTTCATCTGTGAGTCCTGAATTTACATCATTTCTTCCTCACTCCCAGGTCTCCTGTGTTTCCCCCTTTTCAAATTCATGACTTCTCAATTGTTCTTTGTTATACATACCTACCCCCCACCACCACACACACTCACAGAAAGAGAGACAACCTACTGAGTCCATTTACTGTTGCCCATATCTGTATGCCCATATGATCAAGGGGCTCACCCTGGGAGAAAACAGATTCCCCCTCTCCCAGCAGTCAATAGCTGCCTGGGATTCTTCATCTAGGGTGGGGACTTGGGAGATGTCCCCCATCTATGTTGACATGTGAACTGATGTCAGTGTGCGGGCCTCGTTCAGGCAATCATACATGGGTGAGAGTTCATGTGTTCATCATAGACAGGAGACACAATCTCCCAGCAGCAGATGCCCTGGACCTCTGGCTCTTACAAACTTCCTCCCCCCCCCCCACCCGACCTCGTGATATACCTGGAGCCTTAGGTGTAGAGACTGTATTGTATATCAACCAGGGATGGGCACTCCACGGTCATTGTTCCTTGTATTGTTGACTAATTGCGATTCACTCTGATGGTCTCCTGCTGCTGCAAAAAGAAGATTTTTTGGTAATTGAAAGGGTTGAAAAGTACAGTTATCTGTGGTTATGAAGATAAGTATTTAGAATGTAATTAGAAATTATACTAGTTTAGAGGCATAACATTAGTAGGCTCTCTTCTTGAGTCCACAATCTTACCAGCTAACTGGTAGTTGGCTAGGTTTACAGTACCAGGCATGGATTCTCTTCTATTGAATGGGCCTTAAGCCCAATTAGAAGATTGGTTAATCACAAAATATAAGCGCCACCACTCCTCCTTTGGGGACATCTTGCTTGGCTGGTCATTGTTGTGGTTCACATGCCTTACAGTTGGGTAAGGCCATTGGTTACATTTATCACCATCAGTTTGCATAGCACATTTGGGATTTTATGAGAGATAGTCCTCAGAGGAAAGGCTTCCAGGTCGGTTCCAGGTCGGTTCCAGGTCAATTCCTCCAAGTCTTGTGTCCGAAATATGTGATGGGTCTTACCTTCAAGTTTTGGGATACCACCAAGATCAATAGCAATTGTCTATATTGTTGTGGGAATGTCTTGGGATTCCCCTGACCAACAACCCAAAAGGCTTCCCATGCCAGGTACTTGGGTTTTTGATTAGATAGACTGCAGCCCTTGGGGATATCATTATCACTCAAGTAGCACAACTTGATTTAAGTCATTTATGTATGTATACACAGATACTTATACATACATTTTGTATGTATTTTTAAGTAAAAATAGAATATGTCCATAAGACTTTTCCAATCATCCTCAGTGTTCTTTATCCCTCCTTCATTCCTGTCCCTCAGAATTGCGCTCCCTCACCCATCCTCAGTTAAAGTGACCCCCTAAAAAACAATTTTTTAACTGTGATATCATCCATTTTTATCTTTCAATGGCCACTTGGAGACAGAAAATGAAGAGTGGAAGATATCAGGGCACCGTGAGCCACCAGTGAGTCAGGCTGACCCTGAGCATTATGGTTCTGCCTGAAACAAAGTCTGTTTGGAGCAAGTGCCCAACCTCCTGACAGGTTCTTATTTTTATCAGCTCTAATTTGTCTTACTGCCTAGGGTGGAGACATGGCAATATGGATGAAAATAAATAGTCTCATGAATTTTATGTGTGAGAGTGTACAGGACTTTAATAATATGATTATATCTGGAACATAAATATTTATGAACACTAATAAAACTGTCTAGAACTCCGAGCTTATATTTCCCCATAGATCCTCATTATATTTATAATAACCTACAGTGAGATGTATGGGTAGATCAAGCAAAGAGATGGGGAAAATAAATGATTGCCCACTGTATTCTGTTAAGTTGTAACCCAGCCCTGAAAATACAATTCTGGATTTCTATTTATTTATTTTATCATTCATGGTTAGAGGAGGGACCTGGGTGGCACTTGTTTGTTACTACCCATGGAGTGATAAGTTCCCAAGAACCCTGAAGCAGCTCTGGTTTCTTCTACACAGAACTGAATTATGAAAAGGTTCTGAACCCCACATAAAGGCAGTCAGCAAGAGGCACTGGTTTGGATTTTGCTGCACCGCTAATGTTTGTGTGCACCAAACTTGTTGTTCCAGGCAGGTGAGACAGAATCGAGGTGGGGGAACAGTGCCTGCTGGAGGAGTCAGGAGTTCACAAGTGGAAATTTGTGTAACCTCAACTTTGTGCCCACTCCAGGATACACAGCGATCCCAGTCCTAAGTCTGCTTTCAAAATTAAAGGACTGCTTGACTTCAGCCCGGTAACTCTCTAAAATCTAATGCCTGTCTTGGTTTATAGTCAGAAAAATCCATACTGGAGTGTTATTTGTTCTCTCTACTTTGCAGAAACACTCTGGGAGCTAATTTGCCATGTCGCTTGCTAAGCGGCCATGTTATTGAGGAGCTGAGGTTTTCAGAGAAAGCCAAATGCTTAAGTGGTGTGGAGCCATGATGAGGGAGGGTTGGTAGGAAAATGGGGGATGGTCCAGAACTCATTGTCTCCCTCCGTGGTTGTCCCAGTGAGCCATGCCACAAATCCCTGCACTGAAAATCAGAATCTTAGTGTGGTCGCTGTGAAGAAGGCAAAACGAAATGGCGCAGGCCTGAGAGCTTATGAAGAACAAAGCAAATCTCTCTCCAGAGCGCTGCAGGCAACTGAAGAGAAGAGGCTAGAAGAGTCCTGGGGTATGGCATGGATAGTCAGCTGCTTGAGAGACTCAGCTGACATCTTTGGCATGGAGGAACTGTCTTACTTCTGCCACAGGCGTTCGCCAGCCTCCGGCAGGGGGCAGACCCTCAGAACTTATCAAGTACAGTTACCAATAGTGTCTCTGGACTTAGGGACACGGTGTGGTACCCTCTTCTTTGCACACTTGTCTCTGTGCATGTTGCTAACCTGAGCAATGGGCAGCCATGGCTAGATTAAAGGTCTCAAAAACATACTTAATATTCTTGGAATCTAAGCTAATCCAAACTCACGTTGATTTGTAGCATTTTGTACTCCTGTTTCATTGAGGTGCAGAACACAGTACCCACAGATTCCTTGGGTATGCTGAGTACTTTGAACTGAAGGACACAGGCAGGTCCTCAAAATCTGTCACCTGTCCCTCTTTTTCCCACACAGTCCTTGGTCAAGTGTTCTTTTTGTTGCTGTGATAAAATGCTGACCAAGAGCAACGGGTTATTTCATCTTACACTCTCAGGTCACAGTCCATCACTAAGAGATGACAGAGCAGGAACTCAAGGCAGGAACCTGAAGGCTGGCCTGCTTGCTATTCTGGGTATCATTACCTTTGACCAGGGAACTCACACACGGTTGAGGGAGCACGATTGAGAGAGCACAGCAGGACCTGCAGAGGATATTGCTTGCTAGCCAGCTCACTCTGTACCTTGCTCTCAGCCTCATGTTTAGTTAGCTTTATTATCCAGCCCAGGACCACCTGCCTGGGAAATGACACCACTACTACCCATAATCAACTGGAACCTTCTTCATCAATTAAAACAGTCAAGACAATCTGTCACAGTGATGTCCACAGATCAATCCAATAAGAACAATCTTTTTTTTTTCAGGCTGTGTCAAGTTGACAGTTAATGCTGACAAGGAAAGTCAGAGAAATCAGAATGCTTCTTCCACAAATGATAGAAACTAGACTACCTCTTGTTGGCAGAGTTTTCCTGTCCCACAGCTGCTCTCTAATAAACACACTGAGGCTTATATTAATTATAAATGCTCGGTCAATAGCTCAGGCTTGTTACTAAGTAGCTCTTGTAACTTAACCCATTTCTGTTAATCTGTGTGTTGCCCCGAGGCTTATTGCTTTTACCTCTGTCCCCATTTTGTGTTTCCGACTCATTCTCCATCTGGCTGATGACTCCTCTGACTGCATCCTTCCTCTTCTCATCATTCTCAGTTTGGCTCTCCTGCCTAACTTTATCCTGTTCAGCTATTGGCCAGTCAGCTTCTTTATTAAACCAATCATAGTGACAAATCTTCACAGTGTACAAAGGGATTATTCCACAGCAACTTCTTCCAGAGAACAAGCCCCACAGCTCTGAGAGCTCACTCACTCCTTCTTCCCCAGGCAAGGATGAAGGGATGCTACATGTGCAACTGGTTAGGTTCATCCTCTGTCTCCATTACATCCACCCCCTTGTCCCATCATTTCCACGTGGTTGTTCTTCATGGAAACGAAACAATGAAATCATTTTTCACTGGATGCTTGGGTTTCCATGTCTAAAACCCACAATGCTTTATGTAAATTTATTTTGTTTCTCTCTTATTAATTTCTGTTCTTTCAAGAGTTGGCTGTAATTTTCTTGGTAGATAAGAAATAATATCTCCCTTTCTGTCCACTAATAGCTTCCAAGTTAAATTGGTCTATTCTCATTGTTACTATTAGATTAGCTGGACCAATTTTCTCTCCCAGTTAATTTCAGAATTTCGAAGAAAATCTTCATACATTTCCAAGCATCCAAAACTTCACCAGTTAACTTAACCTGCTACTCTGGCAACCAGGATCCAGGCCACATGGTTAAACTGGTGCTTTTCAGTAGATTTTCCCCACATAACAGCTACTCCTTCAAACCCTGTTCTTTCACTTCAGGATGACTTCCCGGAGTCCAGGAACTGTCTTCACTTACCTATTTTTTCATATCGGTAGCCTGAGGATTAAACCCAGTACCGAGAATACTATGGAAAATCAACAAATAGCCACTGAATAAATGAATGAGTGAGGGAAGAAATGCACGGTTTGCTTCAATGGATACATTACCTCTCAAAGCATAGTTCAGAGGGAAATGGATTGCTTCCATGTGGAATCCCCACCAAGGTTAATGAAAACAATCTTAGCCTAGAAGTTCATGGACCCATTGTTTAAATGTAACGTTTCCCAGTTATTCATCTGTATCTTGAAAAGCTCATTAACTGCTTGGACTCAGGGTCACCATGCAGCCGCCGTTTCGGACTCTGATGCGTGTCTGCCATCTACTGGTTGGATGGGTAATACTGTGAAATCTTCATTTCGTCTGCATTTTCCTTTTCTCTGGAATTTTCTGGGTTGCTGAAGCTAGATTCCAACAGGCCCAACCGTTTCATTTTTCCAACCATTTCCCACGGAGCGTAAATGATTGTATCCCTAACGGACAGAGCAGGTTCTGTTTTGGTTCTTAGTCATAAATCTGGACACCAGCAGAACATCTGGAGAATAGTGCCGACGTCAGCGTTTCCGAGGGGAATGGGAGACTGAGCCTTGTTCCAGGTTACATGCCAGGAACCTCTTTCCCCTCCCAAAAGCTCCTCATATCCCAGAAAGCAGATTTTTTTTTTTTTTTTTTTTTTTGTCCAAGGATTTCCTGGATCAGAAAACAGCTGTAAAGGATCCTTTGGGAAGACGAGACTTGGAATTCACATCAAAAATTAGAGCAAAGATGTGCAGGACATGTTCTGTGGGCCATGAGATCGCATGCCATCAGCAAACATAACAGGCATTTGTGTTCCAAAATGCTACAATCTCACATGGAAAAACTGACGAACCATATTTGAAAGAGCTAGGAGCCAGCACACTCATCAGAATAGCCAGGCCTGGGGAAGAAAGGCTTCAAAAAGTAAACCTGGCAGAATTAACTGTGGGAACATTAAGTTTTCCAATAGGCACATGTTTTTATTTTTTAGCTGCCTTTTGGGACTGACTTTAGCCATAGTCATCTTTGTATTGTGTGGGTTGCCTGGAAAAGGCCAGTTAACATTCCTGGGATCATTGCGGAGTCAAATCAAATCAAACATCTCAATACCTGCTGGGAAGAGTCTTGGCCTGTAATTCATAAAACCAAGCGCTTCAAAAATAAAGGAGAGGAGATGGAGCCGCCCACTGAACCCTCCAGAAACACTTCTCTGAAACAAGGACTCTAAACGTCATGGAAGAACTACTGAGGACATGCAGGACAGTGATTTGAGTCTGGGACTTGGAAAAGAAGCAATTTTCCCTGAGTCAATTGTCCCAGGAAACCTGGTAAGGAAAAAATGCTATAGAGCCCTTAAGGGCTGGAACCAATGCAAGTTCTTCCTTATGAAAAAACAAGCAGATGAAGGAGATGTGAATACCCATTCTGTGACTCCCCCTCGTGATGATCAACGCCCCCACCTCTGTCCTCATTGTTTGAGTCTGAATCCCTGTGGCTCTTTCCACCTTAACTCAGAGCCTGTGGTCATGAACAATAGCAGTGTCCAGACCCAGGCAGCAGAATTCTAGAAGACTGTGAGCTACCAGAGAGACAGACAGAGATGTGTACTCTGAACATGAGTGTCTGCTTTAAATGAGAGCTTAGGGGTCTAGATGAGTCATTCATGACCAGAGGGAGGTCTTTAAGACTTGGCCATCACTGCTGTTCCTCTTTCCCTATCAGAGAAGAAGAGCTCAGAGTTCTTGGAAACTCTGGACTATAAATTAGCCCTGGATGCCTTCCATAGATTGGAGACAGTACTAAGTGCAGGAGCCCATTCTGATTCAGGAAGGACATAAACACTCGGCCTCTCCACCTGCCCCACTTTGCTGGTCCCCATCAAGTAGGTTCAGGGGATCTGGTACCTGGCATCCCCAACAAGTTTTCCCATCTTTCCACATTTGCCAGCCCATTTCTTTTCCATTTCCACCTATGCCCCCTGTAAGATACATTGCCTCCAGATACATTTTTATCATTCTCTGTTATCTCATAGCCATCCACCAGCATAAAACAGATCAAACTAGCCACAGAGACTTGAGACACCAGACTCCACAGAGTTATTGTCTGGTCTTCTCCATTCTTGGTCCTGAAAGTGAAATAGATACACATGGTGATGAAGTGCTCATGCTGGAAACATAATAAACACTACACACTTACTGATCTTTGTGTGTACCCCCAAATTGCTTTGCTTACAACCCGGCTTAATTTAGTCTCAGTGTTGGTTAAAAGATGTTGGTGAAGCAGCGGCACTTGTGGCTGGCCGCCGCCCATGGTGGCCATGCCGACGGAAGAGAGCACTGGATGTTGCTGTGGCGGAATCACGAGCCATAGTTACCTTTCTAGAGCTTTATTGGGGAGAGAGAGAGAGAGAGAGAGAGAGAGAGAGAGAGAGACGGACAGAGAAAGGGAGAGAGACAGAGACAGAGAGAGACACAGAGAGAGACAGAGACAGACAGCCAGCATGGAGGGGAAAGAATACGGAAGGAGAGAGTGCGGAAAGAGGGCACACAGAGTGTTTAGTGTATATACACAAAGCCCTGGGTTCAACTCCCAGCCCACAGTGGGGAAAAAGAAGGCAATGTATATAATTCATTTAGCAGTATCTGGTGCATGGCAAATTATATTGTTTTCAAATATACAAAGTCATTTTTTTTAATGCATGGCAAGCATTTCCACGCACACTATCTTCCTCAGTCATGTTTACTGTAGAGTGTAGGTATGACAGTCCCCATTTTGAAAACAGATGGCTCTCTTGAAGACACCTCCCCCGAGTCTAGAAGCAGAACAAACGTTTTTGGTCTTTCTCATTGCCATTTCCATACCTTGGAGCCCAACAGTCCTGTAAAATCCTCAGCTCCACTGAGACTCAGGCTTCTGATTCTACCTCTCAAATCCCCTTTGTCGTCACTGCCTACTAAGCCTTGGTCTGCATTCCCTGGGTGACTTCACCATCTGTAGTGATTGCCTGCATCCTACCGGCCAACATCTCTGGACTCTTCCTCTCCAGTGGTCCAGCCATGCCAAGCGTTGGTCATGTGTTTTTATTGCCCTTCTCGGGAGCTTTCTGTCACTCAGAACACATTCTACCATCAAAATCAAGGCACCTCACAATGCTTATCCTTCTGGATGGTTCATTCAGGTATTGCTGCTACAGCTCCGGGGATTCTCTGGCTGAGCCTTTTAAGTGCCCATGTTCCACTGACTCACAATATTAGAGCTTCTTCTGTGGGCTGGCTCCCTTGTTTTACTTCCTGTTCCCATCTGGCTGCTTTAGCAAGTCTTCAGTCTCCTCCACCCCTTCCTCTAATTCCCCCTCGTTATATCATGGCCTCTCTCAGACAGTACAATTCCTAGCCAGGGTTGCTGAGCACCCTTGTGGAAATCAAGAGAGCTGATAGTTGCTATTTCATGTTCACAGTCAGCGCTCATGGCCTCTTCCCAGAGAAGACAGAGCCCTCTGAAGGAACCAACTACTTCCTCACACCCCATTTGCAAAGCCACAGACACGTAGCCCTTTTCCGTCTTGCCTCCTTCCGTGAGGAAAAGGGTGGTCTTCTTTCCAAGCTTCCCTCCCTGCCACCGCCTTGCTGTACCACACAAGGAAATGCTCTTGCTTTAGAAAGTATGCCCTCTCCCCCACCTCAGATATCCCACTCTCCATGGGATCTTTTCCATCAGCACTGAAATCCACTAAAACATTCCTGGTCACTTAAATCTGAAATGATGTCGAAAGTCACATTTACCTATTTCGGCTTCACAAAGGAGACGCTGAGGAAGGGTGAAGGACAGGCTCCCCGGAGAACACTGCGGCCACCAATGCTGTTCACTGAGGTGCCACGTGTTCTGAAGCAGCAGGACCTGCCTACATGTTAAGATATGTGGCCCAAGACCACGCTGTTCAATGTGTGCTTGCTAGACAACTGAATTAATTTATCGATAAGTCAAGTGTGTCTATTGATGTTCCCAAAGTATGTTCTTCTCAACACCCAAATGAGAAAGAGAAACGGCTGGGCATGTCTAGTCTGTAGTCCGGTTGCTAGTTCATAATAACCTACAATATACCACCTTCCCCAGCGCCTCATAGTCTCCTCCTGCCCCACCTCCACTTCTCATGTCATGAAGATGTCAGCTCTCAACCCGTTGCAAGTCTTCAACTTCTGAGGGTGAAGATGCCACACTTAACCATCTCTATGAGACCCTAATTCCTTTCCTATGCTGACAGAAAACTGTGATGTGGACAGAGTCCAGTAAGAGAAGGAAAAAAAAGTAGTGTGAGGGGAAGAAAAATGAGTGACTCATCTTGGCGGGAGACTTGGGGAGTCAAGGAAAACCATGGCTGTGTACCTGCTCCTGTCTGCCCTCGGTGAGGATTCCACAGGAGAAAGCACGGAGGCCTGTGGACGTTAGCTGCTGTGACAGGAGAGAGCTGGGGGTGGAGAGGAAGTGAGAGGAGAGTGTGTGCGCCTTGTCAGGAAAACAAGAAGAGGCTTGTCAGGAAGAGAGGTGAGCAGCGCAGAGACCATGCATCAATGCTCAGGCCTCAGGTGGTACTTGTCTGGCAAAAAACATGGTGATACAGGACCAAGATTAAAAGAAAAAAAAAATCACCCAAGAAATTGACATTCAAAAATTACTTTGCTTTCTACATTTTTAACAAAGGGGTAATTGAAAATACTGAGGTAAAATTCAATTTGAAACTCAACCCATCCCATCCTGGATTTGGGACGTACCTCATAAAGGCATCAATTTTCTTATTGATGAAATTATGGAGATCAGATATTTATTCTCAAACTGTGAGTTGTGTTTCATTCGGAAACACTTAAGTTAATGGAAGAGATTGCTCAGGAAGTTGGCTAGAGCACAGGAGTAGCTTTAGAAGAGAACAGAGAAGTTCTGGGAAATCCTGAGCCTTCTCAATGATTTGTTCTGCAAAACACAGAATAAGATGACTATGGAAGTGAGTTGGGACCTAGTTCACCTATGTATGTTGTATGGTTAGGGCAGCTGAAGGAAAGAGATGTGGAATATGGTACATCTCTTTTAAAAATAAACTTTGGTTAAAATGGAATTACATCACTTTCCCCCTTCCTTCTCCTCCCTCCAGCTCCTTCCCTGCCCTCCTCTCTCAAATTGATAGCCTCCTGTTCTTGGATTATCATATGTATATATATATATAATACACACACACACACATACACAGAGAGAGAAATAGATAAATACAGCCTGACAAGTCTATTTTGTTATTCATGTGTATATGGTATCAGAGATGACCATTTTGTGTTGGATAACTGATAAGGGGACTCACCCCTGGGGAGGCTAATTCTCCCTCTCCCAGAAGCCATTAGTTCTTGGTCTAGGCATAGAACCACACAAACATTTTCCCCTTCTGAGTTAGCATGTCTACTGATGTCATCATCCCAGTGTGGTTGATGCGGCCATTTCTAAGAGAGGCTGTCTCCCAGCAGACCTCGTGGTGTTCTGGCTCTTAGAATCTTTCTGTCTCCTCTTCCTTGGTGTTCCCTGAGCCATAGGTGTGGGAGCTGTGATGTAGATGTATCCACTGGGGCTGGGGCTGGGTGGCCCACTATCTGTCCATCTCTGCATTGTGTCCCGTTGCGGGTTTTCTGTGATGGTCCCCCCTCTTCTGTAGAGAGGGGCTTCTTTGATGAGAGGGTGACAGCTATGCTTAACTGTGTGTAGATTGGATAAGATTTAGAATGTGGTTTGGAATTATGGCTTCATAGCTTTGTGTGCTCTTCACTTAAAATCAAGTATGAAGAAATGAAAGGCGGTAGTTGGCAGAAATGAGATTGGGTGGGTGCTCTAGGAAAGTCCATCCTTGATGTTACCATGTGTCTTCAGATAAACAGCGAAGAGGAAGGCTGCTTTTTAATGACCGTGGGAAAGGCTTAAATCACCTATGGGTAAAGGCGACATTGGAAGTGCTGACAGCAGCCAGTCCTCCAGTGTCTTGACCAGGAGCTGCGAAGGCGGAGACTAGCTACAGCCCATGATTTGCACATTGCTTCCCAGCAGTGTAGGGTGTGAATCCTTTGCCTCATCACAGCCATCACTGACCGAAAGATAATGACTTCCTGAAGACGATCCACACGAGCTCGGAGCACCTGCCTAGCTGCAGGACTTAGCAAATGTAACCAAAAGTGCAGACTTCAAACTATGGAGGTTATCTTGAAAGATCCAGGTAGGCCCCAGCTAAACGCATATCATTAGAAGTAGAGAATCTTTCCCCGCTTTAGTCAAACAAAGAGATGTTCAGCAGAAGTAAGATGCCGAACTGCTGGCTTTGAAGACAGTTGAGGGGTTCTGCTAGGTCCAGGAATGTGGGTGGCCCCTAGGGGCTTGAAAACACAAGGAAACATTCTTTTTACTGGCCCATGTGATACAATTAATATTCTAGAATAAGAGATTCTGTGGTCAGAAAAATGTTTTAAGGACTTATTGGGCTAAGCAAAGCAAAATCAAGCAGATGTCTTTGTTATGAGATATTTATGTGTTTTGTTTTTCTCCCTTGTCCTAAGATCCAAAGGTAAGAGTAACCTTGTAAGATCTTGATATTCAGGCTGGAAAACATTTCTCTAAACATCCCCACAAGTCACATCAGACCTGAAATATAATAGGTTTTGGATCAACATTTGACTGCTTGGGAAGAAATGGAATTTTCATAAGGACTGGCCGAATCCTTTATCATCGAGTTCCTTCGTCAGGAAAAGCAAAAGGGCTTTCTGAACCCGGTTTTTCTCAGGCCAGCAAACTTTTCAGGGCAACAAAATGTTTGCAGGTGGCGGGCCAGCTTCTTCAGCCCAGAGAGTGTGATGCCAACCAGCTGAAAAGAGGCCCAGAACCTCCTCGTAGCATATTTACCCCCACGCTTCTGACTTTTCCGACTGGCTCACTTCCCTCTTGGAGAGAGAGAAAATTTTAAGCAGAAGGAATTTGAGGAGACACTAGTCAGAAGCCCAGCAGCTTCTCAAAAGACCCAGCCTTGACATTGGACAAGAGGAAGTGTCTTCCATGAGAACCCTAGACGGAAACACAAGAGAAGTCTGGCTGAGGTCAGCTGACCACGGGGAACTAAGGAGCATCCAAGGTCTTTGGCTGTCCTCGCCTTACTTCTGGGACTTTACTATTTATTTGAACCTAGTCCCTGTTGAATAAACTATTGAACTTATCCAGATTTTTGGTAGAAAAGTGTCTACTCGAATAAAGTGACAAGCTGTTGCCTTCCTTCAGCATGCTGGCTCTCTAAGTGCATCGATTGGCTAGTTTGTCTCATTTTTTTTGTTCTCTCTCTCTTTCTCTCTCTCTCTCTCTCTCTCTCTCTCTCTCTCTCTCTCTCTCTCTCTCTCCCCTCCACTCCCCTCCGTGTGTGTGTGTGTGTGTGTGTGTGTGTGTGTGTGTGTGTGTGTGTGTGTGTTTTCAGGTATCTCCAGAGCCCAGAAGAGGGTGTTGGATGCCCTGGAAACGGAGTTATAGGTAGTTGTGAGCCACCCACCCGGTGTGGGTGCTGGGAACCAAACTCAGGTCTTCTGGAAGCACAGTCAGTGCTCTTAACTGCTGGGCCATCTCTCCAGCTGTTCATCATTTTTCAATACAACCTAAGGGACACGAATAACCAGTATTGTCTTCCCTCGGCAGTCTCTCCAGTTTCCCAAGTGTCTTTCTTTAATAAGAGCTAGATTTAGCGATGGAAATCCTTCACCAAATATTTCAAACCAATTCTGGTTCGGAACTCTGTGTTCTTGCAGGATATTCAGTGTTAATTGTCCACTTGACAGAATCCAGAATCACCTGGGTGAAGGCCCTCTGGATGTGCTTGCAGGGAATTAGCTTGGCTTCATGGATGTAGACAGAACCATCTTAATTTTGGGTAGGACCATTTTGGGCGGGGGTGGTGGGGAGGTGGGGAGTCCTGTGCTGTATAAAATGGAGAAAGTGGATTGAGCAGTTTCCATTGGTCATGTTTTGCCTCTCGGCACACAGATGCAATAGGACAGTTGCTTCAAGCTCCCACCCTTGTGACTTGCCCATCACGATGGCATGTCCTGAACTGAGGACCTGAATAAATGCTTTCTTCCTGAAAATTCCTTTTGCCAGAGTGTTTTATCCCAACAGCAGCAAAAGAGCCTAAGTCAGGCGGTCATGATAAATAATATGTCCTGGAAGGCCTTGCTGTTTTCTGGGAATTTTTTTTTTTTGTCCCACTTTTTGGAAGTTAGTATCTACAATATAATGACATGATTGTAGGCTACCACCTTCTGTCTTCCCATGGGGAATAGCCTGGTTTCACTAGCAATCTGATTGTCAGGCTGCACCATCTGGGAAAACGTCTGTCTGTTGTCATCCCAACAACTCATGCAGTAACATTTCCATTTTAGCCCTGGCCCGAGAAGACTGTGCTTTAGTTTTCAGGAAAGGGAAGATGAGAAAAGCAGGAGTCAAACTATGTAGAGCACATGGCAGAAAGTAGGCCTGACGGGAGTGAGATGGGTGGGGCTAGACAGCAGAGTTTGGGTGCCAGTCAGTGCGGGGCAGCAGGCCAGCAAGCAAGGAAATGGGGCAAAGCTATGTCCTCACCCTACTCCTGCTCGATTGACCCCATCCTTTCCTCTTCCTCCTACTCCCCCTGTACTCTTGCCTTGTTGTTGTTTGGTTTTTGGCTTTTTTTTTGGGGGGGGGCACCACCCAGCTCCCAAATAAATCACACACAAAGGATTGTTCTTAATTATAAATGCTCGGCTTTAGCTTGGCTTGTTTCTAGCCAGCTTTTCTTAACTTATATTATCCCATCTACCTTTTGCCTCTGGGCTTTTCCAGTTCTCTTACTCCTGTAAATCTTATTCTTACTCTGTGGCTTGCTATGTAGCTGGGTGGGTGGCTGGCCCCTGGAGTCCTCCTCCTTCTCTGGCTCCTTCTTCCCACTTTCTCCTCCTATTTATCCTCTCTGCCTGCCAGCCCCACCTATCCTTTCTCCTGCCTTGCCATTGGCATTCAGCTCTTTATTAGACCATCAGGTGTTTCAGACAGGCACAGTAACACAACTTCACAGAGTTAAACAAACGCAACATAAACAAAAGTAACACACCTTGAAATAATGTTCTACAACACTGCCTCCGGCTAGTGGCATGCAGATACTGCTCACCTTGCCTCAGATGGGCAGAGAGTACAAAGGCAATGCTCACCCCCAGGACACCAGCAGGCACAGGAGAAGGGATAAGAAGAAGCGGTCCTTGCTAACCCGTTTTGTGTGCCTCCACCTGCTGTGCCTGGCTACCTACCCTGACCTTACTTAGCATGCTATGCACACTCAAGATGAGCCTTTGGATGGCACTTTCCCCTCCCAAACTGCCCAGTTCTAGTATTTGTTCTCTGCCTCAGTGATTTTCCTACCTACTATCTGAGGCAATTGAGATGTACGTGCCCTACAAAGATACCCAGTTTCTGCCAGAACAGATCAGCTACATGCAGCCATGACCCTGTCCCCATGCCTCTGTAGCTGTGCCACACAGGACATTCTGAGAACATATTCACAGCTTTGTCACCCATTCACATTATAGAGGTAAGAACCTTGTCAAACTCTTCCTTCCAGTCTTAGTGTGTGGCC
The DNA here is from genome assembly GCF_049852395.1 of Peromyscus maniculatus bairdii. Lineage (NCBI taxonomy): Eukaryota > Metazoa > Chordata > Mammalia > Rodentia > Cricetidae > Peromyscus > Peromyscus maniculatus. The sequence continues at coordinate 17,946,318 of NC_134872.1, read as the reverse complement.
AAGTACCAGGCTTGGCAGAAGAATTTGACTAAGTACTGGACTGGGTAGAAGAATTTGACCAAGTACTGGACTGGGTAGAAAAAATTTGACCAAGTACTGGGACTTAGTAGAAGAATTTGGGTAGACACAATGTGGAGCCTCAGAGGATGGTGGGTTTACCTGTGAAAACATTGAGCTTCACAGGTTTCTTTTATTTTTGCTAAAGGACTGTCCAGATTTTCTATTTCTTTTGATCCAAGGATTTTAAAGAAATGCATATATTTAATCCATGTTCTGAGAGTTACCTTCCAGAATTGTCATAGTATTCTTTCGTTTTCGAATGTCTGTAGTGTCTGTATTATTGATATTGATAATTTCTGTTTTCTCCTGATATTGGTAGGGGATTTATATATTTAATTAATTTTCCAAACATTACTTTGTTAATTTTTTGTTGTAGATTTGATAGGAACTGATTTCTTTCCTTAGCCTTTTCTTTAAAACTGGTTTGTATGTTTCTCTCTTTTTTCCTAAGGTAACTGTTAGGAAGCATATTTTCTTTTTGTTTAGTTAGGCTGTATGCAAATATCTTCATATATCGTACCCTAGTATTATTCTGTTTTAAGTATTTGCCTATTTTATATTGTAATTTGTTTTCTTCCAAACATGGGGAATTTGACATTTACTTCCTAATTTCCTGAATTTGAAATCTATTTCCTAACTTCCTCAATTTGCCTGTTGTTCAGCTAGCTATATTGCCATGTTTTATTTCAAGCTTAATTCCACTTTTATCAGAGAAACACACCTTTAACATTTTTGAAATCTGTTAAAACTTTACAGCCCAGTGTTGTGGGACATTCGTATACTGTGTAAAGATGTATTTGCTGTGATTTTTGTGTAATAGACAGCTGAGTAGCCAATAGCTAGGAAGGAAGTATAGGCGGTATTTCCGGGTAGAGAAAGGAAGAGGAGGAGAATCTAGGCAAACAGGAGACAGGGAAGAAGCAGGGTAGATTAATAGAAATGGGTTAAGTTATAAGAGCTCATTAAAAGCAGGGCGGTGGTGGCACATGCCTTTAATCCCAGACTTGGGAGGCAGAGGCAGGCAGATCTCTGTGAGTTCGAGGCCAGCCTGGGCTACAGAGCAAGTTCCAGGAAAGGCACAAAGCTACACAGAGAAATCCTGTCTCAAAAAACCAAAAAATAAAATAAAATAAAAATAAAAATAAAAAAAAAAACAACAACAAAAACCAAACTCGTTAAAAACTAGCCTAAGCTAAAGCTGAGTTTTCATAATTCATAATAAGTTTCCGTGTCGTTATTGGAGAGCTGGCTGGCGCGACAGTCCAGCACATAGGAAGTCTGGTGTGTCAGTTACTTCACCTCTTCACTGTGACAGAATGGCCAACCGAAACAGCAGGAAGGTTTGTTCCTGCTCACAGATGGAGGGGAGAAGCCCATCCTGGCTGGAAGTCAGGGCAGCAGGAACATACAAGTCATGTCGCATCTGCAGTTGGGAAGCCCCGCGGGTGAATCCTAGCTCTCAGCCTGCTTTTCCCACCCTGTTTAGTTCAGGACCCTGGCCCTGCATCCCTGCTCACCACGCTTCTCCTTTTCACTCCGCTCAGGACCCCCGGTCCATGAAATGGTGCCGCCTATATTTAGGGTGGGTCTTCCTACTTCAGTTAACCCAGTCTAGGAACTTTGTCACAGATGGAGGTTCATGTCCCAGAGGCTCGTTGCCATGGTGACTCTAGATCGCATCAAAGGGACACAATTATTATCCATCACATTTGGCAAGTGTCACGTTTGCTGGAAAAGAATGCTTTTGTTTATTTTAGTGATGGATGGGTCTGTGTAAGGCAATCAGTCCAATTTTCATAGTATGTTTCTCCAATTCTCTATATTCTCTTTATCACTCAGAAGTTGAGGTAGAAATCAAGTGATGCTTTGGGTTTATTGTGTGCATTCGTGTGTGCTAAATAAAGAGGTAATGAAATACCTCTTTATTTGTGCTAGGATTACTACCTTCAAAATCACTTTTATTTTAGAATAGTTAGGTCGGCTATCTTTGGTTTACAGCTGCATTAATGTATCTTTTTCCATCATTTTTTCTGGCTGTCTGGGTTTTGTAATGTTTATGCTCTATGAGGAGCGTATCAGAGGATTCCGAATTTTTTCTGTATACATAGAAATAATTTGTCACTGTCATCGGACTATTGAATTCATGTTTTCTTAGTGTCATTTTCCTTCTACTTATTTTTATCTTCTTTTTGAGACAAGCTCTCATATACTCCAGGCTGACATCAGAATTTGCTATATTTCCTGGGATGACCTATATAGACTCCCCACCATCCTATGACTATCTTCCATGCTGGTATTCCAGGTATCTCATCCATTTAACGCAGCGCTGGAAACTCAGAGACTTAGGGCTCAGTGAATGCTAGGCAAGCACCACTCTTCCATCTGAATCACATCCTCGATGCCAGTCAAATAGTTTAAGTTGCCTTTATGCTTTTTCCCGTAGTAGGGATGTGTGTTTATGTTGGATATGTTGAGAGGCACCTGCTCTTTTGCCACTTCTAGATGGTACAGTCACACGGTGCTGCCTCCCTGCTTATCCTCTCCTGTATCATCACTTCCTCCATGTTTTTAAACAATACACGGTCTTGTCATTTTTTTTTCTTCTTGATACCCAACACTTAGTGGGATTCTCACATGACTCCCACTGGGTGGTGATTTTCTTTTTTCTGCATTATTTTGTTTCCATTTGAGTTCATTTACCGAAGGCACCCTTTTATTTTTTTTTTCACAAAGCATTATTTAGGCTTTCTTTTGGCAGAGCACTTTGGCAAATGAGTTCTCTTGTTTATGTTTGTCTAATCCTAACATTATGTTGCTTCATTGGGATATTTCCATTGCAAATAGGAGTGTAAATCTTTAGCTGTTTCTTGTGGTGTGTGTGTGTGTGTGTGTGTGTGTGTGTGTGTATGTGTGTGTGTTTATAGGTGTGCATGTACATGTTTGTACAAACGTGTGGAGACCAGAGGTGTCAGATGTCTTTTCCAGTTGCTCTCCACCCTATAGTTTTAGATGAAGTCCCCGACTGAACCCAGCGCTCACCAGTTTGGCTAGACTGGATGGTTAATGGGCTTCAATGAACCACCCATCCCTGTCGTCACAGCCCTGGGGCTACAGTACAGATACATGGTGTTCCACTCGGCTTTTTCATGAGTGCTGGCTTTCAAACTCAGGCCTTCATGCTTATGGGTCAAGTCCTCTGCCTACTGAGCCATCTCTTCTCCCTGTATACCTCTAGTCATCTCCTTTCAGCGTCTTAGAGATGTCAGTCATCCTTTTGAATTCCGGCATTTGGCATTTCTGTTGAAAAGTCAACTGTCAATCTTGTTTTGAAGGAGATTTTATGTGGAAATTTTGAATCATTTTCCCCTTGTGTTGCTATTATCAGTTCGAATATACTTTCTCTTTATGTGGTTTTTGCAGATCCTGGTTGGTCTTTAAAGCACCTCTTGACTCTAATGTTCCAGTAACTCTGTTATCACGATAGGGTCCGTGCTGAGGAAATTCCACTTACAGCCAAGTGGACAGAGGCCTGAGTGGCCTAAGCCCTTCCCTGGTACCTGCCTCTCCAGTGACCACTGTCCTGTGGGACAAAACCTTTAGTTGAATTGAACTCACAGACACACAGTTGGGTCAGAGAGTTGGAGAATCAGAATCATGTATTCATTTGTTTAGTCACAATATACATTCATTGTAAAACTCTATTCTCCCCTCTACCCCAAATTTGCTCCTAAGTTGCCCAACCAAACTCTGTAACGGGAAGATGTCAAACCTGATGAAAGGTTGACATTGCCATTTCTTTCTCCAAAGCATTTTTATGTTAAACCACAGTCACTTCATAGTCACATGTGTTTCTCGTAAGTTCTCTCCTGTGTGACATCATTCAACCATGGCTATGAGGAACATTACTGATAACAGAGTCCTATACCCAGCTGAGACCTGTTACTTTGTATCACCACAGTGTGCCAGATATGGAGCTGAAAAACCAATCCTACCGCTATGTTCCTTCTCCATCCCTGCAGAGAGCACTGGGACTTGGACTCTTGTCCCCTAACCTCAAATGTGGAAGTGACTTTGGGAAGCATTGGTTGTCCCTGTTATAACCAGAAAGCCTTTCCAAGGCAAGCATCGCCTCAACCTGTGTCCTCTTGCCCAACAGCTAACTCTCGGGACCAAGAAAGTTAGTGCTTTCATTTAACTGTGGAAATGCAGAATTTTTGACAAATATATTAAACCTTCAATGGTGGATCAAGATTATTAGGGTATTATAAATAAATGCCCAATTACAAAAGACCAGTTCAAGTACAGTGCATAAGGGTTGCATTATGCAAAAAAAATCAATTTATAGGTGTGAAAAGTTTTCCTTGTAATGAAAAAGAGGCAATATTCAGAGCATTATATAAAATATACCACCAAAATGTCACACACACACACACACACACACACACACACACACACACACACACACAGAGAGAGAGAGAGAGAGAGAGAGAGAGAGAGAGAGAGAGAGAGAGAGAGAGAGAACAGGCATCAAATTGTTAACAATTCCATTTTCTTTTTCAAGTTGTCTATCTTAACATGCACTTGCTTCTTATCATGGGTTAATTTTTCTTTGCTTTTCAAACCCCACACAAAATGCAAATAACCAAGAAGCTGTTGGCTTCGACCGCACATGAATTTGCTCATTAACTTGCTCCCTATCAGAGTAATAGCAAGCAGTCCATTCTCTTCATAATGAGCTATTTCATTTTTCTCTAGGATGGGCATAATCTTAAATTCATCTTAATCAATTTCCCAAAATTAAGCAGCAGCAAGGCCTTCTTCCCTCTGGCTTGTTACAAGTGTTATCAGCAAGTCTCTAATGAGCAATGCAGTTTAACACAGCCGAAGAGCAGGATGTCTGTGACATAACAATTGAGTGGCTTGCCCAAGCTCCCATACCTACCATCGGGTCTTCTAGAATCACTCCTGTGTCCCATTCACCAACAGGCTCACACATGACCAGGAGTCCTCGCCCTGCTAGAAAGACACAAGGCAGCTTTACAAATCATTTTCATTTTTATTCTACTCTCCAGGACCACAGTGCTACTCCATCTTATGTTCAGTAAAAGCTAACCGAAATAAAAAAAGAAAATACACTTGATGGACACAGTGGTCAGGGTATCCTGTCTTCCCTCAAAGCAAAGGCTAAAGTCTCAGGAAAAAGCCAACGGCAACAGTGACAAAGAGTGACAGCTGTCACACTTCCCGTCTTGCTCTCAGGATATTGCTGCTTGTGTGGAGAGAGCAAGCTCATGTTGCTGCTGACGTCGCACCAAAGAGCTCAGAGTGGTTTCTGATTCAGCTAGGAGCACAAGTGAAACACAAAACAAGAACAGCAAAACCGCCCTGGTCATTCCTCCTTGGTCCTGGATAGAACTGAACAGCTCTGAGAAAACAGGACAGAAAGAAGAAGAAGAGATGTTTCCATCTCTGCGTTTGTAGACATTAAAGTTTCTCTTTGGGGCTTGAGGGGAAAGACACACACACACACACACACACACACACACACACACACACACACACACACACACACACCCATGGCCACCCAGGAGTCCATCACACAGCCTTGCTGCTGCAGAACGCAATTACATCCGGCACTTCACGACTCACAGAGCCTGGTGTTTACGAAATGAATTGCATCTGTGGCCAGAATATTAATGACTGTTATCACACTTATCCCATGATAATTCTCCAGTGAGTCATTTCATAAAAGTTGTCGTTTAAAAGACAGGCAATGAAAAGAAGCCTCATTTCAAAGTTAGATAATTTTCCCTCTTACATTTTTAGTAAGCTCTATTTTCTGTCAGAATGTCGACTTTGAAGTTCAATGTCCTTACTAATTATCAGCTACGGGGCACCCCAAAACACATAAAATCCCCAGGCGTGATGTTCTTACCTAAGTTTTTAAAGGATATTCTAATGTTGTACCTGAATTCAGGTAAAGGAAAGATACTTATTTTAACACGGGTTTTTGATCTGAGTGAGGTCACATGACAGGGCTGAGACAGAGGTGGAAGGGTCATTGCAGGTTCAAGGTTATCTTGTCCTTGAGACAAGCTCCTTAAAAATTCTGTATATATGTATGTGTGTTACTATGTATTACAATATTATATATACATAGACACACACATGTATACACATACACACACCCACATGCATACACACATACCCACATGCATGCGCACATGCACACACACACATATACACATATGTAAAGACCCACCCTAAAGTCAATTGCATACCATCTCTGAGGATAAGAGGTTGAGAATCTGTATATATATATTTTTCCTTTACAGTTGGGTGATTTTTGTGCTTGCCAACATATGGCTATCACTGCTCTAATTTTTCAAAGAAAAAAATTTCCTTAAGAACCAACTAGTTGAACAAATTAGAAAAGTCAATACTGGTAGAATTGCCTTCCCAGTCAGTGGGTTGACCTAAAGAGCTTCCTTATTGGAGAGAAGTCTGCCCACAATCTTCTGAGAGAGGTGCTCCAAGGCGAACTTGACCTCATTAACTTAGAAGGCACGGGGACGTATTCAAATGAAGTTCCATTTAATGATCTTTTAAATTAAACATAGGATCCTTTACCTTCTATATTTAGCCTTCCGAGAAGCATGCCTGCCTGAAGTCCAAGCCCCATTAAATCAACAGATGCCAAGAAAGCACAGCGTAGCCAGTAGGGTAGGAAGCAGAATCTCCCACCTGCCCCCCAGTTCCCACCTTCACTCCCCATTCCTCCTCCACCCCCACTCCCCACATCCAGTACACTGAGGCTGCCTCCAGGCCACCCGGAGTCCACCCAGAGGAATGCAGAGGCACTAGAGTTAACTATAGCCAACTGTAATGTAAAACATGAGCGATGGTTTCCCCAAATGAGAGGAGATGACATGGGCAGGAGGCCCCAGTGTGATTGTGTCTGTCACACAGAAAGCTTTAACAAACAAACCTCAGCATGGTTTCCAACCTGAATTCAGTATTGTTGAAATAGTCCAGAGAGCTGGAGGCTAAAAATGCTTGTGTGGGTCCTGGAGAGACAGATGGCTTTTAGTGGTTAACAGACTCAAGTTCGGTTCCTAGCACCTACATCACGGAGCTCACAACTTCTTGTAACTCCAGGTCCAGGAGATCCAACATCCCTTTCTGGGCTCTATGGGTACTGGCTCTCATGCACACATATCTACACATAGAAATACACACATACATGTAATTAAAATGATATAAATCTTTTAAAATGCTTATATTATTCTCAAATATAGCAATTCTTGGAAAACAGTACTTGAGACACTGAGACACAAGGGTCCATGAGTTTGAGGCCACGCTGGCCACATAAAGAATGCTCAACTATCCAGGGCTCTATAATGAGACCTTGTGTCAAACAAAATAAAATAAAAGAAAATAGCTTATCACATAAAATGATATTTCCTAGAAATATAATTGGAAATTTATAACTCATATTGCTGATTTAGGGTATTGCCTTTATAAGTAAAGAGCATACATCGTTTTATTTTTTATTGCTCTTTTAACTTCCATCTTCTTTCGTGACTAAAATGCCACATGTTGTCAATTCTAAATCCATGGCATTGCTCTGTTAGCTGGTCAACAGGACAGGGTGGAAGGGTAAATCAAATGTCTCCACATTGGATAACATCCAACTGTCAGTGTTTGTTGTGTGCAACACATTTTTGCTAATAATTTATGAAAAGTCATTGCTGTGACAGACCTGACCATGTTGTTTTGGGGAGGACTGTGGATGGATGCTGGAAGTGTGGGCTAGAAGATCCATTGAGTCTTGAGAGCTCAGTGAGCTGTTCTGTAGGAGCTTGGAAGATAAGAACGTTAGAGCAGTGCAGACACTGGAGGCCTGGCTTGTGAAGTTCCAGAGGGAAGCAAAGACTCTACCGGGCCTGTTGTGTGAAGAATCTGTGGTGTCTGGCCAGCTGGAGCCGAAGAATCAGCTATGATTGACAAGAGACCAGAACCACTGAAGGAAAACCTTTGTTTTGCTGGGACAACGGATGCCGGTCAGCTGGGGCTGAAGAATCCGCCATGATTGAGAAGAGGCCAGCAACACTGAGGTGAAACCTTCTGAGAAGTGTTCCCTGAGTCAGCACGTGCAAGCTGTGTGTTCCAAGGATGGCCATGGTTGTCCCCTGTGCTGGCAGCCAAACTTGGTCATGTGTAAGAGTCACCCAGGAAGGCGTGACAGGGTCAGGAAAAGCCACCGAGGCTCGGCACTGTGAGAGGCCAGGATAGGCCATTGGTGAAGATGCATCCTCAGTAGCAACTGAAGCCCCAGGATTGATGGGGTCATGGGAAGAAGTTGAGGTTTGGCACTGTGAAGACAGCCCAGGAGAGGCTGTTGGTGAAAGCGCGGTCTACTTGCATCAGAGATCCCAGTATTTTGGAGATGCCAGTGCCATGCCATGACCACCAAGAACAGAGCAGTGCTGAGGTGGACCCTGCCAAGCCTGGAAGACAACTGTGTGTGCCGCAGTGAGCGGAGCCAGAGAAGTGACCCACGCCCTTTGCAGGAGCTCAGAAGATCAGAGATGGTGAGTGAATCCCGGACTTTGGACATTGACTTATTTACACCATTGGAGTTTGGTTTTGCTCCTCAGATTGTGACTGTGCCCTGGTTCTTGCCTCTTTGAAGTAAGGAAGTATTTAACTTAATTCTGATTTTTATAGGAGCCCACAGTTGAGAGATTTTGAACTTTTAGAAGGAATTTTAGATTTTTTTTTTCAAGAGACTGAACTTTTGATTTGTTTCAATTTGTAAAGACTGTGGGACTTTCGAAGTTATTTTTGTTTTATGGTGTGATATTAATATTAAGGTGCCATCTTGGGGATAAATGAGAAAGAAACAGTTCTAATTGAAAAGTGGAATGTTTGTGTGTCGAGCTGACGAGGGGCCACTTGTGCTGGCTAATTTTATGTCAACTTGATACAAGCTACGGTCATCAGTGAAGAGGGAGCCTCAGTTGAGAAAATGCCTCCATCTGGGAGATCAGGCTATAGGCAAGACTGTAGGGCATTTTCTTAATTAGTGATTGATGGGGGAGGGCCCACCATGATGGGCGGTGCCATCCCTGGGCTGGTGGTCCTGGGTTCTATAAGAAAACAGCCTGAGCAAGCCATGGGAAGCAAGACAGTAAGCAGCATCCCTCCATGGCCTCTGCATCAGCTCCTGCCTCCAGGATCCTGCCCGGCTTGAGTTCCTGCCCTTGCAGCATTTGATGTTGACCAGTCATATGGAACTGTGAGTGAAATAAACCCTTTCCTCCCCAAGTTGCTTTTGGTCATGGTGATTCATCCCAGCAATAGTAACTCTAAGACAGATGGAAAGCATGGTTCGGGGCTGGAGGGATGGCTTGGTGGCTGAGTGCTTGCTGCTTTTGCAGAGGACCCAAGATTGGGTTTCAGCACCCGCATGGTTGCTCACAACCACCTGCAGCTGCAGCCCTAGAGGACCTGACATCCTCTTCTGTCCTCTTATGTACCCACATGTGCATGTGTACTGACACATAGACACATACATCCACCATAGCTTCCCACATGCTCATGTGTGTACCGACACATAGACACACACATCCACCATAGCTTCCCACATGCTCATGTGTGTACAGACACATAGACACATTCATACAACTAAAACAAAAATAAAAGCTTCAAAATAGGAATTTGAGGTGGCTTCCTGGTTTCCTTTATTTGTTTCATTGATTGAGTTTCATCTTCCTGCTGTTATTTTGCTGCGGAGGTATGGTTGGATGTAATCAGAATTTCCCTACGTGTTTTGTTTTCAGCTGATTGATTACAGTGTGTTTTTTGGTTGGTTTTGTCAGTCTGACAAAAACCTAGATGTATCTGGGAAGAGAGAATCTCAGTGTGGGGATTGCCTCCATCACACTGGCCTGTGGGCAAGTCTATGGGACCATTCCCTTGAATAATGATTGACATTCCTTAGTTCCTACCCTGACTTTCTTCAGTGATGGACTGTTACCTGGAAGTGAAGAATGAAGCCAGCCCTCTCCTCCCAAGTTGCTTTTGGTCATGATGTTTATCACAGCAATAGAGGCCTACATAAGACAGTGCCAGGTGTGTGCTGTTGCTAGGACAATGCCAGGTGTGTGCTCTTCTGTGAACTTTTATGAACTACTTGGCATCCTCTGAGCTTTTGTCTTTGATAATATTGGGAAAAAGCTGCTACTTCTGGAAGCATCTTTTCCCTTTCTTCTTTCTAAGGACCACTATTATCCCCTAGTTCTCGGAAGCCCTGGAGGGCGTGGACCTGTGTAGACTACTCTCATTCCTGTTATTTCCATGATGGGTCCTCTTATCCTCATTGATTGCTTAGACTCATCTTGTGGTTTTACAATTTGCCGGCCGGCTTTCCTGTTGAGTCTTTACCGTAGTGATCACAGTTGTTTATAATTGTCTGTGAGGTGGTTCCAGCACATGTTGCCATGGTGACACCTGGTTCTATTGGTTGTTTTGCTTCTGCAAATGTGTGTACGTGTACATGTGTATTTTAAGATAATCGAGTTTTGTTTGTTTGTTTTTAAGCTGGATGCCTTGTGTAAGAAATAGCTAAGTTGGTCCTAAGCTTGGGAGTAGGCACATCTTTCTCTCTATTGAACCTGTAAAGGGGTGTTCAATGTTAATCAAGGAATTGGCCTTACTGGTAATTTGCTGACATCCAGTGTGACACTTGGCTTACACCCAGTGTGGCCCAGGCTTTATTTTCCCTGGTGATGACTTGTGTTGGGAGCTAGCCACCCACTGTCTTCATACTGTCCTACGCTGTCGCGATTTCCCCAGTGGTAGTGCACTGTTTCCTTTACTCTGTCTCTGAGGAGGACTGTGAACAGGACAGAGATGGGGTTCTTGAATTTCTGACTGAATCTTACTCTCTGTAGGCACTACGTATGTTCCTGGGATTGGGGAACATGTCATTACATGTAGAAAAGGTATAGTTCTCCACCAACTGTATAGCCATTCTCCTCGGGCTCATGGCACGTTTCTGTCTGCAAGAAACATGTGCCATTACCTTGAGGTCAACAAAAATTGCCCTTACCTCCTCCTCTTCTCTTCCCAAATGCCAGACTGTGTCATTGGGAGATAGAACACCGTCTCTGTGTAGAGCGGTTTGCCCCCTCTGTGGTGGGTGCTCCTCTACAAAGTCTAGGCAGGGGGAAAGCCTCCTGCAGCTTCTCCAGGCTAGCTGCGACTGCTGTTTGTTTCGCAGAGCAAAGGTTTGCAAGAGAGGGGTCTCCAGCTCTGCCAGCACCCCGCAGCCGGGTTTTGCCCTGACTTGGCTAACACCTTCCTTCTCATTATTCCTCACATACATTTGTAGTTCTACAAATATTTCAAGCAACACAAGTGATTCCTATTTTATTGTACTGAGTACTTACTTATCCCTTTGGTATTCTCAGCTTTCTCCTGATATTTGTTTTTTGCCTTTGTTATATCTTGCCTATGAAATAAAAACTATTTTTCATATTTTTTAAAGCACATAGTAACTATGATTTTCTTCTCTTGACTTCTCTAATTCTTTGTTTCTTTAGCAAGAAATTTTATTCTGCCTGTCAAACTGTTTTTGTTGTCTGATTATTGTGATTGTGTGTGTGTGTGTGTGTGTGTGTGTGTGTGTGTGTGTGTGTGCATAGATACGTGTGGAGGTTGCCTGCGTATGTATGTGGGGGTTATGTGTATATGTATGTAGGGAACACATGTGCTCTAGCCAAAAAAAGGACACTAGGTATCTTGCTCTGTCATTCTTCACCTTAGTATTTAGACAGAGGTCTTTCATGGGCCCTGCATCTAGGCTGGTGATCTGCTGAGGTTACAGGTGTGCATGTGGTGATGCCTGGCTTTGTATGATCACTGGCATTCAAGTGATTGTGCTTGCCTGGCATTTGCTCCTAACCACTGAGACATCTCTCTTGACCCTTAAACTTGCTCATATCCTCTGGCAGGCCAAATATTTGGGTCTTCTGTAACCACCAACCTTCAAATGATTTGTTGGCTCTCTACTTCCCAGAATTAGCCTCACACCTGGCCCAAGCCCATTTATCATCTTGTATCCAAAATTTCCAAAAGCTACGGGAAAATGGGCAACCAAATTGCCCACTCTGGAATGGTCTTTCATTTTCCATGCCACTCTGATTTTAAAAACTGATACAGCCTTTTAACTAATTTTTAAAATTCAGCATATAAAGTGATGATCTTCACTATGGCATTTCCATGCACTCATGCTATTGTGCTGTGTTCTTATTCATTCTCATAACCTTTAAAGACAAGGTCTTTCTTGCTTGTGGTGGTTAATTTTGATTTTTCAACTTGGGTTAAAACACACACACACATACACACACACATACACACACACACACATACACACACACATACACACACCTAGGGGATCAGTATGGCCCACGTCTGGGTGTATCTGTGAGGTTGCTTTCCGGAGAGTTTTAAGTGAGAAAAGGAAAGACCCACCCTGAAGGTAGGCAACATCATCCCAGGTACCCTAGGCTGAACAAAAACAGAAAAAGAAAAAAGCCGAGTGTTGGAATTCCCTTTTCTGCCTCCTCAACCACCCAAATGTGAGCCAAACCAGCCTTGTGCTCATACCACGATGTATTCCCCACCATGCTGGACTATGTATCCTCAAGCCATGAGCCCACATAGATCCTTCTTCCCCTGAGTGGCTTCTTAGTGACTGTCTGGTCACAGTGATGAGAACAGTAACTTACACATTGCTTTTCTGTATTTTCCTGGTGTAGTCTGAGGACCCATAGCACACACCACTTCCCATCATGACCTACTGTCAACTACTGCAGCCTGTTCAGAAGGAAATATGCCTGATCTACACTTAAAAATGCAGCTCTGAGTGGCACTTACCAAAAACTGAGGTGAGTTTCCAAACGATCCATTTTCATCTACCTTTATCGTCTTACATTTTACCAAACTTCTTTACATGAAAACTAGCTAAGTAGTCTTGACCAACCAATATCCAAAGAAGTATGATTTTTGATGCTATCATGGTAAACAATGAGTTGGTCATTTAAAAAACTACAAGAAAGGGTCAGCATTTGAGCTCGGCCAAGCCTGATGACTGGAGTTCAATGCCCAGAACCCACATGGTGGAAAGAGAGAACTACCTTAAGTTAATCCTCTGACCACATGTCCACTGCGGCATGTGCTCATACACACAAACACCGCGCCCGCACACACACACACACACACACACACACACACACGCATGCACACAAGATGAATTAATAAAATATAATAAAACAATTTTAAAAACGCTAGCTTAGAAATGCGAACAGTGTTACTGACAGACAGTAGCCATTTGTAAAAACTTACTTCTGAAAATATCTTTGATCTACTTTTTATTGATTTATCTTAATTATAAAGTGCATTATATATTTTGCTTGAGTGCCTTATCTGCTATATATACATTTTTAATTTTTGTTTTACTGATTTTATGAATTATTGCTCTCATTAGTTTAGTGTTTTGAGGCAGGAGATGTCCTAATGCTGAAGTTCCTCTGTTGACTTTGAAGGAGCATCCTATTGATTAAGGCAGGATATTAAAGTCACTCCCTTTATGGAATGCTTTCCCTTTATGTCCTAAAGTGTTTGGCTTATGACACTGGGTATGCTTACATTCAATAAATGTATATTCACAACCATTATATTTTCTTGATGGATATTTTTGCTCATTAGCATGGCTTTCCTTATCCCTCACGACTAATTTTGGCCTGAAGTCTGCTTTGTCAGGTATACTTGGTTTTAGATTCTGCCTGGACTACCTTTTTCTATCTTTTTACTTCAGTCTGTTAGTGCTTTTTCCAGTGGTGTGAGTTTCTTGCAGACAGCAAAATTTGAGGGTTACTTTATAGTCCATTCAACTAGTCCATGTCTTTTAACTGGAGTGTTATGGCCATTCTCATTTAGCATTATTACTGGATAATCTATACTAATTTCTCTTTTCTTCATCTTATGCAGGTTTATTACTGAATTAGTGATATTTGACTCTCTCTTAATTCTTATTTGTCTATTTTTCTAGTGATATCTGTTCTTTCCTGACTCTTATACTTGTATATATCTTTCTTCTTCTGGGCATATTATACCTGTGAGTATCATTTACAGTGCTGGGTCAGGACCATGAATTACTTTAGTTTAGGCATAGAACGTAAGGTATTCATTTCTCCTTTGATTTTAAAGGATAACTTTGCTGGATATCGTAACCTTAGTTGGTAATTATTTTTTCCCCAGGGCTGCAAGTGCATCAGATCACTCCTGCTCTTTAGTGCCTCTGTGAAGGGTGCTGCTGTTATTCTGACAAGCTTGTCATTGTAACCAACTTGGAATTCTTTTCTTACAACTTTCACAGTTCTTTCTTTGCTCCACACCACTGGCATCTTGACTACAGTATTGTCTAGAGAAATTCTTCTTAAGATTTAAATATTTATTTTTTGTATATGAGTACTCTAACTGCACGTACAATTTTATGCCAGAAGAGGGCATCAGATTCCACATGGTGAGTCACCATGTGGTTGTTGGAAATCCAACTCAGGACCTCGAGAAGAGTAGCCAGTACTCTTAACTGCTGAGCTGTCTCTCCAGCCCAGCATGGAGAGATGATTGTCTGCTAATGTTCACATGGAGTTCCAAATTCCTCCTGTTCATGGTTGTCCATTTCCTTCTGTAGATCTGGAGAATTTTCTGCTATAATTTGTTGAATTAGCTATCATGCCTTTAGTCTGTATTTCCTTATCTCTACCACAGATTCACAGATTTGGACCCTTATTCTTGTCTCAGAGGTCATGAATGTTGTGGGCATTATTGTTCTTTTAATTATTTGATTTATTGATATCTGAATTTAATAATTCTTCAACCTTTAGTTTTTGATATTTTTTTGGCCTGGTCTAGTACACAGTGATATATTCCAGTATTTGCTGGATTTCTTTAAATTTTCCTTCTTTTTTTTTTTTTTTTTTTTTTTTTTTTTTTTTTTTTTTGGTTTTTCGAGACAGGGTTTCTCTGTGTAGCTTTGCGCCTTTCCTGGAGCTCACTTGGTAGCCCAGGCTGGCCTCGAACTCACAGAGATCCGCCTACCTCTGCCTCCCGAGTGCTGGGATTAAAGGCGTGCGCCACCAACGCCCGGCTGTAAATTTTCCTTCTTAAAGTCCCACCTTTTCTTTTGTTACAGAATCTTCCTTCCTTTTTTTTAAAAAACTGGATTTCTCTTCCAATACCTGCTATGCATTAAAAATATATATTTCCAAGTCCCTTAATACTTTTCTATCACTGTGAATAAACACCATGACCAAGGCAACTTATAAAATAAAGCACTTATTGGGGGCCTTGCTTATAGCTTCAGAGGTATTGTGCTGGAGCAGTAGCTAGAAGCCTACATCCTGATCGTCATGTCAGAGCAGAGGGAGAAAAATAGGGCTTTGCATGGGCTTTTGAAACCTCAAATCCCACCCTCAGTGACACACCTTCTCCACCAAGGCCACACCTCCTAATCTTTCTTAAAGCATCCTACCAACTAGGGACCAAGCATTCAAATATATGAGCTTATGGGGGCCAGTCTCATTCAAAGCACCACACCAAGTATGTGAAAGGTAGTTTATTAATTTATTACTTTAATTTTTGATCTTTTGACATGACAGTGGCTGAGCCTTAGACCTCAAGTATACAGGACATGCGCTATACTATTGAACCCCTACTGGGAACAAGGAGTCACTGCGTTATTTTATTGGGAAACACAAAAAACAAGGCATAGAATAATGGGTGGGCTATCTAGGTAGCTGTCACTGTGATTGGATGGAGCTTAATCCCACAGAGAAGCCCTAGAGAAGGTGCACAAATACAATTTCATCATTGTCTTGCAGTGTTAGAGAGATGGGTACATACATATTAATACCTGAGAGCCCCTGTACTAGGGTAGTTTCTGGTCCATCTTTCCAAGTGTTCATAATAGCAACATGCAATGTTAGACAAAGAACAATGCACAGTGACAGTTGGAAATCTGCCAGAGTACAGTATCTGCTAAAAGATGAGGCACAAGCAGGTTATACTACAATGCCTAGGGGAATTAGGGGCTCCCTTTAATATATTATTCATAATGTTTACAAATACCACAGTAGTAGGCTTCTTTCTCTCTTCCATTAAAGAGAGAGAACACAGGGCCCATCCAATCAGTAATCACTGCATGCCTTTCATGTACAGAGCGCTAGTCTCATCCCTGGGGGTAGAATGGTGAGCAGTACAGCGGAGATGCGTTCTCATATAGTTGATACTTCAGTGGGAAGAGGCTGGCTACCATGGAAACCAGTACAACATCAGATGCAAATGGGACCTTAGAGGAAAAAATAAATAAACTGAAGGGACTGAAGATAAAAGTTGCTTTTTAAGATAACCAGTCTAAGGAGCCTGCTCAAGAACTGAATGTTGCAAGCCAAGGAAATAATTCTAGGCAAAAGAGATGGGAAGCCCACGGCCCCAGAGAGATCTCTGCTAGGTATACATAAAGAACAGGAGCGTCAGTGTGGCTGCAGTACAGTAAGGGAGGAGGAAAATTAGGCAGGAGTCAGATGAGAGCTGCAGATTCCTCAGCCTTAGCGAGGATTTCACATTGATGTAAGGGTAGCAGGGAAGAGTCATGACATGCAGACCAAGGAAAATGACCAGGAGTCCTCTGTACTAACTCTGCAACAGTGGTGATATTGCTGAATGTCCCGAGAAGGAAAAGTTAGGGGTCAGCAAGGTGGCTCAGTAAATACAGACCCCTGTTGCCTCACCCAGGAAGGATTGAGAACTGGCTCTTGCAAGTTGTCTTCTGACTTCCATATGTAGGATATGTCACATGCTTACCCACATAAACAAGTGCGAGCGTGTTTACACACACAGAAAGTAAATAAAACGCAATCAACATATAATACAAAGGCAATTATATTTAAAAAGAAGGGCAAGTTACTTGTGTGATTTGTCTCGCCGGAACCGCCTTCCCATCAAGCCAATCATCTTCGCTGTGGAAGCTGCTGCTACTTCATTTAGTTGGAGATACTCGTTTCTCTAGAACATCTCATGAATGTGTGTGAAAAATGGGTCTCTTTGCCAAAATGAAACAAGGAAAATTTCCCAAATCGTTAAAAAAAAAAAATAACATCACAGTCTAATTATAAGGTTGCCTTTGCCTTTTGTTTCGAAGCCCTGGGGAGCAGGGACACTCTGTAATACTTCACTGGTACCTTGGACTGCCAGTCGTCAGCTTTATCTCATGAGACTCCCAGATACTTTGAAATCTCAAATTGCTGCTTTTCTGCCTGCTGGGTGCTGCGAGTTGGAAAGAGTTCCGTCATTTGTTTCCTCCACATGCCTGAGGTACTCCGTGGATCCACATTCATTTAAGAGATACTGTCTCTCTGTTGTGGGAGACTTCTAAGTCTCAGAGGTCAACAGACAGCCTTGGAATGCGTAGCTTCATTCATCTTGCTAGCAGCAGGGAAGGAATAGAAAGAAGAACCCGCCAGCACAAGGACATGAGGGAAATGGAAAAAAAAAGAAAGAAAGAAAAAAAGAAAAGCAAATGGCAAGGTAATTTCATTTTGTCTTTTTGGGCAAAGAAAGGAAAGGAAAGAGTCCTGGCACCATCACCCTAGTCACCTGGTTGGCATTTGGGAACCTTGCTGCGCCTGACACACAGGGGACAGTTGATGAATCTGACTGCATCACTTCAACCCAACTAATGACGGGTTCAGGATTCTCTCCAAATTTCAGTCTTCACCAAGCTAGCCCTCCCCCCCAGAAGCTCCATTCAGACTCAAATGTCATCAAGGTGGCCACGCGTCTCCCTTTTCTTTCTAAAATCACAAAATCCCTCTAGCCCCACAAAAAATCACATGAAGAACATGGGTGGTTTAGTCCTGGGTAACACTCCACAAAAAGGGGTTTAGATGGAGTGAAAGAGACTGTTCAGTGGATAAGAGAACTTGCTGTTCTTGTGGAGGACCCAGGTTTGGTTCCCAGCTCCCATATGGCAGTTCACTCCAGTTGTAAGGAATCCAATACTCACTTCCTGCCTCTGTAGGCAGCAGACATACACATGCATGCAGGTAAAACACTCATACACATACAATTAAAAATATAAAAGCATGCCAGGCGGTGGTGGTGCACACTTTTAATCCCAGCACTCGGGAGGCAGAGCCGGGCAGATCTCTGTGAGTTCGAGGCCAGCCTGGTCTACAGAGTGAGATCCAGGACAGGCACCAAAACAACACAGAGAAACCCTGTCTTGAAAACATCAAAATATATATAAACATATTTTTAAAAGGGCAAGTAGGATAGTCCTCAGAGTCCATGGGGATGGTTTCCAGGAACCCTGTGGATGCTCAGTTTGCAAATGGTCAAGACCCTGTTGTAAGAAAGCATACAACCTGAGTTTAAGCTGCACACACACACACACACACACACACACACACACACACGCACGCACACGCACACGCACACGCACACGCACACACTCCTGGGTACTTTAGATGTCCTCTGGATTATTCATAGTCACTGACACAGAGTCCACGCTGTGTAATTGTTACTGTGCATTGGTTAGTTTCCACAATGGCGTAGAAAACATGTGTACACTATTAGTAACCCTGTGGGTATTTTTCCCAATACTTTTGATCCTGACTTGTTGAACCCATGGACATGGATCTCCTGGTATGGAGAGCAACTCTGCTTCGTTTGTGGGCTAGAGTGATAGGACAGACAAAGTCAGAGAGGCAATGGAGTGGAGACAGACCTCCCGGGTTCAAACCCCAGCTAGCCTGCTCATTAGTTTGATGGGCATGTTCCTCAACCCCAAAGCATTCATCCTCTGATCTGAGAATAATAACAACACTTTCCTAAGATCACAGTGAATTAAATGAAGTCCCCACAGCATTGTTCCTCACAATGTCACCTATTCCACACATAATTGGATTCACTCCCTTCCTCCAGCCATCCCACTTTACTAGAATTCTATTGGCCGCTATCCCAGGGCTGCATGGAGACACAGGTGTCATCTAATTATTAGTCTCTGGTATCATCCATGCTTTCTGGAAGTCCCAGCCAGGCTTTCAGGACTCAGAATTAATTGATTTCACATGTTGTCCATCTACAGCCAGCATAAGGAGAGACTAGAATGTCTGAGGGAACTGAAGCTGGCTAACCCAGTCTTTCCAGAATGCTTCCCGGGTGTTTTGCATTTGTGGAACCTAATTGAATCGGAGAAGGGTTTTGAAGATCAAGTAAAACACTCAGGATAGTGCCCTGCACAGAGTGAGGCTGCTCACATGACTGACGTGTTCACTGCTGCTGATTCCCCTTGTGGCAAGACAATAGGGCCGAGTCTCACAACATCTACACAGCCATCACTTCAAAAACAAAAGAGGCAAATTATTTTTTAATAATGACACAGAACAGGACATTTCTGACCTGTAAAACCAGAGCTTGAAATGACTGTAAATTCCCACAGTGTGACTCATTTCATGGAGAAAGAAGTCGGAAATAATTGCCGTGTGTGGGAGGGAGTTTGTATAAAGCTCCTATCTATTCAGATGTGCATTGGTAGGAAATGAATTTTTAAGATTATGGTCCTTGTATCTTATCTGCTTTGGGCCCAAAAAATGATAGGACATCTCTGATATCAGTGGGGCTGCTGTTTGAGGGTGTCTCTCATGGTGGTTTTTTATTTGTTTTATTTCGTGTGCATTGATATTTTGCCTGCATGTATGTCTGTGTGAGGGTACCAGACCCCTGGAATTGAGTTACAGACAGTTGTGAGCTGCCATGTGGGTGCTGGGAACTGAACTCAGGTCCTCTGGAAGAGCAGCCAGGGCTCTCAACCACTGAGCCATCTCTCCAGCACCTGATGGTTGTTTTGCAATGATCACTTTCATTGTACCCTTGTGGATAAGCATTTTTTCAGTAAACGCTGAAGCCACTAACAAGAATAGGAAGGGAGCAAGGACACCTGTCACTGTCCAGGGGTGGTTCTGATGCTTGAATGCCAAGACCCATCTCCTCTATGTAAGCAAAGACACTAGGACCTCCCACGCACGCAGCATCAAGTACCCTGCTGAATAGATACCCAACTAGGAAGTGGTAACATCACTGGCACAAGTAGATGGAGTGACCTCCCCCTTATATAAATTGTAGTCCCAGCATGGTCAGGCAAAAGGTGTCAGGAAAGCCTTCTAAACCCAAAGAAAAGATGGGTGTCATGCATGTGGGAAGCACTTAATGTGCCCAGTGAAGCCTGAGGCCTGAACTGAAGTTTGGTTTTGTCTGTGATAAAGCGTTTGCCTGCTAGAACTTAAGTCTCCTGATTCCTACTGGTTTAGGGAAAATAATTGGCATTTTCTGGCATTTGTTGGCCAATTGGACTTCTAAACCAAAATGCTGTTTTGCAGTTTTTGATTCTTATTATCATAATCCAATATCAAGTCATTTTCCACCCTGGCTTTTCCGTGGTAAACAGGAGCAGTTTTCTGATGACTGATGTGTCCCACCTACCTTGGCTTATGCATATAAAAATTTTAAACATAAAACTCATCTTTCATATTTACATCCAAACTCTAGCCTTGAGTACAATATATAGATCTTCATAGCAACTTGAAAAGTCCTGTGCTTAGAAAAGGAAGGGACAGGCTCCGTGGTAGTTGAGAGAGAAATCAGTAAAAACCCAAGGACTTCATTTTCCTGGAACATTACAAAGCAAAGCATTTGACATTTAGCTTAAATGACCTAAATTTGTGGAAATTTGGATCTACATCCCAATTACTTTTGATTTTCAGTCCCAAATGCAGACCACCAATGTGTGTGTTGTGTGTGTGTGTGTGTGTGTGTGTGTGTGTGTGTGTGTGTACACCTTAAACCATATTTGGAAATTAAGATTTAAAAATTTAAATCTTCTTAAAACATTTTTTACCTCCATCATTGGTTTTATTTATTAACAATTCATGTATAGAGAAAAGCTATCAATCTTTTACAAAGATGTTGTACATGTGAGTATGTGTGTGTGTGTGGTGTGTGCATGTGTGTATACCTGTGTTTTATTAGTGCTATGGTTTGAATGTGATTCCCCAGCCCCAGCTTTTTGTGTTGGAAAATTGGTGCACAGTGTAGCACTATTAGGAGCGGGACCTTTAACAGATGGGAATCAATGCAATGTTTTTAGGTAACTTGCCCTCAGAAGGGATGAATGTTCTGAGGGACCACAGTCTTTCTCCTGATTTCCTGTCTTACTCCCTAGTGACTCCTTCTCCTGTACACCCATGTCATAGTGATGATACTGTCACGATGAAGCCTTCACTAGGGTCTGACTAATGTCTATACTTGATGTCCACCTTAAACTTAAGAGCTATCTTAGTCAGGGTTTTATTGCTGTGAAGAGACATTATGACCATGGCAACTCATAAAGAAAAACATTTAACTGGGGCTGGCTTACAGTTCAATGGTTTAATTCATTGTCATCATGGTGGGAATCATGGTAGCAAAGCACAGACAGACACAGTGCTGGAGAAGGAGCTGAGAGTTCTAAGTCTGGATCCACGGGCATCAGGAAGAGACAGTGAGACCCTGGGCCTGGCTTGAGCATCTGAAACCTCAAAGCCCAGCCCCAGTGACACACCCCCTCCAACAAAGCCACACCTATTCCAACAAGGCCACACCTCCTAATAGTGCCACTCCCTATGAGCCTATGGGGGCCATTGTCATTCAAACCACCCCACAAGAACCAAACAAGCCTCGTTTATAAATGAAAGAGTATTTCAGTAGTAATGGAACACAGACTAAAAGTGTTTCTTCTTAGCTCCTTATCTTCTCATTGACAAAGACAGTAAAATCATATCTGTTGCTCAAAGTGATTATGAAGATGACATCCAACAAATACAGAAAAATGCCTGGTATAAAGAAATGCTAAGTAAATCTCTTTCGTTGTTATAAGAGGCACAGCATCAAACATCTAATTTCAGTCAGTTTGTCATCCTAAAGACTCGTCATTGTCTTATTTATTCCCATTAAATGAAATCAATTTTAGACTCGATTGGCATCTAAGTTCGCCTTTTTTTTAGTTAGTTTTAACCCAAGTAGCATGAAAAAAAAATAGCAGCTTTACCAATGTTTAAGTAAATTGAAAGAGCAAAATTCTTTCACCTCCTAAATGAACAGATAAAAAGTGGTATGCTAAACGTCTTGGGTTTGGACTGCACTGTAATGAAGGACTGTTGGTGGGAGGTGAGTTGGTGTATGTGTTCTGGAAGACACATAATCAGCAGCATAATCCAAACCGTTATAAACCGGGTGTTGCTGTTGATCTTGAAATCCTACCTGCAGACACTAACCCTAATGCAAGGCATACAAACAAGGCTGCCCACTGTAGTACTATTTACAATAGTTTCACACCAGTAGCTGGACAGGACTTTGTAATGTTAGGCCATGTTCACGAACTAGAATACAGTGATGGCTTTGATATATAAATATACTCAAGTGAAAAAGCATTATTAGAGTGTAACTCAATTTCCTGGTAATGTGTGTACATGCAATATGCCAAATATTCCTAATTGGTATCTCTAGTGGTAGAATGGTGATTTATTTATGCTCTTCAGAGACCATACTTTACAAGGAAAATATATTGCTTTAGTAATTATAGAAACACCAATATAAATAGTTGACAAACTAAATCGAGAGAAAGTATAAAATCCATAGAAAGTGATCTTGGTGTTAAAGTATTAGAAAACAGACATTAGTAAGTACAGTATTGTATATGCTTAGTCCTTTTATTCCCCAAGCCAAAATGGCCTTCAGTACAGCTAAGCAATCTGGTAAAATGTCGGTCAATGGTGTTGGAAGGTTGACCCAGTGGATAAGGGTACTTACAGCCCAAGCATGAGGATCTACATTTAGATCCCAGTACCCAGGGGAAAAGCTGGGCTTGGTCACAATGTGCCTCTCATCCTAGTGCTGTGGCAGTGAAGACAGGAGACATCTGGGCTTGAACTGCCAGCCTAGCTCCAGGTTCAGCAAGAGACCCTGTTCAAAGGAATGAAGCAGGAAATGATGAAGAGAGACCCCTGGTATTGTCCTCTGGCCTCTATGAATGTGCACACACAGGTATGTATGTATACCTGCATGATGCACACATACAAACATAGACACCTCTCTCTCTCTCTCTCTCTCTCTCTCTCTCTCTCTCTCTCTCTCTCTCTCTCTCACACACACACACACACACACACACACGCACACGCACACACGCACGCACGCACACGCATGCGATTTACATCAAGGAGTCTACTGTTTAGGCCTGTACCTAGAATGGAGCCGTGGTCCTTTGTTTCTTCCATCCTCAAGCTCTTGGGGCAGTCCATTCCAGTTAATACCCCTTCCTTCCAGCTGCTGACTGTAATTTGGAATTCACTGAAGTGTTGACAGAGTTGACCTGGACCACTGTGATTTGAGATTAACAGGACTAAAAGTCAAAATGAAAAAGAAGTCTGCTGGTATACAAGGAAGGCAATCATCTAAGGGCTCTTCCAGAAGACTGGAGATGATGAAGGGCCATTTGTCTTCTGTCACCAGTACCAAGTTTAAAAGACATGTGCAAACGTTAGCCACCCTGAGTCAGGGCTGACGTTGTGATGAGAGAGATTTTAGAGGACACTGAAAGGCATGTGTTGATGGCCCAAACTCTGGTTTGGTAGGGAAGGATGGTCTGGGGATGAATATTAGAATTTTAAATATTAGGTAATATAGGATTGAATTGCTACAGTCAACAAGCACATTCCAAGCTGTCTGTGAGAGAGACTCTGGTGTACATGGGCATGAATGTGGGTTTACATTGGTGCAGATAAGGGTGTACGTGGGCACAGGTGTGGGTGTACGTGGGCACAGGTGTGGGTGTACGTGGGCACAGGTGTGGGTGTACGTGGGCACAGGTGTGGGTGTACATGGCCACAGATGTGGGTGTACATGGGAACAGATGAGGGTGTACATGGGCACAGGTGTGGGTGTACATGGGTACAGGTGTGGGTGTACATGGGAACAGATGAGGGTGTACATGGGCACAGGTGTGGGTGTACATGGGCACAGGTGTGGGTGTACGTGGGCACAGGTGTGGGTGTACGTGGGCACAGGTGTGGGTGTACATGGGCACAGGTGTGGGTGTACATGGACACAGGTGAGGGTGTACATGGACACAGGTGAGGGTGTACGTGGGCACAGGTGAGGGTGTACGTGGGCACAGGTGTGGGTGTACGTGGGCACAGGTGTGGGTGTACGTGGGCACAGGTGTGGGTGTACATGGGCACAGGTGTGGGTGTACATGGACACAGGTGTGGGTGTACATGGACACAGGTGAGGGTGTACATGGACACAGGTGAGGGTGTACGTGGGCACAGGTGAGGGTGTACGTGGGCACAGGCATGGTGTACATGGGCACAGATGTGGGTGTCTCCTTGTACTTTGCTAATTGTTTCATGGCATGAAGCCCTTTTCAGACCTTTTCAGAAACCATTGCGCTGAAAATTTATTTGGCAAATTTGGTGTTTGGTAAGACAAATGTATTGAAATAAATGCTTTATCAGAATCCTGCTGGTGATGATTCCATAGGAAGGTCAAAGCAACTGAGTGAGTTGAACAGAGAAGCTGACAGAAAGATAATTGAAACCAGGGGCTAAGAAGCCGGAGCTCTCGTCTCTCTGTGGAACTTCAGGATCTCCTAGTCTCTCATATGTCATAAATAAAATGTGTGACCTAGATACATACATGACGACCTACCACCCAGCATCCCCCAGCTCTTCTGTAGGCTACCATCTTAGTTGGGGTGGTATTTTTTTTTTCAGAACTTGGAGGAAACGTCCAATCATGAAAACACATGTCTCCAGCAGACTCAGCGATGGATGGCTGTGCTAACGTCATGCCTTGGAAGAAGTAGGGTCCGAGCTGGAGAGTGAGAGAGCTGAAGGAAACACAGGACAGCAAAGGGGATGAAAGACTTCTGCCACCCACACAAAAACTAAGCCATTCAGAGAGCAGTGAGGAGGGCTGGTGGTTTGCAAGTCAGATCTCACAGGCGGTTCATTTAAAAGGGTCAGGAAGTGTGTGGAGTTGAGATCAGAAAGCATGACAACCTACGCCTCTGTGTGACCTTTCTTTGAAATGGGTTCCTTTTTTCTGTTTCATCAGTATTCAAACACGAAGGGCCTCCCTTCCTGATGTTCAAAGGGCTGTAGACTTTGTCTGCTGTTTGCTCTAGTTTAGATGGTTTCCCCCACTCAAGGCTTTGTCCCCATTGTGAAATGGGGAGAGATGGGACATTTAAGAGCAGTCTACATGCAGGGCCTTAGGCCAGTGAACCTGTTGCCTTTGGCAGGGATTAGGCAGTTCCTGCAGGGTCCTTGAGGTAGATCTCAGGAAAGGGAGTCATTAGAAATGTCTGAATCTGACCGATTTGATATTAAGTCTTGCGTTCCTCTATTGTGACATTGTCTGCCGTGAGACCTTCATCAGACACCAAACCCACGGGTCCTTGGACCTTGGACTTTTAGACCTACAAAGTATGAGCCAAGCAAATCCTTCATCAGTATCCAGCCTCGAGTATCTTATATAGCAAAGGAAAGGGCT
Organism: Peromyscus maniculatus bairdii; assembly: GCF_049852395.1. Taxonomy (NCBI): domain Eukaryota; kingdom Metazoa; phylum Chordata; class Mammalia; order Rodentia; family Cricetidae; genus Peromyscus; species Peromyscus maniculatus. The sequence continues at coordinate 17,920,539 of NC_134872.1, read as the reverse complement.
AATATACCTTTCATACTTAGGATAAGTTGAAAATGGAAATCTAAACCTTTCACAGAACTTCTTAGTTAAACCTCTAAACTATAAAGCTTCTTCAAGAAAATGTATCACACAGCTATTGATGAGAAAAAGCAGCAGGATCATGGCTGAGTCCCAGTTACATAGGATTTTTCCTGGCCTACATTTCTGGCCTCCCTTGCTTCTTTCCTCCCGTTATGGAAAATCTGCTATTGCATTTCGAGATATTTTCAAAGGGGTAGTTTTTATTCAAAGATTGTACATTCTACAAAATATGTGAGCCCGAGGAATTAATTTAATAGGAGTGCATATTTTCAACATGTGGTAGAAAAAAAAAAACCAATTTAGTTGGTGGAATACATTCTCAATATTGTTTTGAGACACTGCCCATTCCAAACTGTGATAAGCTCCTTAGTGCTTCACATCAGAACATTTCAATGAAAAATGTTTAGACAGAGAGAACAGTGGCTGGATCAAAAAAGAGCTCACCCAAATTACAAGGATGGTCCTTATAAATAGCAAGCTATTCCGTCAGTGAGGAAGATTTTGTGAAGCAAGACAAAGATGGATGGATGCCAAGCACCATCTCCTGTGACGTCTTTATAGATGGGCTGCAACATGCAGGAGAAAACATACTAATTTTAACCTCAAATTATATAGAACTGAATACGATCATCAAAGCCATCTGCATAATGAAAAAAATGCAAGAAATCTTGACTCAATGGACCATTGATATTGCTGACTGGAGATACCTGAAAATACTGTGTTGGGACAGGGGAATGTTTACGCCACAGACAGAGTAGGGTGACTCACAGAGCTTGGGAACATGCAGTCCCTGCGCATTTCTCATCATATCATCTTTGCATTTACACTAGAGCATCTGGTAGAAGAGTTTATTTTGTTTATTGTTCCAGAGGGATGGAGTCCAGCATGGAGGGGAAGGCATGGCATGGTGGCATTTCATCACACAGGAAACAGGAAATGGTGCCAGGCTATAAGCCCTCAAAGCTCACCCCTCCTAAGAGCCATCCCTAACTACTTCATACCTTCCCAAACAGTACCACCTACTGGGGACCAAGTTTTCAAATACATGAGCCTACATGGAATATTTAATCATTCAAACCTCCACAATGTCACAAATATATCTGAGATTTGGAGCATATAAATAGTCAGTTTTCAAAGTCAGTTAATCAGCCTGCATTTATTAAAATCTCTCTCACTTCAGGCGATATGACATTTGATTGCAGTACAGACTGAGTATGATTTGGTTTTATAACTTAATAGATAACAGTCCTGGACATTTATAAATATTCTTTTAGGGTTTATGGAATGATTTGCTACATTTTATTTCGTTTAATGCAGTAATTCTGCATTTGCTGACATTGAATGGAAGTGAAGAAGGAACTAATTGCTCTCCAGAAATTCTCCTTCTCTGGACTCGTGGCCATCAGTGAGCCCAGGTCTGTAGTGCTCTCTCTCACCCTTAGCCAACAGAAAGGAGCGTAGCCAAGCTTTCCACCAATTCTGGCTCTCACCGGCTGGCACAGTGCTCATCTCATCGATACCTAGAGACATTTGCGATCTCCCACAGAAAGGGTTCTAGATGACAGGCATCTATCCCCGGTGGTGTGTCTGGTCAAGTGACTTGGTGCTTTGCAGCTCTGATGAGGCAGGTGTGCCTCTGCAGTTATCTCCTTCAGACGGCTGAGAGCTGTCCTTGCCGACATGCCAACACTGTCTCTTCAGATGTTTTCTAGGGTGAGAAAACCTCTGCTATTCAAAGGTGCTGTGAACTCTCTTACAACTGGACATTCTGACATTCTTCCTGCTTGGTCCACCACTCTCTGACGCAACCCCACATACATTCGTACATTCTCTCAAGTCTCTGGTACACGTTGTTGGGGACCTGCAGCTCCCCAAAGTCTTGCCCTTTCATCCCTGTTCAGTCCCAGAAATTTAGAAATCCCATGTTTGGGGGAACTAGCTCTAGTTACTCTGAGAAAGAAATTAATGGTCCTGGTTTGACATTATTCTCTCACATGGCCTGGGACTTCATGTTATTTTCAATGAAATAAAGAGAATTAAGAGAATCAAAGCTCTTCCGCAGGCCTGGAAGTTAAGGAAAATCTATGACCTCATGATTTTGAAAGTGTCAACTCTTGTTTCCCTAGGTCACATCTCAGGATCCCAATGTCCAGGTAGCCCTGCCTTTGACAAAGAAAACTTGACAAGTTTAAGAGCTTAGTCTCTTTTATAGTTCCGCTATTTTTCCTCTGAGATGGGATTTCATGTAGCCCAGGCTGGCCTTTAACTCACTATTGTAGCATAGGATAGCCTGGAGTATCTGATCCTCCTGCCTCCATCTCCTGAGGGCTGCTGACATTACACTCTTGCACTGCCATACTCTGTTTGTGTTGCTAGGACTCAACCTAGCCTTTGGTGCATTCTAGGGATGCGCTCTGCCAAACTGAGCTACATCCCAGTCCACTGCTACTTCATAATGAGGTTCCGGGGCCTGATTCTCACCTTTCAGGAGATGAGAGGCACCTTCTGTGCTCTCAGGAGGAACCTTTGGCTCTTGCATCACACCTCTCAACTGATGATTAGACGTTCTATTAGCCACTCTTCTGTTGCTGTGATTAAATAGCATGATCAAAAGCAACTGAGAGAAGGAAGAGTTTTATTTTTGCTTATGGTTCCGGAGGGATACAGTCCATCATGGTGGGAAAGGCGGGGTGTGGCGGCAGAGGCAGGAAGATGGTTGATCACATTTTATCTGCACACAGAAGCAGAGAGAAGGGGAGAGCGTGAGAGGGAGAAGAGGAAGTGGGAACAGGCTACAAAACCCCAAAGTCCATCCCCAGTGACATACTTCCCCCAGCAAAACTCTGCACACTAAAGGTTCCATAACCTCCCCAAACAGTGCCACCTACTGGTGACCAAGAGCCTATGGGGACGTTTCTCATTCCAACCACCACAGACATCACGCGTTTCAATCCTCTTCTCCAGAGTATTGATTGCAATTGTTCAATTCCACAGTTCCTTCAGCTATTGTTTTCACATGCCCGTTATCTAGGACTGCATCTTAAAATACTCTTATAAAGCAGTAGCATGTAAGTGAATAAACCCAGGTTTTTATCGGGGCAAAAGCTTGGACCTGGAGTCAGGAAGGGTTGGTTTCTGTACTTCACAATGTATGGAGTACAAGCTAGAACAACACACCCATCTAGAGGCTACCCAGAGGCTCCGAGCTGAGTTTATCTAAGAATGGTTCCTTACTAGTGGTGACTTTGTTCCCAGAGCTGATAGTGGGAGAGGTATTTTTGCTTGTCACAACTGCAGGAAGGGACCATTGATGACCTATTGAGAAGAGGTCAGTGACACCGCTAAACACTTTGTAGTTTATAGGCAGGTACCTCACAAGGAAGCTAGCTGGTCTAAAATGAGGATAGTATTCAGTATAGGAAGCCCTTATCTGAAAGTTTCTCCCATCAAACATTGGCTGCTTGGGCGAAGATGACGTCAGGTCACGCTCAGCTGGCCCCGCCTATGTGGCTTGGGTCACCTTTAGTTGATTTAAGTCCTGTGTCCTTCCGACATGTGTGATGTCTTCAGCAATAGGGCCTTATCTCCTTCAATCTCTGAGAAGCCATCAAGGAGGATGGGGTTACTCCATGTGGTTTGGAGAGTCACTGGGGTTCCCCTAATCAACAGTTCAAATGGAGTTTTCCTCTGCCTGATACTGGGATTTTTCTTAGGGGGACTATGGCTCTTGTGGGGAGCATGATCAGCCCAGGTGGCGGGTGTTTTATATGATGTTTTAATTACTTCTCATCACTGAGATGAAATACCAGACAGTAGCAGCTACAAAAGAAAGGGTTTATTATGCCTCACAGTATCCCCTGAAATTTACCATAAGAAGATGAATGAACAGAAAATTCAAGGAGTTAAGTTTTAAACTTTTTTTTTTTACTGGACCAAACTTGCAAGAAATGCAATCCTCTGAAAGTGCCTGGGGTCTGAAATATTTTACTACAGCTGTGTAAAATATTGATCAAGGAGAATTGTTTTTCCCCTTAACCTCCCACTATAAAACTAAACTTACTCCATAAAGATATATGAACTTTCTTGGAAAAGTAGCTAAAATGGAAAACATAAATAACAATCCATTCTTGGGGGAAATGTAAACATGTCTAGAGAAAAGCTGTGTGCTCTTTTCTGGCACGTCCTCCACGATCACATAAGGTCACTTCCACCACAGTCCCTTGGCCTAAGTTAGCCATGTGTTCATTCAGAATCAGGGACGGTGGACATAGCTCTGAACTCCTAAGAAGAGCATAAAAATGGAAATCACGTGTCATAGACCACACACCCCCATGGCTCTCACACACCTGAGAGATTGCACCTTTCATTATATTCTATCAGCATCACATCCCATTATACAGGTGAGTATGGTAGCAGGTACATTGCTACAAAATGCTAGCAGCCACTCTCCCCTGAGGATGGTGTGGTGGTTTGAACGAAAATGGCCGCCACAGGCCCATAGGGAGTGTGGCAGTATTAGGAGGTGTGGCCTTGTTGGAGTAGTGTGACTTTGCTGGAGGACATGTGTCACTGGGGGTGGGCTTTGAGGTGTCAGAAGCTCGAGCCAGGCCCAGTGTCACTCACTCTCTCTTCCTGCTGCCTTCAGATCCAGATACAGAACTCCTGGCTAATACTCCAACACCATTTTGGCTTGCATGTCTGCCTGCATGCTGCCATGCTTCCCGCCGCAATGACAATGCACTAAACCTCTGAACTGTAAGCCCACCCCAGTTCCGTGCTTTCCTGTGTAAGAGTTTCTGCGATCATGGCATCTGTTCACAGCAACAAAACCCTAACTAAGACACAGGGTATTCTCATTATCATCCAACCAGTGGGTTTGTCCAGGTTCAGAATCTGATTTTAGAGGCTGCTTCTTTTGACCACTTCTGACTTTAATTACTACACACCAGGGTTCCCAGGAAATATGCATTAAAATTTGAGAATTACTTATTAGATAAGTGTTGAGAAATACTTTCAGAAACTCCACTGATGATGGTATTGTGTGGAAGGGTGGGGAAGAAGAAAAGGTGTGTGTTGATACCTGGCTTGCTCTCAGTTCCCTGTGGAGAGCTCTGAGAGTGGGGTGAGCCTCTTGGAGAAGAAGAGGCCTTCACCTCTTTGCTTTGACTGACAGTGCACACACAGCTCCCTTGGATGAACTGTCATCGGGGCAAGGCAGGAACAGCAGTCTAGGGACAATCCCCTAAAATGTCCCAGTCATGAGCCTTCAGTAGCTCACACACCTACTAGCTAGAAGATCACATGCCTCAAGCACGATTTGTTTTGCTTATCAAAGTGTTCACTATGGGTCTTCTGCTTTGCCAAAACATTCTGATCTACATTGAATCTTCCAGGGGAGAAAGTTACCAATTACCTTATCGATTGCCTTGTAATTCTCTGTTTGCTTTACTTTCATGGTCAGAATGTTTGAGGTGTGTCATTGAGGGCATCTTTAATAATGGCTCATCCCTGTTAGGAATGCAGCATGTATTGCCAGTAGCTTAATGTCTAGATGTAAATGATTCCAGTCATAGACCATTGCTCAATTGTTTTAGGCACTGGGGAAAATAAATAAAAATCCTCATTTTTCTGTTTTGTTTGTTTTGTGTTTTGTTTTGTGTTTTTAAATAGCTGACCCTCCATTCCAAAGATATTTTCACTTTTCACCTCTGAATGACAGTTCAAGTTTGTGAAGCTATGCTTAGAAAATAACCACGTGGGCTATTACTGTTCCTTTCATCACAGGGAACAAAAGCAATGGCGGAATCTGCACAGGTTATAACTGCTAACCCTCAACAAGGTGAACTCAAGCTTGACTTCATCAACACTGATTTTGTCTGTCTGTCTTAGATGCCTTGGAGAGGCTTAGTGTTTTCCCTCCAGAGAAATAGCCCATGGAAGAGTTTCTGGAGCCCCATGGACTTTCATATTGGAAATGACAGGATTAGTGGTAGACAAGGCATTCAAAGTCACAGCAGGGGAAAGAAAGCAGAGCAAAGGGAGCCAGCTCTTGGTCACACAGCTGGCAGGACCAGGACAAGACAAAGAAGACATTACTCTCAGCTACCAAGTCCCTCCTTGCCGGACCCTGAGGATGTGAGCCTCCCAAATCATTCTGAGTGGTCAACCCTAAAATTCTTCCCAGAACTGTTTGCCTTTTCCTTCTACCAAATCATTAATCTTAGAAATAAGCTGTATCTTTTCTTACATGTGTCATGTGTATGATCTTAGAGCCTGCACATGAAAGTATTTGAATGCTACCAGTGTTTAAGATTGACTTTGTTTTAATCATATGTATATGTGATGGAGGTAGGGTGCACACACACAGTCCTTGGGGAGGCCAGAAGGGAATGTTAAATTCCCTGAGGTTGAGGTTCAAGTTCCAGATGATTGTGAAATGCCCAACATGGGTGCTAGGAGCCAAACAAGGGTCCTCTGCATGAGCAGTAAGCACTCCTGATGGATGAGCCAGCTCTGTGGTCACCTTAAAAGTGTTTTGTCCTACAATACCTTCCCCAGGAGTGCTCACCCCTCAGAGTTCATGACAGATGGTGGTGTTTAAATCTTGGCTAATCCCCTAATCAATGAAAGTATGCCAGGAAAAGGAGCATTCTTAATTGCTTTGTTGTTGGCCTGTGAAATTCTTGGAAACAACAATAATTTTATATCAATCTCACCTTGAAATCTCTGGCCTTAGCAAACATGTAAGTCCACCCCTGGGGCATTAACTTTCCTATGTCCTTACTTCTTCTCAAGCTCATGGCCTCCCTTTCCCTGATTATTAAGTATGTATGTATGTATGTATATATATGTATATATGTGTGTATGTATATATATAATTTCATATATGCATATATATGAGAGTCCATTTAGTATTACCTGTATGTATATGATTTTAGGGCTGACCACTTGGTACTGAATAATCAATTAGGGGTCTCATCCCTGAGGAAAACCATTTCTCCCACTCTGGGCATTCTGTATTTGTCAGTACTTCTTTGTTTAGATTGAGCGGGGCCCCGTGGGATTTCCTCTTTTTATATTAGCATGTCAGTTGCCATTGTTCAGGTCACATTTAGGCAACCATATTGTGTAGCTAGAGTTTTCCTGCCTTGCCCACAGTCAGGACAAATCTTTGTCACCCGCCAGTCCCACAGCCGCTCAGACCCAACCAAGTAAACACAGAGACTTATATTGCTTACAAACTGTATGGCCGTGGCAGGCTTCTTGCTAACTGTTCTAATAGCTTAAATTAATCCATTTCTATAAATCTATACCTTACCACATGGCTCGTAGCTTACCGGTGTCTTCACATGCTTCTTGTCATGGTGGCGGCTGGCAGTGACTCTCTCTGCCTTCCTGTTCCCTCAATTCTCCTCTCTATTAGTCCCACCTATACTTCCTGCCTGGCCACTGGCCAATCAGTGTTTTATTTATTGACCAATCAGAGCAATTTAACATACAGACCACCCCACAGCAATATTGTTGAAGTATTGTGGTTGTAGTTTCCCTGCCTTTCTAGGAAACACAGTCTCGCAGAATGCTTCCTATTCCTCTGGCTCTTAAAAATATTTCTGACCCCTCTTCTCCAATTCCCCCTAAACCTTAAGTGCAGAAATTGTATTGAGGATGTGGGCACTAGGTCTGGGTACCTAGTGATGATGAGTTCTCTGTATTTTGACCAGTTGTGTTTTTCTGTGGTTGTCTTAATCTGTTAAAAAGAGAGGCTTCCTTGATGAGGGGTGAGAGCTACACGCCCCTGTGTGTACGAGGATAGGTATTTATAAAGCAATTAGTAAAGCGACAGTTGTATGTTCTCATCTAAGATCCATGACCTCATTTCTCCTCTGATGAGCCAGCATTAAATCTGATTAGAAAGCTGTTGGTTGTCACCAATCTGTGAGTGCCACTACTGCACCTTAAGGGATATCTTTTTTGGCTTGTTTGTCATTGTTGTGGTTCAAACGTGCCACCATGGGTTTCTAGTCCTCCACTGATTGCTTCCTCATGCCCTCCCCTTCAGCTGCTTGCATACCACCTTCTGGTATTGTGGCAGCTAGTGTTAGCAGGGGAGGGGACTTTCGTGTCATATGCAGCTGGAATATTCTTCTGAGTCCTGTTCCTAAAGCACATGGTGTCTTCAGCAATAGTGACTTACAACCTTTGGAAAGCAACCAAGGACAATAGCAATAGCCCATATTGTTTAAGGAGTCTCTTGGACTCCTCTGGCCAACAACTCAAGGAGTTTCTCATGCCTGGAGCTGGGTTGTCATCAGATAGTCTAAGACTCTTGCAGGAAACACTGTCAGCCCAAGTAGCATAACTTGCATAAGCTTGCATGATTTGGCATGATACAGTTTTCTCTCTCTGCAGAGTTTCTTATTTTGCTTACAAAATAAAGGTTTCAGATGGCTGTCAATCAAACCAGAACTGAACTCTCAACTCAGTATCCTGACATAGACAAAGAGCATAGAGATCAGAGCCCCAAAGACCTGGCTTCAAATCCTGGTTCTGCTGGTGACCTCTGGTTGATTACTTAACTTTTCTTTCCACAGATGATTATGCAGTTGTAAAACAATCATAAGACCTACTTTTCAGGGCTATTGGGAGAACAGGAAATAATACAGGTACCTAGTACATAGTAGGTACTCAATAATTCATAGCTATTACATGGGAATATTTTCAGCATCCTGTTGGTAAATTAAAGTTTTTGTTTAAGTTAAAACTTGTCTACCAAACAATGCACATCTAACCTGTCTTAATTCTTCACTATTTCCTTTTAATGGATGGCTTGTTTGGATTCTCTCACTTCACACACGTTCTCCAGCCGTTCTTCATTTATATATAACAGACAATATTGATGCGATCACACCATTTATCACACAGTCTACTATAATTCCTAAAGGGATTTTCCCTCTATTACTTCATTGATCTTACTTTGGGATCAGTGAAATAGATTTTATAACTCCTACTGTGCAGATGAGAAAACTGGAGGCCAGAAGAATTTCAAACCTTGTCAAAGTTGTAAGTAAGTAATAGAGTTAGACATAAATCTCAACCTGAATTCAGAAGTCTCCATGGTAGCCCTGACAATGGCTACCTAATTGAATCCCCTGGAAACTGGAGAGGGAAAAAGAAACTATGCATGTAAGAGTTCTTCTCCCCAGACCACTTAAGTCAGAATAGGATTGACCCTAACATGGGCATGAATTTACAGCTCCCCCCTCCCCAGGGAGAATTATCCTGAGCTAAATGCTGATCGATACTGTGAGCCACCAAAACACTAAGACCACCTACCTCACCATTGCTGGTTCTTTTATTAGCATAATTAGAATTCAGAGTGTGCAAATTGTGAAAGCAAACCCATGCCATTAATTACTGTTTCCCAACCTTGAACCCAGGATGCATTTTTTCTAGAACTGACCTGTGGGGAAATTTGGAATAAGAAACTACTGACCAAGGCAAAGCTCCCTTTGTTTCCTTTATTTTATGCTAAATTTCCTCTTTTTTTTTTTTTTTTTTTTTTTTTTTTTTTTTTTTTGGTTTTTCGAGGCAGGGTTTCTCTGTGTAGTTTTGCGCCTTTCCTGAAATTCACTTGGTAGCCCAGGCTGGCCTCGAACTCACAAAGATCCGCCTGCCTCTGCCTCCCGAGTGCTGGGATTAAAGGCGTGCGCCACCACCACCCGGCCTAAATTTCCTCTTTTTAATAAGACAATAAAATATCAGTGTTACATTGTTATTTTAGAAACATAAAATTATCACAACCCTCTCGTGTTATAACAATTATTTTTTAGACATTGTACTGACCTGTAAAATCCAAAATTAGAAGCTAATTCTCCCAGTTTTCTCATTTTACAAATTAGAAAACTGAGGCTCAGAGAGAAGGACCGCCAACCCACGTTTTCCTAATGTAGCATGTCCATGTTTGAAATGAAAGAAAAAATAAAATTTTAATTGTGTCTTAGTCTACATATGACTTTGTACATTCAGCTAGGAAAAGACAATATAGTTGGAAAAGAGAACTTACAAGAAAGAAAAAACTTAATTTTAAAGCTGGAGACAGTGGGCCAAAAATAAGATCACAAGAACACTGAGGGACGGTATCGCGTAAATCAGTCCATGAACAAGATAGGTAATGGACCCAGGTAAATGTCAGGAGACCATTCATGGATTATTCCAGAACTATTGAAGATACAAAGCTACAGTTTCAAGCAAATCAATAAGAAAAAATTAATACAGAAAATTAAAATTTAAAGTTTTTTTTTTCTTTCTTTCTTTTTCTTTTTTTCTTTTTGGCTTTTCAACACAGTGTTTCTCTGTTTAACAGCCATAACTATCCTGGAATTCATTTTGTAGACCAGGCTGGCCTTAAACTCACAGAGACCCACCTGCCTCTGCCTCCAGAGTGCTGAGATTACAGGTGTGCACCACCCTACCCAGCTAAAGATTTTTTTTTTTTTTTTTTTTTTTTTTTAAGAAAAGTCCATCTTCAAAATGTAACAGACTGGCAGAGACTTTTTAACCACAATGAAAGCCAAAATACAGAGACCAAGTCTGCATGCAGAAAAGGAAACATCAGGGAATCAATGGTTCAATAACCATAAAGTTCTCTAAAAAGGGGGAAAATCAGAAATAAAGCAATGACAGGGTGGGTGAGATAACGCAGCAGGTAAAGGAACTGGCTATATGCATGACCCACACCACACACACGCACGCACGCACGCACGCACGCACGCACGCACGCGCACGCACACACGCACGTACACACTATATATATATATTCACAGAGGAAGTCAGTATCACTCTATATAAAATACTTTAAAACTAAATTCATAATAATGATAGATGCTTACTGGCATTCTAATTAAAAAGAGCTACACAAGCCGGGCGGTGGTGGTGTACACCTTTAATCCCAGGACTTGGGAGGCAGAGGCAGGCGGGTCTCTGTAAGTTTGAGGCCAGCCTGGTCTACAGAGCGAGATCCAGGACAGGCTCCAAAACTACACAGAGAAACCCTGTCTCAGGAAAAAAAAAAAACCAAAGAGTTACACAATTTTATAGAAATGATAAACACTAAGCTACAGTAATTTCTAGGTAGAGAAAGAACATGAAAGTGTATCTCAAGTTCAACTAGAAAGGTAATCATGCCAGGCTGTCTCTGAGGGCAAGAAGGTAGACAAGACTCTCATGGAAGCCAAGTCCTAGCTGAAGCTCTAGGCCCAGAATCAAGATTCCAACCCACGATACTTCCTTCTACCTCAGCTAAAGAAAGCAAGACCCACCTGAGGCTTCCAAGTGCCTCTGCTTGGTTAAATAAGGGTGACTTCTGGGATAGCCAAGGCTACACGAAGAAACCCTGTCTCGAAAATCCAATCAATGAATCAATCAGGATAAGTTTCCCCAAGCGGTTTGCTCCTAAGGATTTCATTTTAAAGTTATCAGTACTGAACACTCTTTCTTAGAAAGTGGGTGACAGAGAGAGACAGAGTGAGCGGCAGACCGATAATATTAAATAAAAAAAAAAAGGACACCATTTTCTTAAAATGTCCCACCAATCAGAGCATCTCATGTCTTGTAGTGACTTTGTAGTGACTGCCTGTCCACTAGCTTTGGCCCCTTGGTGCTTCTTATGGGTACTAACATTAACAGGGAAATAGCCATTTGGGGAAGGACCAGAGGATGCTGAGGAGTTGGAAAAGCCTTTGCAGCTTTGAAACGCTGATTTTCAGTCACTGACATTTGCTCTGCTCACACCTGGACTTTCCACTCTTGCTTGAATGGCAAGGCCAGTGTCCTCATGGGCACATCTTTCTGGACGGGTTCTTTCCTGTTTCTTCCTGCCCACACGAAACTACTCACAACAAAATAATTGACTTCCTAATATTACCGGTCCATAATCTCCATGCTTCCTTCTTTCCCCATTCTCTCCAGATGCTCCATCCTCAAGGCAGAACGTCAACATTGAAAACAGAAGTTTTTATTTTAACTACCATTCCCCATGTCCTTTACTTCTTCCATCCCCCACTTCGAAAAACATTTTAAAGAGATTTGGAGATCTAACATGAAAATGTCCAAATTATAGCTTCCCAAATATCTTGTTCCAGGATGCAGAGCCAAATTTGAATTTGAAATCAAATTCAAAAAGGGCCTTAACTATGTGCTGTCACACCATGGCTTCTCATGGTTCCAACCTAGGAGGCTGGGCCCCTTCCCCTGCACAGGGCCCTTCTATGGCTCCGCTAAATCTATGCTGCTGACCAGGCAGGGAGACACAAGGAATTTCATGCACTGTAATACAAATAACATTTTCACCCCCTAAGTTTTACCCCTATGACTTGTGAGCCTAGATTTATCATGAAGATTTGGAGAAACAGAACCACGTGCACAGATTCTGTTAAATATCTTGTTTTGCGTTTTTGCTCGATGTTCAAATGGTACATCGCTGTCATCCAGGGGAATGAAGGTACAGGGATTGGAGTGGAACTTGGTGCTGAGCCAGTACACGTCAGAATGCCTTCCTTTGGTGTGAGAAGAATGATTTTAAAATTTGTTTTGTTCACCCACCCGCTTTGTTCTCCTTTGGTGTCAGACTGGACCTGTGTGGCGATGTCACATGTCATCTAAGTTGAGGCTGACTGGAGTTAATACAAGCTATAGAAAGTATGGTTTCGCCAAGATGTTTCTGAAGAGCGGCCCCCCCACCTCCCTCATTCACAGCGAGCTCCATGGCTCCTGATGGCCTCTACTGCCTTCTACTCTGCTCTGCCTTTGCCCAAGGTAGAGTCAGCTAGGCCACCTGTTTCCCACTGCTAATTTCCGTTTACCTCATTTGCATGTTATGAGTTCCCCGTCACCAAGGCAACCAGGAGTGGAGCCCGAGTTGTCAGGGGCGAAACGATTTCTCCATCTGGCCATGCCGCAGCAGTTTCTTGCCTGCCCAGACTCGTTCTTTTGGCAGCGAGACAAACACCAGAACCACCCCTCCGTCGTCTGGTTCTCTGCAAAGTGTCAGGGGCTGTGTTTACTCCTGGATTGGTCGTCAATTATTTCTGCTCGTCAATCCTGACCTGTTTTCTCCCCCCACTAGATTACCCTTCTAGTCAGTCTGCTGGAGTTCAAAATCAGCAGGGAGAAACAAAAAAAGCGTATAAACATATGACTCACACAAACACACCTGTTCATGGATCCCTGCCAATGAATGTGTGTGTTCCGGGGGTTGGGGGGAGGGGGGAGGAGACAGACACAAAAGCTAAAATACCTTGATGGTTGTTTATTTTTCTGGGCATGTCCCATCGACAAAGGGACAGACGACATGATAATGACAGTTTTAGTAATGGGATATAAGCTGTGGAAAGTTCCAGATGGGTAGGGCTACATTAATAGTTTTTGATCTCTTGGTAATTTCATCAGTTCATTCATCTTGAAACGCTGTGTATATAGCAGTATTTCCATATCTGAGTAAGCAGGAGCACACTGCTGGATTTCAGGCCCAGAATTCACCTGCTCCTTTGACATGTATAGGTGACACTTTCAGGCGCTCTGGTGTGGACAGGTCCAGTGAAATCAAGCTTCTGTCTCGCTCGCAGTCTTATCCTATCTAGCCATTGCCATTTCTATTAACACAATAAACTTCTTCCAGTTTCCCATGTAAAAAGGCTTAGTTCATTTATGTTTTCTTTCTCAGCATTCTATACCCAACCGGCTTAAATCTTTGTGGGCTCTACTTTCAAAATGTGTTCAGAATCCAGATATCTGACTAACCTTCCTTAACCTGGTGTGATCACAGCCATGCTTCACTGGGATTGTTTCATTTAGCTCATATTCTCTCTCTCTCTCTCTCTCTCTCTCTCTCTCTCTCTCTCTCTCTCTCTCTCTCTCTCTCTGCATTATGAACAAATCTGCTAGTTGTGTTTCATAGGATAAAGATTAAGATGACGCCCGCTCAAATACCCTCTGGTGGATTTCCAACTCAGTGTCCAAGCCAAATCCCTTGTATGGTTTATAGAGGTCCAACTGGACTCACTCTCTGAGGGAGTCTTTGCCGCCACCACGTTGCCTTTGTATTAGCAAACCCTAAGTGGCTTCGAAAAAATGCCTGACAGAAACAACTTAAAGGGAAAAGATTGATTTTGGACCCTGGCTTCAAACAGTGTGATCCATGGATGCTTGGCTCTCACGCCCTCACGATGTAGGGATGTACGATGGAGAGCTGTTCACCTCGTGACAGAAAAGGAAGCAGAGAGGGAGGAAGAGGACAAGGAACCGTCCCCAGTGATAGACTTCCTCCAGATAGGTCCCGCCTCTGGAAGTTTCCAGAACTATTGGCGGTGGACGAAGCCCTAACATACATGATGCCCTTCTGCTGTCGCAATCCTGCCATGCTTCTCTGTGGGGCCCCTCAAGCGGTCATTTTCTCATTTGTAAATTCTTCTCACGAGGTCTCCACATGACTGGCTCCTTTGTCACTCGTGGGCTTCCACTGAGAAAAGAAGAGCAGAAGTTGAGAAAGTAGGGTGTGTTTGTGTGTGTGTGTGTGTGTGTGTGTGTGTGTGTGTGTGTGTGTCTGTGTGTGTGTGTGTCTGTGTGTCTGTGTGTCTCTGTGTGTGTGTGTAAAACACTGTATAGCTTCATTCAGTCACACAGTCATCAGTTCTAGGAGACTATTAGTCACAGACAAAGCCCAGATGGACCAGAGACAGAGGGTGGAGGAGAGTGAAATCTAGAAGAAGGAACAGAATCAAGAGGCAAGCAGTTTTTGCTGGTAGATTTTTGTCTCTAAGGCCATGAAGGGTCCAAGTTACATGACCTCAGATGTTCTTTTCCTGCCCAGATGAGGAGTACAGACGTGAGCCCTGCCTTGGTGGCCCCTCCAGAGCTCTAACTTCAGCCTGGGACTTGTGTTTTGCTAGGTTGAAATTGTAGATAATCACTCAGGAAAACATTGTCTGGAAAGCAGTGATGGAAAAGGTTAGACTAAGCCCTGGGATACTGAAAGACTCAGGCGGGTTTAAAATGCTTTTCCAAAGTAATGTTTAAAGGACACAGCAAAAGCCCTTCCTAAAGTGGCAGCCTTGGCTGTGGAGTATCTATTAGTCCACAGAGTTCTTCTGGCTTGTGAGAAATTTATTCCAGACTGTCATCCAAATCCTTATTCTCTTAGTTCTCATAATTCTCAAAATATCCTGGAACCGAAACTGGCCAAAAGAACATCACTTCTATTGAAATATTTATCTTTGCAGAGTCTTTAACTGGATTCACTCAAATGTGCTTGAAACTGTTTGAAAGTGGATGGGTAGAATTGCAAGTATAGTATCCCAAGGTCCCATATAATTGTGTTTATTAATTGATTTTTGTAAAAATGGACCAGATGAGACTGAACATCTAAATTCTCAAAGCTGGAAGCTGCTCTTTGATGTTAGCAAACTTTTTGCTGTGAAGTAAAAACTAGAGTTCATATGTGGAGAGACCATGTGTGTACACTTCCCGTGACACACATGTACATGTGACGCTACCATGGGGACGTGGTCTCTGGAAGGCCCTGTTTCCAACGATACCAAGGTTCTAGTCCCTATTGTAAGCTACATGCAATGATTTATCTCTACAGAGTAACCTGTTTTTATTTTTTTACCTGGGTGTCCTCATCTTAAAAAGTATTGTGTTCTTGCGAGCTGTGTGTGTGTGTGTGTGTGTGTGTGTGTGTGTGTGTGTGTGCGTGCGTGCGTGCGCGCGCGCGCGCGCACACACACACACATGAGTGTTATGACAAAGAACATTGTAAGACCAGGTAGCCGAGTGCAGTACCGGTTAGTCAGCCAACCTGGCCTGTCCTCACCAGCTCCTGGCTGATGGTAACACAGACTAAAGCAGACCTGTCAGTGTTCAAACTATGCCTAACCTTCTATAGCAGCCCTAACTGTTCTTAGTGTCTAAAGTGTCACGTGCTTACCCTATGCCTTGGGGTTACACTCTAAACAGCAGTGGGATTTTGCCCTATAGAAAATTTATTTTTATTTTTTTAGTTAGCCATGGAATAATGGGCTTCACTGTGACATTTTCATGCGTGCCTATCATTGTACATCACTCATAGTCACAACTCTCTCCCCTGCCCCCCCCATCCCTTTCTCTCTGCAGTCTCCCTGCGGCTTTCATGTCCTGTTTAAATTTAGAATGTGTCTACTTATAAAGCTAAGTGTAATATTGTGTCTTTCTTCCTCCATTGCTCTCTGAACACAAGCAAGTGTTCTCCCTGCCCTCATTTAGACTTCATCCTTCCCCATTTTTGTGTGTGTTTAACTTTATTTTCTTTTTCCAGATTTTTAAACCAATTTTAAGTTAGCATACAAAATACTGGGTTTCAAAATGGCATCTTCACACATCTGTCATTGTATTTGTTTTCAAATGCAGAGTCCATGTATAACATTTGTGGTAGCTGTCTTTATGAGTCTGACTTGTTTTGCTATTAATTTTTGCATGCTGATTTTATTTTATTTTTTATTTTGGTTTTTGTTGTTGTTGTTTATTTGGTTTTGATTTTTTGAGACAGGACTCATGTGGCCCAGGCTGGCCACAAACTTGCTGTGTAACGAGGATGATCTTAAACTTCGGATCTTTATGCTTCTTCTTCCTGAGTACTGGGGTGACAGATGTGCTAACACTCCTGGTTTTATGCAGGGTGAAGATCAAACTCAGGACTTCATGCATGCCATGTGGGCACTCTACCATGCCTCCAGCCCTTGTGTGTTTGTTCTGTATCTTGCAACTTTGCTGAAAGAATTTGTCAGACCTAAGGGTTTTCTGGTGGATTCTTCAGGATCTTCTAAGTGGAGGATCGTGTCATGCACATAAGAATACTTTGGCCTCCTTCCTTATTTGCATGTCTTTCACTGTTTTCTTCTGCCTTACCATTTCATGCAACTTATTTGAATTTATTTGAATAAGAGTGGAGAGAGGAGGTACCCTTGCCTCATTTCTGGTTTAAGGGGAAATCATCAGTATTTTCCACCATCAGTGCAATGTTGACTATGACTTAGTCTCATATGTCCTGTCCTGAGGTATAGTTTCCTTTCCTTCTGTTTTCTTCAAGGCTTTTAGCACAAGACCTTGGTGAACTTTGACAATGACCTCTTCTACAACAATGTGGTCATATGATTCCTGTTCTTAAGTCTTTAGTGGCTGTGCTATAATTACTGAATTGTGTATGTTGAGCCATCATTGATTCCCCAAATGAAACCATGAAGTAGGATGGGAATATGTTCTTGAATCTGCTTTGCAAGTATTCTATGAAGAGTTTTCTTCCCCACCTGTGTTCTTCAGGGACGTTGTTCTAGAGTTTTCTTCTTGCCATTGCGGTTGTGTGCTTATCTGGTGCTAGGATCAGGTAAAGGTATCTTTTCTGAGAGAAGAAGCCTTGTCTCTGAAACATGGTGACGGGTCAGTGTGGAGTAATATCCACTTATGCACACCTGTGGGGCATAGCCACAGGAGGATTTAGAAAGGGTGGTGTTTATGTCTATTTTCAAGCTTTCTTTATAGTTCTGAGGTCAGGTGATGTATAACCAAAACCAATTATCAAGTGTTTAAGTGTTCCTGGACATTCCCAGGGGATGCTTGGAAAGAGAAATCCATTATAAAGTCACAAGAACTCTTCAGGATTCACCAGATGAAAGAAGTCTCAGAACTTCTGAAGGCTGGAGAACTCATTCAATTATGGCTACTCTGAATTATGTATAAGATGCTGTTTGTCTCGATGCTCTCTGATTTCCATTTACTAGACTTGGGCAGTGACCAGAAATGAGCACTATGGAGCATTAGCCTTGGGACCAGGTCACTTGTTGGATACAATTTGAGTCTCAACAGCAAGATATAAAACCAAGAATCACTTTGTACCAGGTTTAAGGGGGCACGTTAAGGTGATCGCCCAAAACTAAAGTCACAGCACATCACTGAAGATTAATAATGGAGTATTTCTCTGGCTCACCCCTCCTTGGTCCTGAAGGAGCACCAACCACCCAGTGTGCTGCCAAGCTGCTTGTCGTTAGGGAGTGAGGGGATGGCATGCCCCCACCCTGTCCTCTGGGTTCTACTCAAAGCTCTATCAGCATCCTCTACTTTGATCATGCTACTGAGGCAGAATTTTTATTTCTGCAAGGAGCTACTTATGTGACTGAAGGCTCAGTTTTGACTCCCTGGCTTTTCACGCTAGTCCAAATGTGAACCTGTCGGTCACATGATCCAAAGGCATTCTGAAGTTAAAGGGCCCCTCCATCTCCACACCTGCTGTTCCCCACTCATGGTCTCTTCTCTGCTCTCCTGATCTTACTGAGATCTTATTATAAACTTCGTATTTTTTTTTTCAAAAATTCTTTCTTTCTTAAATCTTGTCTTTCTAGAAACAAATCATGACTCTGAAAGGGACATCCCAGAAGACACATGGAAAAGCAAATACTGTCATCAAAATTACCTCTGATCTCTGATTTCAACTAATTTTCCTTGGCTTGGCTTGAGAACCTAGCTCTCTTTTCTGGTTACACGACTCTTTCCTGTCCAGGGCTTTGTGAATCAGCCCTGTGTCTCCATACAAGTGCAGATCATCGTCAGGGTTAGGGTTTGAGGGTCCAGCCCCACAAGCATTTTGGTCAGGAGTAAGCACATACGACTGACGACTATTGACTTCATATCTCACTCTCTGACTATGGATGCTTGATTGATATTCCACAATGCTTTTTCTATAGCTTCTTAATTATTATTGTCTCAAAAACCATTAAAAATGTTTCTTTAGGGGAGAGTTTTTTTTTTTTTTGGAGATACAGTCATCACCCTCCCTAAGACCACTTCCAGCCTTAGGGAATGCTTCCTATGAAAGCTATCTGTATCGAGCAACAGGGCTTGTCTAAAGCTAGAAACCTAACCTGAAATACTATTAAAATATTAAACTTTTCTTACACTGACCTGCTCGCAGTTGAAGGTGGTAGATAACACATGTACTCTTTCATCAGCTCATTCCATCTGTGTGGATGGGGCTGGAGTTAAGATTCATACATGCCAGAACCTTTAAACTTTGGATCCAGTTCGTGAACAAAAGAATAAAAAAAAAAAGTAAGAGACACAAAGGTCTGATGAATGCTGATGACCTTTGATTTCAGTTGTCCTTAAAGATGAAGTACACACTCTACTATTTGGAAATTGTGCCTGTAGTGCCTTTCATGACGGGGTAAGCATGCTTTTGTAGATGCAAAAGAAATGGATGCCCAGTTAAGTTCATTTTCCGGGCAAGAGTACTCAAGGTTTCTCTTGCTGGGCTTTGGAAGAATTTTCTGCTAACCATGTCAGTCACAGGGTTTTGCCATCATAGGAAGTTCTCAGAAGCACAGCGCTTCGTTCCCTGTGAGTTTCCACACGGAGCATCTGAACCATGTTTTTATTTTAATTAGAAAAGCAATTCACGACCGTGATAAAATAAAGCGTTTGAGAGGATATAATAGGGTGGAGAAGACAAAGGCAGCTCACAGCTCCATCAGCTAGTGAGAGTCACTCTCGATGCTCTGCTCCATTTTATTCTGGCACTTTGCGTGGTCTCAACTGAAACGTGGTTCGGAATTTTGACAGCTCAGAAACAGATCTGTCTTCTATTGGTGACTTGTTAAAACATTCATCTGAGGTGTTTTTCTTTTACTAAAAAGCAGACGTAGGAAAGGATGACACATCCTGAAAGTATTAACCACAGATCAGATGAATACAGAAGAGATGCAGGTGTCTGCAGAGCTCGGATTGTGTTTGGGAGGATCTACCATGGTTCTCTTATTACTGTGTTGTAGTCAAGGAAAAATGCCTTTGCAGCCAACACTAATCAAAGTCTCCATCCCACCCTCTCTGCAGACATCAATATAGTGCACTATCTCTCAAAACCTTTCTCCATCCCATGCCTCCAAACCTGGTCCTCATGCCCTCCCCAAATCTGCTTTTTCCCAATTGTCTTCAATCGCCTCTTCTTAGCCCCTAACATTTATTGAAAATGACTGGTTTTGAGAGTGAAACTGGAAAGTGACACAGGAGCAGACTCAGCATCTCAGAGGAATCATTCACCTCTCATCATTTCAGCTTCGATTTGTGCCTCAGGGTGACTCCTAAGTGCCCTCCGAGAGAACCGTTTTTGATACAATATGGGAAAAGGCATTCAATGTGTTCACAAACATTAAGACAGTGCTCTCCATCACATAAGGCTTAAATACCCAGGGTTGGGTGTCTTCAAGGGGCAGGTCTTGGAGAGGTCAAAAGAGTCTTGGAAGAAAAGGAGATGAAGTGGGAACTGGAGTGATGGCTTGGTATTGGGATTATATCATTAGCAATCCACAGAGTCTGCTTAATGATCAAAGGAAGTTATTTGGCGGTTAACTCACAAGACAGAATAAAGGAATTGGTCACAGAATCCCAGAAGGGTGAGGCACAGTCCAATGTGGTTCTCTGGTGAGCTCTGCCCTGGTCTGTACCAGCATCCAAAACCATAAGGTAGCAAATAGGGATGAGTGTATGTGCATCCCAGGTCTTAAGGGTTCCCCAGTAACCATGCCCCAAGGTCATATACTTCAAGGTCATAGACAGGTGTAACAGCTACCTGCTACCTCACTAGGGGCAGTGCTTCAGGGCATGGCTCAAACAGCCACCCACTACAGCTTGCTTTTCTTGCAGAAGATGCAGGGTCGGATCCCAGCGCCCACATTGTACAGCCCACAGCTGTCTAAAACTCCAGGTCTGGGGATACAGCATCCTCTGCTGGCCTCTGAGGCACCAGGCATGCACATGGTATACAGACATGAATGCAGATGAACACTCAGACACATAAAATCAGTATTTTTAAAAACAAAAGGCAAAGTAGAGAGAAGAACCAAGAAAAAAAAGCCAAATGTACTACTTTCCATTTTGAACATCAGCCAGCAGTAGCCAGGGCTGAGAGAGTGACAGAGTCTCCTGTAGAGTGTATGTTACCACAGGAGGATGGCATTCTTTTTTTTTAAAAGTTTTATTTATGTATTATGTATACAGTGTTCTGCCTGCATATATGCCTTTACACCAGAAGAGGGCACCAGATCTCATTACAGATGGTTGTGAGCCACCATGTGGTTGCTGGGAATTGAACTCAGGACCTCTGGAAGATCGGTCAGTACTCTTAACCTCTGAGCCATCTCTCCAGCCCCAAGGATGTCATTCTTTAAGAATGGAAATTACAAGAGACCCTAACTAATTATCTGCAAACCTAAATGCTAATTTGGTAGAAAACAGGGCTTTATACCCTGTATTTGCTCCCCAAATTACAGTGATCTTATAGAACCCTCCAGGCACATTCTTCCCATCTCTCCCTCTGTCTGTCTTCTACCAAAGTGTTTGGGAGAGGAACAATAGTCAGATTCAGGGAATGGGGAGGATGCTTAACATAGACAAACACCAGCCAAATCAGAAGCCCAACTTAACCCCAAACAGCAACATAAAAGGGAGTCAGCAGGGTGTAGAGGCACCCCCCTCCAAGCACGTTAATAATAAACACCCCTTGATTTCTGCTAGCATTCTCCCCAACTGCTGTCTATCCCTCTGAGCACCAGGAGGCTGGTACCTAACCCCACGTGGTACACATTCTAAAGACACAAGCAGCAAGGATGCACCGACCTCCTAGAAAAAAATTCCAAGTCTAGGCTTGTACTAAGCTTGTTCCCCCAGCAAAGCCAATGATGTTCTCTAGGCTTCTGGTCTGGTACCTTTTCTTGTAGTATTATTGTAAATGTTGCAGTAGCTACTCAAATTGAATAGGATTTACTTATGTACAGGGGTATTTAAAAATGAGTAATTTTTTATCTCCTTGGAAAGATAGTATAGCTTTCTTGATCCTAACTGGTACCTGAGAAGGCTAAGAAAAACACTTGAAGTGAGAGCTTCAATGAACTGACAGGAAGCCTCCCAAAGGTCCATGGCCAACAGATCTTGATCCACAGGTGTGTCCCGCAAACCTTGGATGAATTAAGAACTCGTCATTAATGCAGCCTCACCCCATCAGAGAAAAGGGTGGAACCTTATAAGGGTTTGCCATGAGATGTGAAGTGCCTAGCACAATGCTAGCACAGACCCTATTAAACCTGAAGTTTAAATAATGAAGTAAAAACACGATAGACACAAAGAAAGCCTCGAAGCCACCCTTTGCCCCACCCCTGCTCGAAAACACTGTAAACATTTTCGCTGGTGGATTCATATCTTTCTCTCCATTCTGCTATCTCAGTATGGAGCCATAGGTTGTATTTTATTGTTTCTCTCTTGGGACATGCTGCCATGTCTGCTCACTCCTCCCTGCTTGGCTCTTCTGTGTTTCTTCTGTGCATGAGACCATTCTCCATGCCACACGGTCCCCTCCCTTCCTCTGTTCCTGCAAGTGGGCACAGAGTACACATTGAGAGCATATGTTGGATAGTCTTGCCTCCAAAGCACCAGGCAGCATGTCTGTGGACAATCTGAATCATAGAAGTTGAAAACACAGATCTCTTCAAAAAAGGTACCTGGCCTCCTGCCACTCAGACTAACCATGAGCAGCCTCAGGTGCACCCACAGATGTTAGCATCTGTCCTGCAGGCTGCAGATCAGATGCCCACAACCCCTTGTAACCAGAGCCTCAATGGTTCTGCCAGATTCACTTCACCCCTCAAATGCATTTCGTTACATTTGTAATTTGTAACAGCATGGCCATCATTACAAATTCAACCTCTCATGATTACATTTGTAACAGCGTCACCATCATTACAAATTCAACCTCTCATGGTTACATTTGTAACAGCATCACCAGTGGACTGGGTAGCACTGACAAATTGGAAAGTGTCCTGCAACTTCTCACAAACATTGTGATGCTGTGGAGCCCTAGGCCAGGGTATCTGCCACAGAGATGTCAAAAAGGATGCTCCATTACACTTCATCATGGAGCAAGGCAGGGGCTTTTAAATTGTGTCAGCTTCTGGCTTGAGCAGAATGGAGCCAGGATGAAAAGAGGTCACAGAAAAACAAACTGGAGTTGGGTGAGTTTTCTTGTTTGTGACTCTTCCTGACAACAGGCTCTTTAGATGCCTGGAAGGTATGTGTGTGCTACTGGCCTGGTTTTGATTTAGAAAGACAAAAAAGAGAAGGGTCTATGTAGGCTGAAGGACTGACCTAAAATGTAGGAGCAGACCCTGGGAAACAACAGAGAATAGTACCAAGAACAATGGGGATGGGAACAGCAGTATGGCTTTGAACAACTTACGAAAGCATCCAAGCCCCTACATCCTCTGTTATGAAGCAAGGAGATGACGATACTCCATGTTGGCTCAGAGTGAGCATTAGTTATCAAAGGATCACCACACTGCTCAAACGGTAGTAGGTGATAGTGTCCATGTGCAATGAGGATTTGAGGCAAAGCTGAACAGACTTCTATCTAAATTGCCCCATGCTTCGAAAACAGAGTGAGGAGTGGGCAGATTGGTGAACACCTCTAACCCCAGCCACTTGGGAGGCTGAGGCAGGAGGATGGAGATTTCAAAGTCAGCCTGAACTATGTAATCAATTCCAAACCAACCTGTGTAACTTCAGGAGTTAGTTCTCAAAAATAAGATTTACAAGTAAGGTTGGGGAGCTTGAAAATCCAGTTCAGGGGTAAGGTGACCTTGGAGCATGTATGGACCCTGGGGTGAGGGAGATAAAGGAAAACCTCAAGGTTCCTCTCTGTTCTGTGTCTCTGATCTTGTCATATTCTTTGGGACCGACTACAATGAACAAATCAGTAAGTGAGTGACTTCATGGAGACAGAGACTCAGTCCCACTAGGTCCTTCACCATCTTATTTTTAATATGAGCTGCAGACCCACAAACTCTACGTTGTCACCCTCATTTTCAAGATGAGGAAAGTACGATATTAACACACTGGACGCCATTTTTCCAGAGGCAGAAGAGGCCCAGTCTTGATCTGAGGCATTTGGAGTTGAAGGCCTGCAAGGAGAATTCCTTTGATGAAGGAACTGGAGACTTGTCCTTGGACTGTCTCCTAAGAGTGGTACCTTCTTTCTTGGCATTGGTCTGCACTCATTTGTTGAGTTCTTGTACACAGTGATTCTGAGAATGACACCTATCTTCACACTGACGGCCAGTCTTGGAGGGGACTACTGGCCATGGCCAAGGGTTGCATCAGGCAGGACACTGATCTCCTGAGCTTAGCGGTCCCCTGTCATGCCACAGCAGAAACCTGGGTGGGATACAAAGTAAAGAGTTGTTTTAACCTAGTAGTCACGTTTGGGGCCAGTTAATACCTTCAAAACCTCTAGTATCAACAAAGGAACAAGCATCCTCAAAGCTTTACCTTTGAATCAGGAAAAGGCAGTGTTTGGGCTCACGTTAACCTGGCTCTACTGACTACACTAGCCTGGGTTCTGGGACCTTCCTTGGATGCTGGAGAGGGCAATCAAGAATAACACAGACAATAGCAAGCATCTTCCAGACATCTCTACCATTGGAGAGTAGAGTTATCTGGTCTAGTCTCCTTCCTTTACAAGGTCGCACATGTCTTGTGGGCCCCATGGAGAGACTGTAACAAAGCTACCTAACACCCAACTGTCTACCACCTGACTGGTGAGTCCTCCCACTCTCTGCCATTGATGTTTCTACTCAGCCTCACACTGCCACCTGACTGCGTCTACTGGATCTCTCCCAGACTAGAGACTGTGTGTGTTTCCTGTTGGGTTCTTTGGCGGGCAGTAGGATTCCTTCACACTTAAGGAACTGGAGTTAATTTCCTGCTAGGTTGGATTATATGAGTGTCACAATCAAAACTGTACCATGAAGCAGGTTGCTCAGTGTCTCAGGAGAAATCAAGTGTCAGAGCCCATTGAAATAGCGCTCTCCCTCCCAAGCCCCATGGCATGACTTGCACCCTGCATGGAGCTTTCTGCTAGTGAGTTGGGCAGGGTCCTGTGTGTGAGCCCGCTACAGATTGTCGTTCATTTTTACAGGCGAGTGATAAAATAAACTATTGGACTCCTCTTTGTGTAGAACTAATGTCTTTACCAACAAAACAACTGGGTGACACATTAATATTGTCACCTAAAAATGACCTTGGAGTTTATTTCTCCTCTCGAGCAGAATAATGGACAAAGTAATGTTCTTTTCTTCATGCCCCTCACGGAATTGGTTCTGGCAAGTCCCATTCTAGATTACCAAGAAGGAAACTTTTTTGAGTCTCAGGAGGCATGCAGAGGTGTGTCCACATAAGACCCTGCCCATCCCTGGATTGGTATGAATATCTACATCAGGGTTCCAGACTCAAATACTCACTAGGCTTCAGCAGAAGCATACGTGAATACAATGTTCAAGACACAACACTAAGGAGGGACAAAGCCTGTGGTAACCTGGAGTGTAGGTGTCTTTGAAATGTTGTTTCAGTTCCTTCCCAGCTCTCATCACTTACTGCCACCCAGAGAGGCAGCCTCCATGTCCTCAAACTAAAATGGAAATCTAGAAATGAGAGCACTGTGGTCTATATGTTTACATCCTTAGTTTATCGGTTACATTTCTCATCACTGTGACAGAATAATTGACAAAAGCAACTTGAAGGGAGATTTCTTTGGGCTCACAGTTTGAGGATTTACCGTTCATCCTGCAGGGGAAGGATGGATGCAGGAAACTGCACAGTAGCCAGAGCGACTTCTCACATCCTCACACCTTGATGGAGCAGGAAGCCAAGCTGAGAGCAGAGAGATCACTTGGTGGGCTGTATACCTCAAGGCCTGCCCCCAATGACCCATTTCCTTTAGTGAGGCTCCTCCTTCTAAGAGACAAATAGGTCTCACCTTAAACCTACTGATCCAGATCCTCCACACGTTCATCTGACCCATCCATTGGTGTTGCATGTAGAAACAGAAAATGTGAGCATTCCATCAGTTATGTTTTCTGAGATTGAGGGACCTGAGAGAAAAACAGGGTCTTCTTGTCACAGAATCATGTGGAGACCTCATCAACTGTCTTCAACTCCTTATCTGTCATCATCATCATTATCATCATCTGTAGTGGGTAGTTATTCCAGCTTTGACCTGGAAGTACTGCCTCTAGTACTGCCATGCCTACCTATGACCTGCCCCTGGGGTGGGGCCAAGATGGGAGCACTTAAGACCCGAGATCCAGATGTGCTGGGTATCTTGGTTCCTTGTGATCCTGGATGCTGGATGGTAGACTGAGCAGAGTTCTCCAGAGAACATCACTGGACTGCACTCCACCTCTCCTGGATCCTGTAACCAACCCCTTTACTGACTGTAAGTTACCCCAAAATAAACCTTTTAACTACATGGAGTTGCCTTAATAAATTCTCCAATAGTCATCATCATCACCACCACCACCACCACCACCACCACTACCATCATCTTGCTCATTTCCTCAGCTTTGTTTTTCTTATGTGCCTGTACCTCATCACCAGCTCTTCCTTCTGCCTGAAAATACCTCACCCACTTCATCTGGTTCACTTCTATCAGCTCAACCAGACTCAGTTCAAAGCTGACCCCCCTCCAAGAAGCCTTCCATGTTTTCTGCTCTTGCTTAGATTATAGAGGCCCTTCCTCTGTGCTCTCACAGTAGTGGGGTTTATGATTCTCTACTAAAGGAACCTATGAACTGTCATGTTGGGTTTGCTGGTATTCTCAATTGGCTGTTCACTTCGAAGTGGAGGGCAACAACTGTAGCTGCAGGTCTGTGGCACCTAGGCTAATATTTGATAAGCACACAATAATGAATGAATAATGAATGAATGAATGAATGAACAAATGATAGCTAAGTGGAGAGGAGACAGCATGGGGGCCTGAGAAGAAGCATTGAAATAGGAACGGTGACCAGTCAGGACAGTGTCATAGCATGGACAGGCAGGTCTGATGGATGGCATTCAGTGACACAGAGATGTTGATGAGAAGGGACTGGGTTGTAGAAAGTGAAGATGCTGGCCCACCCATCCATGACAGCTCGGACAGCATCGCGAGGCATTTGCAGTCTGGCTCGGAATTTAGTGAGTAAATAAGCGGGAGGAGGGTGCAGTGAAACAACAAAGGATCCCTTATTTAGAACAATTAGGGAAGGGTCCAGGGCAAGGGCAAGGTGAGAACTGTGTGGCCCAGGTACAGATGGCCCCCAAGCAAGATACCCAGCTTCCAAACGACCTCTCCTTGCTTCTCCCTGGCTGGATGCTCTATCTTTGTGACAGCTCTTCCCACCAGCAAACAGGGAGGGGGTGGCTCTCGGGTCTCCAATATGCAGATCACTGTGGTGTGTAACTTACTGTCAGTTCCTTTGGCGAAAAGTGCAGCGGGAACAGTAACGAGTTCGGACATATTTCACCCGACGCAAATGGCAACATCGCCAGCAGTTCATCTGTCTCACCCATGCCATTTCCCAGCCAATTCTAAACATTTCTTTTCCTCGGAGCCTCAGAACTCTGCGACGGGTGACAAATGATAAGTCCTCGTTAAGGAATAAAAATTAAATGGTGTGCTGCCAGTTCACGCTGGCTAACCGTTTCACATTCTTGAACTTCCTGTAGAAATGAATCATCACTCGATATTGTAATTGTAAAGAGATGTGCAGCCTTAAATACATGCTCAAGCTGTTAGCTAAACCCCTGCTGCCTGCAGCCTCTCCCACACAAACTGAGCTAACTGCCTCCTTAAGAAGAGAAGAGATGGGTCGCCCCTGTGCTTCCCACTGCATTATAGGGCAGAGTCCGCTCCATTGATGATGCCAAGGGGTCACTTTGGCAGCACTAATGGAAATTACAGTTGTTTTGTTTATTTTTTTTTAAGACCTGCCATTTCCATAGCAACAGCACAAGATCTCAACAGCACACCAGTACAGCACATCCTGGAGCAGAATTGCTTCCCTTCCCGGATGACAGCTGAGAGCTTTTGGATGTGGGGGGCTTTGTCTTCTCCACATCATGGAGTCCATGATGCAAGTAATTAAGGCAAGGTTTGAATTCAAGATGCAAAATCACGTCTAAACAATCTTCCGGATATTTGAGGCTCCAAACAGAGCCTCGCCGACCTTTGCAAACAGAGCTATTCTGTTTTCAGTCCAGCTTCCGTTGGCCACGCAAGAGAAGAAAAATTGCTTTAGTTTCTTTCAGACAAGGCTGTAGCCCAGGCTGGCCTCAAACTCTATATATAACTGAACGGGCCTCCACCTGAGGGCATGTTCCAGAAGGCCTGGTTATAGAACAGAGGAGTCATGCCTACTTGGCCTGCATGAATTCATGACTGAAGAGGAATGTTTACCATCCACGGTTGACCTCCCTGTCACCAGAGCCTCTTGTTTACCAGGGTGCCTCTCCAGCCTGTTATAAAACCCAGCTGCCATCTGGTTTGTTAAACATACACAGGGATGCCTCGGGACAGAACTGTCTTGAAGCCTGATGGGAAATATTAAAGGCAGTTCATAGTTCGTGTTCAACGGGGCCATGACTAAATATTTTAATGGTATTTCCTAATACTCCAAGGACTTAGACAAAAATGTGACTTGTAAGAAGTTCCTGTGTCCCAAAACCTTAAAAAAGGGGGCGGGGCGGGAGGGGGGGGATGATGCATTTGCCTCTTGTTATTCCTCACTGTGTCTGGCAGCTAAGGACTTCAAAGCCCAGAGCCTCGTGTTTTGGGAGTTCAACATCATCGCACTTCATTATTCTACTCGAGATCCTACACCTGTGTCCCCAGGAGCCAAAGGGTAAAACACTGTACACGTGACCCCTGTGGGAGAGACACGTGAACAGCTCTTGCTGAAGCTTAATGCATTAGTAGAGATACTCAGATAGGCTACTAAGGGTCAAAAGTAAAAACAAGCTATTTGCCGGGCGGTGGTGGCGCACGCCTTTAATCCCAGCACTCGGGAGGCAGAGCCAGGTGGATCTCTGTGAGTTCGAGGCCAGCCTGGGCTACCAAGTGAGTCCCGGGAAAGGCGCAAAGCTACACAGAGAAACCCTGTATCGAAAAACCAAAAAAAAAAAAAAAACAAAAAAAAAAAAACAAGCTATTAACCACAATCCTTTCTGCCAGATAAGTTCCTAAGTTCTGGTTGGGTATAGTGTAGCCTAAGCTTTTAGAGGAAATGTGGATTTTCATTAGAGGAAAGTGTTGAACCCGTCATGCCTGGGGTGCATGTGGACATTTATTATCTGTTACTTGGTTCAACTTACTTGAGTTTCTACACTGCTAAGGTTTTGTTCTAATACAGCTGCAATCCTTCTCTCGCCAAGCTGTTGTGGGGTTGCCTGTGGTAGCATACTCGAGGCACGGCCACTGTACCGCCTATGTCCCATGCGTATGTGACAAGGCACATCTGAACCTCCCCTGCAGCCTATGTGTCCATCTTTTATTAAAGAGGAAGAATGGGATGCTCCATGGCCGTAGTACATGCCTGTTGAACCATCATCCTGGCATATGACTTGTGTCTCTGCTGCCTCTTGCTGAGTACCAACCCTGCCAGCCCCCAGGAACGACCATTTCCTGACAGAAGGGTGGGTCAGCAGTCAACATTCGATTGTGAAGAGTAACAAGGGGGAGAATCCAATTGTGTCATGGAAAATCAATTGCTGTGTAAATACAAGGATCTGAGTTCTCATCCCCAGCACCCATGTCAAAAGCCAGATGTGGCAGCCCATGCCTGTAAAGATGGAGACAGGTAGATACAAAGGCTTGCTGGTCAGCCTAGCTTCATGGGTGAGGTCTGAGCTTAGTGAGAGAGCTTGCCTCAAAATATTAGGTGACACATGATTAAGGAAGACATCCAAGGTCAACCTCTGGCCTACACACACACACACACACACACACACACACACACACACATACATGCAGGCATGCAAATGCATGCACGCACGCACATGCATTCATGGTACTATACAGATGTTACTATACTTAATAACTGTGTAAAATAGGCCTTATATTATTTCAATTTTATAGTCTCAGAAACTGAGACTCAGCCAAACTTCACAACCTCCCACAGCTTGGGTTATGGTGGCAATCTCCAAAGGTGACGTGAAAAGAAGTAAAACTCTAGCCTCCTCCTGTCATGGTCTCACTGGCCCTGTTGAACAGGCCTTCTCTGACCATTTGCCCAACTTTCCACATGTCTGTGTTCTTTGTGGAGGTGACAGAAACACACAGGTCTCCTTTCTGCCCCCTCCTGATTAGTGCGATAGCGCACCCCCCTCACACACCACTGCAAAGTTGCAACTGGATTTTCTGGGGACTGAAATGCTGAGCCAGGGCATTCAAAAAGTCTCTGCCACCACACAGGAGGGTAAGGACAAAGTATGATGCTCTTTCCTGTCCACTCTGGTCTCCCTGGAGCCTCATGCAGTTCCTGGAACATCCTGGATGTTTGACAGCTAAATGATGGTTAATAAAGATCCCTAGGTTCAGAGTGACTTTGGGGCTTCATTGTGATTCATATGATGTTTTTATTAGATTCCTGCTCATGCCGAATTTCCAAGAAAATGAAGGCTAGATGAGGTATTCTGGGCCAAGGAGTTGAAGTCTGGAGGCCCCTTCCCCTCAGCTTGCCCTGGTGTGAATGGGAGTGATCTGGTAGCTAATGGGCTCCCATAAAGTATGCCATCCAGGTCCTACCAGGTTTTCTGTGCCGTCAGAAGATCTCCTAATGCTCACCCCTTCATTTCACTTAGTTGTCTTTGGACCTATAAAAATATTTATTGAATATTTTTTTCCAGATAATGAAAGGTTTTTCCATTGTGGTCAAGATTTGGAAGACACATGCACTGTCTGAGGGCCAGGAACACACCCTCGACTCTTGGATTCATCCTTGAGTTGAATTTCCCATCGTGCCTGCTCCACACATTCTCCTTCGCCCTCCGGAATTTGAGGCACGGCAGCCCACATGCACGTCCATCTGTGAGGGGCCTACTTTGTTTCTCTCCTATTTTTCCTGGCTCAGAAAAAAACGGGAAGGCCCCAGGGGAATGACAAATCTTAGCTCTCCTTTTGGTTATTCAACTTCTCCGAAGTATTTTCCTTGGAGAGGCTCTGAACCAAGTCTTCTTGGGGGCATTTCCTTTACCACTCCCATCTGTTCCAGGCATTTTCTTAAGCCAGGACCAACTCAAAGTTAGAGTCATGGAGTTCTTCCTGTATCAAGAGCCACTACTCACTCCTAGCCCCTCCCCCTATTCTCCGATACAGTTCCCATCTTGTTTCTTGCTCAGAAAACAAAAGCTGTGAGGTCATCTGCCAAGATGGGTTTGGCCATCAAGGTTATGTTTTAAGTGTCCTACCAACATTTTCCAGGGGACAATGTACAAAGCTCTTTAGCTTTAGTGATGCAGAAAGTCACATTACAAACAGCTCTGCACCCCAGGAAGCTAGGTTCCATGAACCCTTGGGAGTTAAAGAGCAACTTTTTTCTCAGGAGCATAGCTTTCTCCTGCAACAGTATAGTACCCAATGATCGGTGTGTAAGTGGGGCATTGCTATGGCTTTTAGCTCATACTGGGACTGTGGGTCTCTCCAAGATTTAAAAGTATGTGCCACCATTTTATCTCATAAGCAGTGTGTGTGTGTGGTGTTTGGGGGCATGAAAAAAAAAAAAAAAACTGGAGGGCTGGAGAGATGGCTGAGCAGTTCAGAATACTGGCTGCTCTTCCAGAGGCTTCAGCATCAATTCCTACTATCCACATAGCGGCCCACAACTCATCTGTCTCCATCCCAGTGGATCTGACCCCCTTTTCTGGTCTCCGTAGGTACTGCACACCTATACACAGACTGACATTCAGGTAACGCACCCATATACATAAAATGAAAAACAAACAAACAAAAATCTTTAAAGAAAAAAAGTTTCTAATCTCAGTCATGGGCCACTGGAATCTAATAGCTACATATTTGTATACATAATAATACATGCCAAATGCCTACCAAATGCCATGGACACAAGATACTGATCAAGTAAGCCACTGCAGTCACAGTGGCCCCTTGAATTAGGTTTTCCTGGAATCTGCTCCAATGGCTGAAATGGGCGCCTCCTAGCAAGTTTTCAACTGCCAGACAATGCTGATTGAATCCTGAGTTCTGTGTTAGCCTGACCCGAAGAGACCATGCATGAAAGCTGAAGACAACTGAATTCCCATAGTCCTCAGCTTCCTCAGCAATCCTGATATTCCTCTGGTGGCCTCTGTGGGGAAGAGGCAAAGGCTTTGTTGTTGTTGTACGAGTATAGGTTCATGCAAGTCTGTGGAAAGAAGACACAGCACCCTTTTGGATATCTCTGGACTTCCCAGCTATAAGGAGACTCAACCGCTTGTGGGACTGAGACACCTTCAATTAGCCAAGGGCATTTTTATTGTTCTCCAAATTTACACTTTTAGCAAGTTGATTTCCATATCCTCCAAAACAACCTGACTGGGCCTCCAAAGGGACAATGCCAGATGCAAATACTCGATTAAGGAATATCACAGTTTGCCAGATTTTTCCCATTCACGTTTTACATACGCTTTTTACCCTTGGGAAATTCTCAGAGAAGATTCCCATGGAGGACAAGGAGAGAAACAAGGTGGATTAAGGCTGGGTGCTAACACTCTGGAGGCAGGCCAGGTGTAGCCCAGTGGGAATTCTCCCATCACATTGTTTACACTGTTTAAGTCAAAGACCCCACTTTAGTCACATGCTCATGTCTGAGGAGCAAAGATTCCACCGGGGTTGAAACAGTCATTTTCAAATTTAGTTGCAACCCAAATCACTTCAGGAAAGTTTGCACACACTGTCAGCTTCATCTTATTAACATTACTTTGCACAGCTGTGCTGTGCTGTCAGTGGTGGTGTTCCAAATGTCTAGTTTCTTTAAAAATGTATAGGTTTATAGAAAAGTTTCAGAAACAATGGTGTTTCTATATGTACTTCAGTCAGGCAGCTCCCCTCCTGTTTTCATCTTATTAAAAACAGTTGTCAAAACTAAGAAACCGGCATGGAGGCTGGAGAGATAGCTCAGCTTAAGAGCTGGGAGAAGTTGGTCAAGAATGAATTTGGAGACCTCTGCCTGTGTGGCTACAACTGACTCTAAGAGCAAGTAATAGGCATGTGCCACCACGACCCCACTTTTTCCTGATTTTTAAAAAAAGTATTGGGGCCTAAATTTTGGTCTATAAAATGTTTCATGTGCCAGTAAGAATGTGAATTCTGCAACTATCAAGTGAAATGTTTTTTAAATATGTTAGGCTATCGCTGTGTTTGAGTTTGTATCTCCTTTTTGCAGCTAATGATGATTGCTTTATACAGCTGGGAGCTCCGATGTTGGGCACAAACATATCTATAATTATTATAGCTTTGTCCCTTCAGCGTTACCTGATGACATTGCTTTTTTTGCTGTCTTTGATTTAAATTCTGCTTTATCTGACATTGATCTTCCTGCTTGCTTCTTGTTTCCATTTATATGGGATACTCTTTCCCATCCCTTTGCTTTTAGTGTGTGTCTTCATTGTTGAAGTAAATGCTTGATTAGCACGGAGTTCTAGAGGCAGGGTCCAGGGGCTGGCCCTGGAGTGTAGAAGGCAAATGCTTCTCAAGGGCTTCTTCCTGAGGACAGGAAACTGAAGCAGCTTAGAGAGTTGTTGCGGCTTGATTGATAAATGTCCCTCATAGGCTCGCGTTCCTGAACACTTGTCCTCAGTGGGTGGTGCTGTTTGGGGAGGTAATGAAACTTTTAGGGGATGGGGCCCTCCTGGAGGAAGTGTATCCTTGAGGCATGGGCTTTGAGGGTATACAGCCTTGCCCCACTTCCTGTTCTTCCTTTCTGCTGCTTCCCGTGTGTGGATGAAAATGTGATCATCCGGCCTCCTGTTTCCCACTGCCCTGCTTTCTCTGACTGTTGCCCATGTCCTCGCTGTTATGATGGACTCCATCCCTTTGGAACTGTGGGCTAAAATAAACCCCTTTCCATTCAAGTTACCTTCGTCAGGGTGTTTTATCACAGCAACAGAAAAATGGCTAATACACTAGGTAGGGCACATCCTTCTGTGTGGCCGTGGTGACATAGCAATGCAGACTCAAAGATGGAGGAGCAACATGGCTACTGCTCCCCGAGAGCAGGCTGTAGCCCGTTTTTTTTAAGATGGCCCCATAAAGCTGCATGTTGGTGTGTACAGAGATGGGGAAAGCACTCAGTGGCCTGCTTCTCAGGAAAAGTCCTTATCATCAAGTTCCAGGAGGCTCTGTAAATTGGGCTTGGGTTTGCTGAGGACTGCAAGACTCTCCATAGACAAGGGCTGCAGATGTCGGTGCTCAGGAGGGCTCCTGGGGTGGCTTCCAGTCTGCCTGTTCTGTGGAGAGGGTATTCCTTTTGGTGCCAAGGAAACTGTTGTAGCAGAGCAGACTCGCTCTTTCTTCTCTACAGCTTCCCTTGTCCTCCCTGTTCCTGGTCCCCCGACTCTGTTCTTTATTTAACACTCTAATCCAAACATAGGGATTTAATTTTTTTTTTTGTGGGACATGGGTGTTGGGTGCCTCTCGACAACCATGCTGCTGTACCTTCCTTGCTTACAACTTGCTCTTGATTAAAGGACAGCTCTCTCAGTGACAGCATTGTCCTTTCTGACCAGGACCCAGACTTTTAGGGGCGCTTTAGTGACTGAGGAATGAGACATCAGGCCAGACAGACTGGTCACACCACACAGAGCTCAGAAATCAGTGGGACCTCAGAGATACAGACCCACAGCCGTTTCATACTCAAGTTCACGTACTTGCCAGACCTTGGTGGCTAAGAAAGGAAGTGTAGAATGTGTATAAAGGTATTGCTGCCTGGAGAACCAGCTTCCAGCAGCACAGGGCTCAAAGGGAAGTCTACAGAGGTGGAGCTCACTAGACTTTTCTATCTGAGGGAGTTAGGAAAAAAGACACTCATATTCTCTCTTGGTGGTTTCCTTCTTTATTCTTCTGTGTTCTTGTGTATTCTTCCTGTGTTCTTTCTGCCGTAAACTTTTTTCCTACAGCTTATATACCCCAACCAAGTTTTTCAGGCAATATAGGAATTACAATGTGATTACATTCTATTTTTCAAGTGAATGATTATAATGAATACAGGTAAAAACATGTTTTTCATCTCCCTTACATGATTAAATCATTTTATGTATTACAGGTTAAAAAAAAAAAAAAAACAAATTATCCCAAGAACCCACATACATTCATAACCAAGCAAGTTGTTATAGATTAACCATGTAGGCAAGCAATAAATTTTTCTCAGTCAGGTCTTTTGCTGACAGGCTGCAGTTTTGCAGTTACAAAGAAAGGGCCAATTACTTTATTACTTATCTTGAAAGGTAATCTTATAAGGAACCTTAAAGGAATCATAAACCTAAGCTTTTATATATGAAAAAGAATTAGCTCTGTGTTAAATCTTTAAGGTGCATACCCACTCATCAATAGGTTTTTATATCAGGAGATTAAATTTTAGATTATCTTCTTGGGTTTTTCACCTCAAAGCTATTTGACAAAAATATCTTAGTCTAACTTCAAGTTATTTTCAAAGCTTTGTTTCAGCTATAATGTACTCTGAAACCTGTGAACACATCTCTCAACATTAAGGTTAAAAGAATTTAAGCTAGCTGGGCTAATTGGGACTCATTTTTTCTTTTTTAATCATTAACCTAAGCCAAATTCTATATGGCTACTCAATAGAAACTCATGTGTTCTGGTTGTGTGACACTTCCTTGTTTATATTTCTAATCATCAAAACTCTGTTTAAACTAACATTATTATTATCATTTAGACAGTACAGCTTAGGAAGAAATCATCTTCATAATAATCCATAGGTAAAATTGCCCAATAGAATGAAATGTTTCCATGAGATAAACATACTACATTATAGGCAGTGGGGGGTCTTCCTACACCCATTCACACCATGCCAGATACCAGAGAAAGATGGCAGTAGCAAACATGTAAATGGACAGCAGAAGCAAAAGACATTCCAGGGTCTGTGGTCTCCGGCCTTGCCTATCCAAGATTCACCCATCAGGGAGTTGCCTCCTGGCAGGCTGACACTTTGGACTTCAATTGCTACCTGCTGCTCTTCTGACATGGCCACTGGCATAAAAAAGGAGATACTATCCTGGGCCAGTTTAGTTTTCTCAGACCCATGGGAATGTCTGGGAAATGCCTGAAGCAATGAGAGAAGACAAGTTCTTGTTCTCAGTGGATGAGCAGGAATGTCTTTCATTTCTCCAGTCAGCACATCTTTGTCCTGATTGATGGGGGCTCCATTTTATCTCTTCCTTCAGAGGCCAACTTTTCTTTGTGATGTCCAGCTGCCTTCTCACTCTCTCTAAATAAATAGTTGGAGAAGGGGTGGAATCTTTATGAACTCTTAAGGGCAAGATTGAAGAACAGGTGCTGACGACATGATCTGTCACCATGGGCTGGTGCAAACTACCAGGATCTATCATTAAAACAGCCTTTGGAAATCTTTTTTAGAAATACTCTACTTCTTAACTGTTCCATTTCTGTTTTCCTGTTGTGTGATCTTACTGTCATTCATGACAGCACCTTACAGGTGTCGATCCAAGTGATTCAAGGTCACCAGTGTCACAGTACAACTTCATTTTGATTGGATTCTTCTTCAAGAGTTGTTTGTTTTTTTGTTTGTTTCAGTGTTCTGGTTCACCCATACATCACTTAGAAGAAAGCATAGCATCAGTCACAAAAGCTTGAAGAGCACATGAGGGAAGGATGACTTTGATTCAAAGAAAATAAACCTTTTGAATTTTTTCCCAAGTGTTTCTGCTCTCATAATAACAACTTTATTTCTTCTTGTACTAAAATAAATCACCTTTTATTTTACATTTGAGTAGACCATGTACCAGAACAATATGAAATAACCACAAACAGTCTGTGGTCTTGCTTGGAAGTTTCATGGGGTGTAGTCTGTGAGGCATGAGGCAACATCTTCGCTAATTGGTTGTGGTCTGAGATTCTGATGTTGGACTCAAAATTCCATCCCAGTTACAAATGACTGGTAAGGTTATGTGAGCACTCGGGTCAGGATGATGGTCGGATATAATTACAAACAGCCAGGGAAACCCTGGCCAGAAGCTCGTGTCAAAGGGCTTTGAATGAAAGTGTGTCCACACCCCTACTCCAAGTTATGTCTCATAGTATACATGTTATACAGCCTGAAGCAGGAAATATGATTGTATATGCCTAGAAACCTGCATCAACATATATTCCAATAACAATAGATATTACCAGAAAACAATGTGCTTTCAAAAAAGAAGCAGGAGAGCTTTGAGAGGAAGTCCACCTACAAGCACAACAGTTCTGTGCTGCCAAGGTCTTCCTGGCATTTCCTAATAGCCAGAACAACTTTGCTAGTACAGAGCTCAGAGCCCCCACCCAAAACCCCCAGCAAGGCCAGGTTGAGATTTGGGAATGTTCTGTTTGACTCAGAAGACCCCTCCTCCTCCTCTCTTCCTGTGTTCTGATAACCAGACCCTAAAGTCCAGTCTCTCTGTGTGTCCAGCCACTCCCTGAGAAAGGCTAGTGCTGGGGTGGGGTGGGGGAGACGGTATCAGAATGGCATAAGGAAGCGATTTGTGCTTCAAGCCTACAGTCATGGGTCTATGGTGGGTAATAAACCAAAACCCTAAAATTACAGTCTGTACCTGAAATGAGGTTAGAACAAAACTACCCCAAGAGGTAGTCATTGTTTTCTAAAGAACAGGTGATTTTTAAAAATTTATTATGTACACAGAAGAGGGCGCCAGATCTCATCACAGATGGTTGTGAGCCACTACATGGATGCTGGGAACCAAACTCAGGACCTCTGGAAGAGCAGTCGGTGCTCTTAACCATTGAGCCATCTCTCCAGCCCTGAGATGATTTTTTTAACTGAACTATGAAAACCAAAAAATACCAGAGTCCAAAATGCATTAAGGGAGCAGGGAGTCAGTCTTTAGTGACAAAGTCAGAAGGGGCTGAGAGGGACAGGGGGCAACACTGTTCCCGATTGACCCCTACATCATCTGTGTTTTCTACCCATTGATCTACAGTCAGCTTAGTATGGTTACATTCCCAGGGTCCCTTCTGTCCCTCCTGCTTCAGTACACCACAGCAGGACTCCATCCCTTGGGTGTGCCTCTGACATGAATTGTACAGTAAACTCACCTTTCTCAACATAGGACAAAGTTAGCCCAGGGTTTCTTTCCTACAGACGTGACATATTGCCCGAGACTAATGAACGTTCAGACAAGTCCTAGCTACTTGGGATGCTGAGACAGGAGGATCATGAGTTAAAGACTCAAGGATGTAGCTTTAGAGTAAAATGCTTAGAATGTTTTATCAGGTTATTTGGCATCTTGAGAAAACAGAGAGCAGTGAGAAGAATATATGTTTTTTAGAGGAACATAGTCTTCCATTGGCACTTTTCTCTAGGGACCGGATAGGTCCCTTTATGTTTCTGGGTGGTCCATGACTGTCTGGGCCTTCCCCTACAGCCATGATGTCCATTTGTAGGTCAGAAGATGTCATCACTTGACTAGTCAGTGACTAAGAAAGACATCAAGCCGAAGAGTGCTTCCCAACTGTTAGTACAAAGGAGAGAAAGACCACTTGATGCTGTGTAGAAGCTTGCTTGTGTGTCCACGAGAGTCAAACCATGGAAGGGGTCTGATAAAAACAACAACAATGAGGATAGTTATGTGGAGCCTTGTGTAGCATCTAAGCGAGGGACAGAAAGGACAAAAGACACAAGAACCCCTTTTACCAGGCGAGCA
The DNA here is from genome assembly GCF_049852395.1 of Peromyscus maniculatus bairdii. NCBI lineage: Eukaryota > Metazoa > Chordata > Mammalia > Rodentia > Cricetidae > Peromyscus > Peromyscus maniculatus. The sequence goes on along the minus strand of NC_134872.1, from coordinate 17,881,656 downwards.
GTGAAAAAAGAATAACATGTGTGCTCCGGTTGGCTCTTCTTTATGTACTGCCTGCTGCTAAGCTAGCTCCAGATAGCTAGAAGTGACATTGAGGTTGCAATCAAATTCTCTACCAAGACGCAACATTTCTGTGATTCTCGGGAAAATATACTTTCTTATGAAGCAAGGCTGTGTCTGCCCAGAAGCTGTGAAGTTCATAAAATTTGATATGTCAATCCTTGTCACCCAACTCCCAAAGAGACCCCCAGTACCCAGGCATGGTGTCACATGTCTAGAATTCCAGCACTTGTGAGGCCAAAGCAAGACCCTCTTGGGGCAGGAAGGAAGAGAAGAAGAGAAGAGAGGAGAGGAGAGGGGAGAGAAACAGAGGGGAGGAAGGGGAGGAGACGAGAGGAGAGAAGAGATGAGAGGAGAGAAGAGACGAGAGACAGATAGACCTCAGGTATCTAGTTAAATCAAATGTAAGGACTAGCATATGCTGAACCCTAACCACTAGCAACAGCAGTCCAAGTACAGGCCTGGCCATCACTGTTATGTCTTGGGTACAGTTGTCGGGCGAGGTGCTGATTTCAATGCCAAATCTATATTAATGTGCTGTGGATGGGAAAGTGTCAATACACATCAGACAAGCAAAGCTGGGCATTTTGTTGGGAAAACTCACCTAATTATCTCCTTTAATCCTCATAACCAACGAGGAATGGCTTTATGGATGAGGAAACTGAGCCTCCAAAAGATGAAGGAACCATGCAGCTTACAAGTGATAGAGCTATATATCTTGGTGCTATCTTTTAAACTTTCATTTATAGAAATAATAGTAAAAATAGTAGTATTTATATAGCACCCACTCTATGATCCAGGCATTTCTATATTCTATGTTTTATGTAGTGTTATTTTACGTATTAACTGTTCTCACAAGGACTTTCTGGATTAACTGTTCCTGCCATCCCTGTTTATAAGTATGGAAACCAAAGGCAGGGTGTTTGGTAACCTGCTTGGGGTCACACACACCAACACAAACAGTTGGCCTTAAGTCAAGGATCTCTAGCTCTACAGTCTATGGTTCCCACATTCTGTGGTCTCCTTTTCAATATTCAGGAAGTAACAACCTCAGACATTCTGTAGAGAAAGTATCACAAAATCTAGAATGTCATCAGCAAACTTTTAATACCAAATGACCTGACCTCTTAGGCATAGGAGAAATGATGCAATCAAGTAGCTCTGAATAAGGAAAGGCATTATGACAGCGGTCATACCACCATGACCCCTGACCTTGGTCAACACCTGCTGGAGCACAAAGGACAGGTACCAGAGGACCTCAGGGCAGCCTGGCCTCAGAATGGCAGAGCCTCTGTTTCCAACACTAGCCCATGCTAGGGCTCACATCCCTCCCACTTGCATTTCACAGGCCTGAAAGATGAGCCAAGCACAAGGTCTCCCAATGCTGTGCATACACTTCCTGGGAAGGAAAGCATCTCAGAGCCACAGGCTGGCTGGGCTCTCATCTTGCAAAGCTGCCTGAAGGAGTCTTCATAGGCTCCTCAGCCATCACTAAAGTATAAGTTACCATGGAAACAGTCCAGACAACAGAGCCTCCCCAGCATGTGGACCTTTCATTCCTAAAACCAACACTGTTGGTTTATCCACTCAGAGTAGCCTCAGCCTGAAGGCTTGGGGTTCCTCTTAACACCACACCAAGCTACCATTGCTGCAAGCACACTCTGGTGTCAGCACTGACTTTGGAAACCTCTTCAGTTATCAAGGTCATAATCACAGCACCCATTTCCATTAGGACAGCTGCTTTACTGGCTGCCCTGATTCATCTACCGCAATGCTTTCTTAGCCTTCCTAATGTTGCGACCCTTTGATACAGTTCCTCATGTTGTGGTGACCCCCAACTACAAAATTGTTTTTGTTGCTACTTCATAAATGTAGTGTTGCTACTGTTAGGAATCATGATATAAATATCTGATGTGCGGCCTCCAAAAGAGTCAAGACCCTCGGGTTAAGAACTGCTGATCTAAATCATCAGACGAAAATATATTGTCTTGAGTTGTCTGACAGCCAGAGGAGAGGCGGAGATTTATGGCTTTTTTAAAAATTTAACTCTTTCTCTTGAAGTTATCCTGTCCTTGAGTCAGAGGTCAGAGGAAGGAGAATGGGTCATGGAGTGTGATGTTTCTCATTGTTTTAAAAATTCTTAGAGCTATTACATCTGTAATTCTAGCACTGGGAGTCTGAGGCAGGGGGATCACAAGATCAAAGGATACATAGTGGGATCCAGTCTCAAACGATTCTGTTCCAAAGCGCTACCTGCAGTTATGTCCAGGGAAGAATGTTCACTAATTGTACACTGTTTTCAGCTCTCCCTTTAAGGTTATCTCCTCAGGAGAATGTGGAGCAGGCAGGGCTGCCCGATTTTTGCGGGGCACCCCGATGATCAGACACAGTAGGGAAAACATTTAAAATGTAATTAACTCCATTTAAAAATCACCACGAGGGGCTGGAGAGATGGCTCAGTGGTTAGGAGCATGAGATACTCTTCCAGAGGACTCAGGTTCAGGTTCTAACACCTGTGTTAAGTGATTCACAGTCTCCTGTAACTATTGCCCCAGGGATTCAATACCTCCTTCTGACCTCCCTGGGCACCTGTACCCATGCATGTATGCATGCATGCACATACACACACATACATACACACACACATACAAATAATAAGATAAATGTTAAAAAATAAAAATCATTGATATGCTAGGTCTAGCCCTATCTTTTTATTTTTTATTTTTAAGATTGTAATGTAATTACATTACTCTATTCTCTTTCTTCCCTTCAAACACTCGTGTATATCCCTCTCCACTTTCCTTGAAATTCATGGCCTCTTTTTTAAAATTAATGTTTTTTGCATATATGTATGTCCCTATATGTTCCTAGATATAACCTGCTCAGTCTGCATAATGTTGCTTGTATGGATGGATGTTGACCGTTTGGTACTGGACAAATTGGTGTGCTGTTCCCCAGGGAGGACCACCTCTTCTGCTCCCAGCTTTCCTCAGTTGCCTGGAGCTCTTTGTGGAGGGCTGAGCCCTCTGGGGCTTTCCCCCATCCACTGTAGCATGTCCATTGGTGTCGCCCTTGTTCAGCTCTCATTTTGGGCAGTCATGTTGGTAAGATTTTATGGGTTTATGTATAACGAGAAATTCACGGAGTCTGCTTAAAGGGCAAAGGAATGTATTAGGGGATAAAAGCTCACTGTACAGAACAGAATTGTTGCAGGTTCTGGAGCACTGTTCTGGCCGCCTGTCTCAGTCCCACAACCAAACCACGAGGGAGCAAAGAGAGGATGCCTAGTGCATCTCAGGACTTAAGGGTTGCTGTGAGGTCACGCCCCAGGGCCATGGACTTCAAGGTCATAGGCAGGTGGAGCAGTTACCTGCTGTCTCTCTAGGGGTGGTGCTTCAAGGTCATAGACAGAACAACTATCCACTACATTTATGGGTGTAGCTTCTGACATTAACAGGAGACACAATCTCACAGGAAACTCCCTGACCCTTTGGCTCTTACAGTCTTTCTACTCCCTCTCCCACAATGTTCCCTGAGCACTAGGTACAGGAGTGTATTCATTGGGACTGGGCTCCATGACTGTCCTGGGCCCATCTTTAAGAGATGTTGTGGCCTAACTGTGAAGCCACATACATATGCACAAATCCAGGATTCTGCAAGCTCCAGGGGTTACAAATGTTGGCAGAGGTCAGCACAGAGATTTATTTCTGACCCACAAGGATGTGAGGAACCAGGTATGAGTTCAAACACCAGAGTCCCTGTTGACTGCAGCTGCCCCCCTCCAAAATAAAGTCTGACCACAGAAATAATGAGGCCACCCTGAAGTTGTCCCACACAGAGGCTCACTTAGCCTTTCCAGATGTGTGTCTACCGCCTTCTCCTGTTCCCTGCACACAGTCACCCGTATGGATTCGCCCTCCGGGATCTTATTGTTCTTCTTCTTTGGCAGAGGTCTCATGGTCCCTGTGGTGGTTTGAAGGAAAAATGGCCTCAACAGGAGTGGCACTATTAGGAGGTGTGGCCTTGTTGGAGTAGGTGATCTTACTGGAAGAAGTGTGTTACTATGGAAGCAGGCTTTGAGGTTTCATATATACTAAAGCCATGCCCAGTGAGACCCATTCCCATTGCCTTCAAGCCAAGATGTAGGACACTCAGCTACTTCTCCAGCACCATGTCTACCTGCATGCCACCATGTTACATCATGATGATGATGGACTGAACCTCTGAAAATATAAGCCACTCCAAGGAAATGTTTTTCCTCTGCAAGAGTTGCCATGGTCACAGTGTCTCTTCATAGCAATGGAAATTCTAACTAATATAGAAGTTGCTACCAGAGACTGTGATATTGTTATGATAGGTCTGACCATGCTTTTGTTTGAAGGAATATGGACCTTGGGACTGTAGATTAGAGAATTAGTTGAATGCTTTAAGTGCTGCTTAATGGGCCATCTAGTAGGAACATGGAAAACAGTGGTGCTGAATGTGATTGGAACTGTGGGTGCCTGGTTCAAGAGGTTTCAGAAGAGAAGAATTTTAGTATGTTGCCTAGAGATTGTTCTTGTGATGTCTTGGAGAAGAATGTGGCTGCCTTTTGCCCTTGTCAGAAGAGTCTGCCCGAGGCTAAAGTGAAGAGTTTTAGATTAATTTTATTGACGGAAGAAATCTCAAAACAGCCTAGTATAGACTCTGCCATAGTTGTAACTTTAATGAAAATTTATAATGAAAAGGAGCAAGCTGAGCAGGGTAAATTACAAAATATAAAATTTGAGGAGAAAAGGAGCACCAGGAAGTGGAATGGAGCTAAGTCCTGTGTTGAAGGAGATAAATGTGATACCTCAGTAAAACCCCCCCACTCTATCCCCTACAGACAAAGAGAAGCTTAAACCAGGATTCCTAAGTGTAGATAAGAACTTAGACCCCTTTTCCCCAGGTGGCTGTATCTGCTACAGGGACTTTGGAAAACAGTCAGGATATTCGACCAAAAGACTAAAAAGGGAGGCAGGTTAAAATAAATTATATGGTCTGTGCCTTTAAGAACTAGCCTCACAAAGAAAGGGTAAGCTCCTTCCAACCTCCCTGCTGTGAGTGAGAGATTTGGAAGAGCCTCCCTGGAGGCTTGTAAACTTAGAAAACACCTTACTTTTGCATTCTGTACCCAAAGTCTCCAGTGGCGGCTTTGGGGATGTGATCTAGGCACAACAAGACCCTCACTCTATTGTCTCAAAAAGGGGGCCTTAGACAAAGATATCTCAATATAGATAGACCCAGACCAGTTTCAAGTCCCCAGAAATGATGGCGCCAGCCCCAGGAACAAAAGAACAGAGTCAGGATGTCTGATGGTAACCAATTAACCACAAGATGGCCCTCTCCGGAGATAACATGACCAGACCCCGGAGAGGAGTTGTAAAACTCCTGACAGGGCAAACTGATAAGCTAGAATAAGATAAAGTCCAGACCCGGGAAAAACTGGACCAATCAAGGATGGACCCGTACTAACCCCCTCCCCTCTAAGAAAATTTATGGGTTTTGCCTATAAAAACTAACTTCCCCAAGAAAGAGTAACTCTTCTCTGCCTCACTTGAGATGAGTTCCCTGTCATGACTTGTAACAGATAAACCTTGCTTTTGCATTCTGATATGCTCGTCCTTGGTGGTCTCTCTGGGGGTTACGATATGGGCACAACAATAAACAGCTTAAGAAATGGAATATAGGGAGTAGTTACCCCACCCAGCTAAGTTTCCAACTTCTGAAAAGAAACTAAAGATTAGAACCGGGTGTGATGGGGCCTGGCTTTAATCCCAGCACTGGGAAGGCAGAGGCTGTAGGATCTCTGAGTTTGAGGCCAGCCTGGTCTAAAGATCCAGTTTCAGGACAGCCAAGCAGTGAAGGACAGAAAGCTGGTGAAGATATAATTGAACAAGGGGGCCATGTTCCAGCCCCTGTAAATAGCAGAACTCGGCAGCTTTGGCCACATGGTTCTGAAGTTAAGGACAGAAGAAGGGGGCTGTGGAATTTGCTTCTGAGACTAAGGAAAACAGCCGAGGCCAGGCATGTGTCAGGGGTGTCTCTGAATGGAGTCCTAGAGAGGCCCTTGCATGAAGCTGTGAAGTTGAAGCCTGGATTGCCTTGGAGACCCCAAGATGTGGGAGATGCCAGAGCTGTAAGATACCTGCCAAGGAAAGCTGCTAACAGGAAGTAGAAACAGCCCAAGAGAAAGGAGTGTGCTGCAATCAACAACGCTGAAAGGAGTTGGAGAGCTGAAGAGGGCTTTGGTATCTGACATGGAGATGCAGAGCTTGGAGTTTGCCCAGCTGGTTTTCAGTCTTGCTTTGGTCCAGTATTTTCTCATTGTGCTCCCTTCCCTACGTTTTGGAACAATAATATATATTCTGTGTCACTATATGTTGGAAATTTGTGATCTGTTTTCCTATTTTGATTTTATAGATGATTACAGTTAAGACTTTGCATGAATCTCAGAAGAGACTTTGAACTTTAGACTTTTAAATAAGTTTGGGACTATTATAGACTATGGGGGTTTTTGAAGTTGGACTGAATGCAATTTTGCCTTATGATATGACTACAAACCTTTGGGTGTCAGGGAGTGGAATGTGGTGGTTTGAAGGAAAATCCCCCCCCCCAAAAGGGAGTGGCACAATTAGGAAGAATGGCCCTGTTGGAGTAGGTGTGGTCTTACTGGAGGAAGTGTGTCACTATGAAGGCAGGCTTTGGGGTCTCATATACGCTCAAGCCATGCCTGTGAGCCAGGCTACTTCATGTTGCCTGCAAGTCAAGATATAGGACACTTGGCTACTTCTCCAGCACCATGTCTGCCTGTATGACACCATGTTACACCATGATGATAATGGACTAAACCACTGAAAATGTAAGCCACCCCAATTAAATGTTTTTCCTCTATTAGAGTTGCCGTGGTCATAGTGTTTCTTCACAGCAATAGAAACCTTAACTAAGACAGTCCCTAAACAGATGGCCAACATACTCCTAGTAAACTTCAAGTCCGGATAAGACAGGGCATTGTGTATGTAATTAATAAGCTAGCTAAAGAGGTTGAACATGCAAGCACTGTTCTTTGTTTAAACACTCAGTTTTTTTGCTCTCAGGCTGGAGGCCAGCAAGCAAACAGATTGGGCCTTAATGTAAGTGTGGGCATAGGAAGGGCATCTCAAACCCGCTGAGACACTAGATGGAATTAGATTATAAGTGTCTAGATGGTGGAGACCTCCCCTGAACAACGTGTGGGCTGGCCACATGCCCTGGGGCCATTATACATAGTATCCAATGAACAGCAACTTCTAAGCTGCTGAGAGTACCATAGTTCATAGTTAAGGCTTGCTGCTGGGGTCCTCAAGTGTCAGTGTTGGGGGCATTATCCAGAAAATTTTTAATGCACATGGTAACACCAGTTGGGACCTGAGAATGAATGTTTCTGCGGGATGCTGATGCAATTGCTTCCAAGCTCACACCTAGAAAAACACTGGTGTGAAGGAAACAGTGCCACCCTGGAAGCCCCTTCTCCAATCCTCACCCACACAGAGATTAATTTTTGGTTTTTGTTGTGGAGCTTGAACCTGGGGGTCTCAGGCATGCTAGGCAAGCATTCTCCCACAGAGCTATATCTCCAGATGCCAGAAGCGTCATGGACCAGCAAGCCTAGATACTTGGTAGAAAAACTCGGGACAGAAACTCATGAGGAACAATCGTTTAAAATAAGTAGCAAGTTTGTCCCCTAAGATGCTGTGGATTGAACCCAGGGTCTCACTCATGCTCTGTCATGAAGACACAACCAATACCTAAAAAGCACTTACTGAACACCTGCCATTGATAGAACTAGACCGTAAAGACATTACTGAGTTCAATTTGAGATGATTCAAAATTGGAAAAAAAAATCTCTCTTGAGGCTAGTCAAAAATTTAACAAAATAAATGGGAAGAAATCAAATCAAGCCAAGAAAAAGCAATTAAACAGATGAAAGAAACATTCCAAGATCTGAAAAATGAATTTGAGACAATAAAGAAAACACATGCTGAGGGAATGCTGGAAATAGAAATTCTGACAAAACGAACAGGAACTACAGAAACAAGCATAACCAACCGATTGCAAGAGATGGAACAGAGAATCTCTGATACTGAAGACACAATAGAGAAAATAGATTCGTCAGTCAAAGAAAACACTAAAGACAAAAAAGTCGTAACACAAAACGTCCAGGAAATTTGGGACACCATGAAAAGACCAAACCTAAGAATAATAGGGATAGAAGAAGGAGAAGAATACCAACTCAAAGGCACAGAAAATATATTCAACAAAATCATAGAAGAAAACTTTCCTAACCTAAAGAAAGAAATACCTATGAAGATACAAGAAGCTTACAGAACACCGAATAGGCTGGATCCAAAAAAAAAGTCCCCTCGCCACATAATAATTAAAACACTAAACACACAGAAGAAAGAAAAAATATTAAGAGCCGCAAAGGAAAAAGACCAAGTAACATATAAAGGTAAACCCATCAGAATAACACCAGACTACTCAATAGATTGACTGGGAGGCCAAAAATTTAAAAAGCAGAAGATTCTCTCAAGACACAAGTTGTGTGATAATAGTGTGTTTTGTGTGTATGAATGAGAATTTGTAAATGTTGAATTCTAGGCTTTGACAATCATTGTCAGTGCAGATCAAGCTGCAAGTATTTTTTCAAATATCTTAAGTTATATTTTCTTTTTCAGAGTTGCTTCTTATTTGAGGCTACCTTTTTTTTTTAATTGAGGCGTAATTCATAAAAGGGTATATTGTTTTGATGAGACTTTTTACAACTGTGGCTGGATGTCTTTCTTTAGTCTTCCAAGAAGGGCCATTTTACTTTTTTAGAGTTACTTTTTAAAGTCATGAGGTCAACAACTTGGACTACTATGCATGTAAGTGCTAATGCAAATTAAAACCCAAGTTGACCTCCAGCAGCAATTCATTCTATGTTGACAGTGAGAGAACACTTTGCCTGTTAGGATACTGTTACTTGTGGACTGAAATGCTGAAGAAACCCCTCCCCCTATTTTGTTTTTTGCAAAAATCAAGGTATATTCTAGGGTTTCCTGGTTGACCTCAACAGATAAACTGAGATGATAGTCTTAGTTCAGAAATGATCTGAATGTAGATTTACAGTCTACGTGTACAACTGGCTAAGTGAGATCGCTTTCACAGTTCTGAATGTATCCCATCGGCTCCCCATTAGTCACTGAACTCTTAAAACTGGTATTGTAACATTATCACAATGTTTTGCGCCAATTATATAAACTTTACAGTGCAATATGTGTTCCTTTTCTGAAGCAAACCAAAGGTATATTTCTCAAAGTTCTGCTGCTAACAGCAGCGTTGATAGAGGATTTTTTATACATTTGTAATAGATAGAAATAAACCAGAAAGAAAGAAGAAAAAAAAAGTGGTGGAGGAAAAGGTGAACACTGCAAGAATACTCAAAAGGGCTGAGAGTTGCAAACACCAAGAATGGCTTTACATAGTAAATGGAATAGAACAGCTCTGAACTATAGCTTACTTTTCCTGGTTTGGTCTGACAGAATGATTGAATGCTTTTGTACAAAAATCAGAGCCTTAAAAACAAGGATTTGGTGAGATTGTAAAATGGTGTGCCACTTTGGCAAAACAGTTTGGTGGTTGGTCAAAATGCAAAACACTGTTACTCTGTTACTCAACAATTCTACCCTTAGGAATAAATCCTCAAACTACTGAAATGTGCACCTATGAAACATGTACATGAAAGTTTACAGCAGTGTGTTGCTAATAGTAAAAAAGTTAAAACAACTCAAATAGCTATCAAATACTGGAGAGAAATAAAATGTGGCTTATTCATACAATAGAATATTATTAAGACAAAAAATGAATGAGAAACTGACAGATTAAATGACTTTGGTGAACCTTCATAATTTCATTTGTAGATCTTTCCATTTCTAATTTATAAATACATTTGGGGTTATAAATTATAAATGTACTGCCTCCTGTCAACATTGTATACTTCTATTTGATGATTTCTGTGTCAAACATTTTATGGAAATGTTTCCAAGTATTTTCTGTATTAACTGTGAATGAATAGAACAAAATAAATTGCCTGTGATGAAAAAAAATGTTGACTGCTAAAAATAAAGACTTAAAAGTCTGAAAAAAAAATTTAACAAAATAAAACAAAAGCAACTTGTGTGAACCATGCCACTGTTCCAAGAGAGTAGGAATTTGCTGTAAGAAATGAATGAACGTGGGGCTTGGTGAAATGCCTCACCTGATGCTCTGCAGAGGATCCAAGTTTGATTCCAGGCACCCACATTGGGTGGCTCACAACCACCCGTGACCTTAACCCTAGGGAATCCAGCACCCTCCTGTGGTCCCCATGGGCACCTCAAATATATGGGAGCCACAGATAGACACACATAGAGACAGATAACAATAACAAACTACAAAAATATTTTTTAAACAGAAGTAGATGCACTGAAGATGTTAATGATGTCTTTAGGTGAAAAGGTAGAGATCTAAATGATCCACAGATGTGATGGCAGTACTCAGCAGCACACATGCTTCCCCATGATGCTCTAGGTCAATCATTGGTTTTCAGGAAATTGCCTGGAGGGGTTTGGGTCATAACAACTTGAGGGTTTGTTTGAAACTTGGTGGTTTGATTCTCAAATTTCCTGTGCAGAAGCCAGGGATACTGATAAACAGTCAAGGTCACTGTGACAATGTTTCCTGCTCAGCTTTTTCTGGCTCCGAGCATCAATCAGCGCAGAGCCAAGGTTGAGAAAACTGTACTTGCCTGGGAACCCACAGAGCTACTGTAACTCTGATAGCTGTCATTTTGGACAGTGAAGTCACCCCTGAAACAGGATTGTCTTCTCAAAGTCTGCTGCTGTTATTCATGTGTCCCCAGGGAGTTCCTGTACAGCTCATGAAGTCTTTCCCTCTTCTTCTACCCATGTTGTGGCAGCTTCAGAAGCCCCCTGGGAGCAGGAAGCTAACCTACCCATCTGGGCATCCCCAAGGGGCTGCTGACAGGGCTGAGCTGGCTGCAGCGTCCCTGAAAGGCAGAACCTCCTCCCCACCTCCTTCACATTTCGCCTGGAAACCACAGAAGTGCTGTTGGTCAGCCTCATGGACCACACAGGATAGCAGTTCTTTTGGGTTCTGCTTATAGCCAGTCTCTGTATTACCAAGACAAATTTCTGAGACCAGCCAAGAGCTGGGGGTAAGGGATCCTGTCCTCTGCTATCCCAAGCATGTGAGGCTGGGGTCAGAACTTTGGCCTGGCATACGTGAGGCCTTGGGTTTGCTGTCAACACGCACACACGCACACACGCCGTCCAAATAAACATTCACCCACCAATCCATAGCCCCAAAGAGTAAAAACACTGAGTTCAGGAAAGGGCACAACTACTCCATTTGCCGAACGACTCCGGTTGACATTTTTCCATAGCAGCCTGGCATGCTCTCATCAGCAGCCACGTGCCCAGGCTGGTTCCTTCTTTGTCACTGAATATTCACCAGCGGAGGGTCTAAGCATCTCCTTTCGCCATACCTAACCCATCTTTTTAGGTCTCCCCATCTCCTTTGGGAAGATTTCAGAATCAGCAGCTTGCTTTTAGCTGTAAGCAGCTGAAGTTTTGAAACAATGGGTAGTTTTATGATTTTGTGAGAAAAGGATGAAGATGCAGAGTCCAAGAGCTGTGTAACTCAGCCCCTCAGTGACCTCCCTCCAGTTATCTTGATCTTTTTCTCAGGCTCACAAGGTGGCTGCCGCAGCATCCCTTCGTCTTGAAAATACCATAGGTGGAAAGCTTCCCACCTTTCTTGCTTGGGTGATAAGAAGACATTTGAAACCTCTTTATAGTCTTTTTTTTTTTTTTTTTTTTTTTTTTTTTTTTTTTTTTTTTTGAGACAGGGTTTTTCTGTGTAGTTTTGTGCCTTTCCTGGATCTCACTTTGTAGAGCAGGCTGGCCTCGAACTCACAGAGAGATTCGCCTGCCTCTGCCTCCCGAGTGCTGGGATTAAAGGCGTATGCCACTGCTGCCCAGCTCTCTTTATATTCTTAAAAACAAACAAACAAACAAACAAAAAAAAACCTTTATTCTTGAGTAGTTTTAGGTTAACAAAATGAGGAGCAGGTTACGGAGATTGCCACTGTGCCCCCTGGAATGTTCTACCCCTCCCCCTAAAGGGTGACACATTTGCTACATCAGAACCTGTGCTCAAGGTCCACAGTCAAATTGGGGCCCCTTGTTGGCACTGTGTGTTCCGTGGATTTAAACAAACTTATAACAGCGTGCAGTGCAGCCTTGGTGTGCGCTGAGCTCCGCCCCTTCCCCACCCCACCACCGCCATGCCCGACCCTTGGTCTTTTTTACATTGCTGAACTTTCACCTACTCCAGGTCAGCGAGTTGAAGCGTCCTCCTTCATGGAGTAATGTGCCCTCTGAGTCACACCGTGTCTTTCCCCATCTTGACACAGCCTTTGTTTTCAGTGTGGAGCGATATTCCGCTGTCTACATAAACCAAAGTGTTGCTCCCACTGACGGATGGAATCCCATCGGCTTCCATGTTTCAACAACTGAATGTAGATGCCAGCAGCGCCCGTGTGCAGGGTTTGTGTGGACACAGCTCTCAAGTCCTTAGGGTCAGTACCAAAGGGGCGGGACTGAAGGACCCTGCGGCAGAAGTGCATCCGCTTTGTAAGAGCCAGAACCCAGCTTCCAAAGGGACTGTCCATTTGCATTCCTGCCATCACTGAGAACGCTGGTTGGTCCTCATCACTGCCAGCATCTGGTGGTGTCAGTGGTCAGGCTGAGATGTTCTAATCGGGGTGCGGTGGTATCTCATTTCCTACGACTGGGCTTCCCTGGGAATGTGGCAGGAGCGGTTTCATTTGCCTTTTGACCATCGGTAGAGGTTCTACAGAAGCTTTGGCACGTTTATTCCCCTGCCTTTGGCCCACTTTACGAAAAGGTTGTCTCACTGTAGAGCCTGAAGTTGTCTTTGTGTGTCTTGGCTGGCAGTCCTTTACCGCGCATGCCTTCTGCAAATATTTTCTCTTGGGCTGTGGCTTGACATTTCGTGCTTCTGACAAGGCTGTGCACAGAGCCAGGGTTTTTCGTTTTATTGCTTTAACTTTCCACTTACTGTTCTTTTATGCAACTGTGTGTTGTGCCTAAACATCATGACTTACACAAAGTCACCTAGGCTCTCCTCTCAAGTTACCTTCTCCTCCCACAGTTTTTGCACTTTATATTTAGGTCTATGACCCATCTTGAATTGATTTTTGTTGGAGATATACAGGGTCTATGTCTAGACTCGTCTTCATTTATAGGTTGCATGCTGATTGTCCAATCAGCATTTGTGCATAGGCTATCCTTACTCCAGTGTGTTACCCATGTTCTTTGATCAATGACCAGTTGACCATCATATGTGCCCTCTGGTCTCCATTCAGTTCCATTGACTCACTTGTCCGTTCTTAATACCCACAACCACTGCCTTGATTGCTATCATTTGATAGTGGCTCTCTGTGGTGGCTTGAGTTGAAATGACCCCCACAGGCTCATAGAGTGGCACTATTAGGAGGTGTGGCCTTGTTGGAGCAGGCACGGCGGCCGTGTTGGAGGAACACCTGGGGGTGGGCTTTGAGGTTTCAAATGCTCAAGCCAGGCCCAGTGTCTCCCTCTTTTCCTGCTACCTGTGGATCCAGATATTGAATTCTCAGCTACCACTCTAGTGCCATGTCTGCCTGCATGCCACCATGATTCCCGCCATGATGATAATGGATTAAGCCACTGAACTATAAGCCAGTCCCAATTAAATGTTTTCCTTTATAATGTTTCCTCCATGCTCCTGGTGTCTCTTCACAGCAATAGAAACCCCAAGACACTCACTTTCCATTGTTTTCAAAGACGAAATTTCTGCCCAGAAATCTCCAGCAGCTACTTGTCACTAGCCAGAAATAAGCTAATCCTTGAGATTATTGTGTTCGTCTTTAGCGGGAACATGGAGTCATTCTTTAGGTTTACAAGAGGGACTCACCTTACCTTGGAATGTTGCCGTCAAGGAAAAAAGTTCAGTTGCTATGACAATGTAGGGAAGGTCTAGGTTCATCCTCTAGAATGCAGATCATTCTGGATATTGCCCAAGTTGGCCTCAACTTATGTGAATTTGTTGATGATAAGAACACTTAGAGGGATGTCAGTTTAAGGCTTCCACACTTTGTCTGGGCATTGTAGAAAGAATTAGTAAAGTAGGGTTTGCCTCCCAGTCCTAGCAACAGAAATCACCACTCCTACATCTCGATTATTGTCACCCATGGCAATCTCTTATTCTAAAACGTACACACGTCACTTCCTCTTTGAGAAATGGCAAAGATGAAAGTGAAAGTACCTCCTTTATCTTGGGTCTCTTTCTCACTTCCCTAGTCTTTACCAAGGCGGAATGATGCCATGAACCATGGTCACATCTTCTCAGAGGTCCTAAGTCCCAGCAGCAGAAGTGTGTGTGTGTGTGGGGGGGGGGTGTTCAGGGGTACACCATTGCCAAATGAAGACCTGGAACTCAAGAGCAGTGAACACAGGAGCTTCATGGGCCAGCCAAGAGTAACCTTGTTGGGACCTTCTAGACTACCAAACTTGAGAGAATAATTCTTTTCAGGACGTGGGATTTCTTTTCTAAGCTGTCATGTGTTTGGTTGTCACTCTCAGCTGCTCTGCTATTTCGTGGCTATGCTCAGGTGATCACCCTGGTGAAGTTCTCCCATGTGCCAGATGTTGCTACAAGAGCTTTCTATACCTTTATGTTAATGACTCTCATAACAGTCCTTTGAGTTGAACTCAATTGTCTTCCCATTTCTAAAAGTAAATGAACAGATTTCAAGATAGCAGCTTACTGAAGGGCATATTCCTGAGGCTAACGTGGCAGGAACCATGCCTGATGCTGCTTGGCCTCAGTTGTCAGTATTATTCATTCATCCACAGAACATACTGCAGACCCTGGCACATAATAGATGCCTAGGAAAAGATCTCAAGTAGAAAGACACAGTGTGTTGTTCTGGGCAAGTTATTGCTCCTAGAGAACTAAAGTCAAGAGTTTTCAGACAGAAGTTATAGAAAGGAGTGTGATTGTGTGCTTTATACTGCCCTGGAGATGGCTGTTGTTTCTCAGGGCAGTTTCATAGCTGGGAAAAATCAAGGCCACTAGGAGACAGCTGTAAGTGGAAATCACAGCTCTGAAAAGAGTGTAGACTTCCTGGCTTCTGGTCCCGACCTCTTCTCAGGCCAATGGGAGTCCTCAATGCTAATGTGCTATCTAACAGATCCAGATCCCATCATGCTCTGCATCTGACTGTTCTTCAGTGAGACCCCTCGTTGCTCCCACTTATGCCTCATTTTCTTCTCAGTGCCACTTCTTCCCTTCAGTTTGAGGTTTTTCTTACTAATTCATAACTGTTTTTATCATTCGGTCTCTGACACACACATCAGGCCAAATACCAGGACAAATGTGCATAGAGCAATTACAGCAGATGGGTCACGCTGTGAGATGACACCACACTGCAGAAGAGCGTGCCTTTTTGCCAATTTCAAGAGTAACACATTCTGTATCTTGAGGGGAAAATTAATTGGATTTCATGTCTCTCATCCTTCCACCCCTTGACTCGGTTCAGTCACCTCCAGGACCCCATCACTACAACCAGATATGCTGTGACATTTATTAAAAAGCAAGTGGAGGAAATGAGAAGTGCTGGTCACTTCTAATTCTCCTCCTGCTTCATTGTCCTCATTTTCAGTCAATCACCCTCGGACTCGACTCATGTCTGGCAAATACTTACTAAAGTTTTGCTGTTACATAGCCATTACTTCACCATACGCCATCTTAGAGGCATCAACAGAAGGATAAGAAAAAAAGTTAGTATAAGGTAACGTGATCAACCATGTGCTAGAGTTATACCAGGCAACAGGAATTCAAAAAGAGAATGGGACCCTACCAACCCAAATCAAAGTGGATATAGAGAGGAACATGTTAGCTGGTAATATCAGAGTATTCCAGGATGGAGGAACACCACAAGCAAATGTATGGAGGTAGGGACATGAAGAATCTGTTGGGTAGAAGGTGATGTAGACATGGAAGGTAAAGCTACAATGTATGGGGGGGGGGTCTTTGAGGAACTTGACCTTAATTTGAAACAGTAGGGAGTACTGATGTAGGAATCTTCCCTTCAGCTACCTAACATTGCTTGCCACATTGGCTTTTGTGTAGGGGAGTATTACTGGCTCTCCCTTCCCATCTATCTTGCCATACAGTTTCTCTTAACAAGGAGGAATTATAAAGTCAAGTTGCCAGAGAGCACAGCAATTATTGACCATTCAATGATTGAACTCAGCCTTCCGGTGGCCTCCTGTTATTTTTGGTCCTTGTTCCTCAGTGGTCCCTCTTTCTGCTCCATCTTGCTACTTCCTATTTCGTCATGGCTCTGTAACATGGACATGACTCTGCTTTATTGAGTTACTGCTTAGTACCAAAGCAGAAGAGCAGGGACCGTGAGGCAGGTGCATAGCTGTCAATAGAAAGAGACACTTTATCTTCATCACCTCTTTTTCCTGGAGTCCTTCAGGTGGTGATGCTTGACGTAGCTTGGAGAAGCAACATGGATATGCAAACTCCATAGAAATTTCATAGCTGACTTCTAGGAAACCGGTGGAAACTGAGCTGTGAAATGTACCCACCCCGAAGCCATGGCCATCACTTATGGAATGTGTGTTCTCCCTCTTACATTCATTCACATCCAAGACAGGAATAACTTCCAGATCCTACACTAGATTTCCTGACTGTCATAACACGCCTATCAACTACTTGCTTCCTCCGCATACAGGTGTTTTTCTCATGACACTGTGGGTCAATGTGTGCATGGGCAACTTGGCTGATGTGTGCTATGTCTTCTTTTCCTCGTGTTATGACTATGGCACTCACACATTTTGCAGACTTATTTCATTTCTCTACAGAGATTTTTGTGATTGGTTCAAAATACTCTGAGTCCATTGACTTCACCCATTCTATTTATTCTGACCTTGATTCATTCCTCTTCCCAATGAGAGGCTTACCCTAGGGTACTGGGCTCATCTACTACTTTCTCAATAATCCCCATC
Organism: Peromyscus maniculatus bairdii; assembly: GCF_049852395.1. NCBI lineage: Eukaryota > Metazoa > Chordata > Mammalia > Rodentia > Cricetidae > Peromyscus > Peromyscus maniculatus. Next base: position 17,864,413 of record NC_134872.1, on the reverse strand, counting down.
TCTTCCTAAATAGCTTTTTCTAAAAGTGTTTTCATCTGTATCTTTTTCATCTTTTAACACTACATCACAAAAGAATGTCACACTGGTTAGAATTATTAGAGTAATCCCTTCTCTTAATTTAAAATTTAAAGCATGCTAACTGTGGGAGTCCAGCTCCAACTTGTCCCCACCTTCCAAAGGGTTCTTAGGTGGAGGAGAGAGGAATGAGAAAATATTAGGTAGAAATATAGAAAGAGAGGATAAGCAAGACAGAGACACAGGATAGCTTTGGGAGGGTCCTGGGTCAGTACACAGCTGCCCAGAGCTTTATTCAAAAGGGCTTTTTATAATATGCCAAGAGAAGAAGCAAAAGACCTCCCTCTCACAAGATCAAAGCACACTATACAGCCAAGTGTAGACCCTTCCAAATACCTGGTAAACACACCTCTGGCCAAATCATCTCCTTATGCAGCCCTGCTGGGTAAAGCAAGCTCAGATTCTCTGACCCTGAGAGATTCTCACTAGGAAGCCTTGTTGGGCCACCACAGCTAACTCTCATTTCTCAAAGGACCAAACCGTCTCTTTGTAGACCCCTTTGCCATACCCAAAGTGGTCTTTGGGCTTCTATAGCTTGGATCAATTCCCTCATCCTTCTGTTTTGGATGCTGTCGTGGTCCAGAGTATGACTTGTTGGGTCTCCTCTTTTCTCCTTTGTGCTTTAAAGTTTTTTGATCCTTGGCTGACAGGGAGCTGACACACTTTGATGCTTCCCCCTCCATTTCAGTACCTTCAGTAGTACAAAGAGACAACAAGAAACACATCATCCACCATTCTAGACCCATATTCTTGTCTTGCTTCTAACTGGAGCATTCCTCAAAGAAGCCTGTACACCCAGGAAGCCAGGTATGCCTGCCACCCATTTCATATACAGCCTTTTGTCTCTCTCGAGTGCACCATGACTCATATTGAGCATCGCCTCTGCCAGTTCATTGTCCTTAAGGTGTAAGGTTCTGTTGGTCCTACCCACACATGTGAAAGCTGGGATTGTGTGAGAGTTGATGTACACTGGAGTATAAATTTTCCTTAGACCTCTATTACCCAAAGATAATTAAGAGGAATGATACTCATGGAGACCCTTAGAAAATTTCCTGTAAGGCTTTTAAGTCATTTTGTCATAAAACTGTGGTCAATTTAGGCATGTATTAACAGATCTCTCTCTCTCTCTCTCTCTCTTTCTCTCTCTCTCTCTCTTTCACACACACACATACACACACACACACACACACACACACACACACACACACACACACACACAATTTACCTCTGAAAAAGCTATGAAATGAACCAACCATGACCACTAGAAATGTAGGCCCTTTCTTGTTAATAAGTTTGCATCATTCTTACCATAGTTGGGACTATATTGTGAAATCAGCTTTCTGCCACATTTTTGATGAGGTTTCCCATAGAACCTTGAGAATCTCCCTTTGAGTAAGAGATTCAGCAAAGACCATAGTAGCCCAAAAGAGCCAATTCTGAACATCTCACTTAGGAGCCCCCATGGCTGAGGTAAACCCATGTATTGGTGATGTGATCTACCAGCTTATAGCCAAGGAACTGGCCAGGCTTGGGATTCTACAGCACCAGGTCAAGGCTATGCTGCACGAAAATGTTTTTACTGGCATTTATGGTACTTTTTGTTGGGCAGCTCCAAGTTGAAGGCAGGGACAGAACACTGAAAAATATATAGAGTATTTCTTACCACTATTGCCAGAGATCCTCAGGAAAAGATCTCACGGCTGAGTGTGGGTTGTATTTTTTAACATCCTTGGACATACTGAACTTCTTTGCTCAGAGGGTGAGAGGAAACACCTTGCCTTTGGCATTCCTCAGGCAGGTGGAGGAATCCCTCCCAGGGAAGCAAAGACATTTCTATGGGAATGGAATTCAGACGGCAGGAGAGTGTAGGAAAATCTATTATATGCATGCTCCATCCACCCAGTCTTGTGGCTAGTGTGACTAGAGAGCCTTGCCCAGCATCAACATGCCATCTCTCAGGTGGGCTGTGAGAGATCTTTACTTCATCTACGTCAATCCATGGCAATGTCAGGTGTTTAGTAACTGTTCAGAACTAGACCCAGTGTGGCTTGAATCCATGCATCTCTGCGTGTCTGATTCTAGACATTGTTGCTGAGTGTCCACTGTGAGTTTACATAGGACACTATGGACTTTTGTTCTAGTGGAAGCTGACAAGAAATTTTAGCTCAGTTTGTAAAAATAAGAGCTTGTTAGTGTCACATAGTGATAAAAAGCAATTGAAGATGACAATGGATGGTTATAGAAGCATAAAAACATCTAGACCTCTTCCCTAATTGGTCCCACAAGGACAAGAAAAGTGGATACCAAATTCAACACCAACCTTGTAGTGATCAATCCTGGACTTGAGTTGCAGATTCAAATATCTGGAATATCCATATCAAGAAGTGACAACATATGTGAAAAACAACTTAATAGACCCTTATGATTATGGCTACCTTCCACTAAGCACTAATCACATGACAGATTGTGGTAAGGGCTCTTTACATATACATCACTAAACTCGAGGATGATCAATTCTCCACAGAGGATGTCACTATGGTAACTGAACAGGTATCCATTACCTGGTACCATGCAAAGGTTTTACAAACTCGGATTGGAAATCTCTATTAACACACATTAGTTGTACACAGTAAGGGAGTTCATGTGCCATTTCCTTATGCAGACAGTGTGCACTGGCCAAGTCCAATCATATTTTTCCCATATCTCCTTTCCTTAGTAATCATTATTCCTTTCAGGTTGACTTTTTTAGTTCCCACAAATGAGAGAAAATGCATGGTATCTTTCCTTCTGCACCAAAATGAATCATAGCCCATTGGAGATATACATACGTACACACAGATGCACATACACACAAATACATATATAACTTTCTAATCTAGCAGTTCTCAACCTGTGGGTCATGACCCCCTTGGCAAACCCCTATCTCCAAAAATATTTATATTATGATTCATAACAGTAGCAAAATTACAGTTATGAAGTAGCAACAAAAATAATTTTATGGTTGGAGGTCACCACAACATAAGGAACTGTATTAAAGGGTTGCCACCTTAGGAAGGTTGAGAACAACTCAAAGGTTGATGAGTTATTTAGCCATCATCAATAGTAGCATAAACTGTGACATACAGGTTTCTCTTTGCTCTGGGTTAATTTCCTTTGGATATATTAGCAGTAGCAGGGAAAGTGGATCATCTGGTGGAATTGTTTTTATTTTTCAGTTTATTGAAGAACCCCATACTCTTCTACATAATTACTCTAATTTACTCTCCTGTGTATAAGAGTTCTTTTGTCTTCATATCCATGACAACACAATTTTATTGTTGTCTACAAAGCTATTCAAAACGGAACAAAACAATACCTCATTGCAACTCTGATTTGTGTAGCTGACAGCTAACAATACTAATTTTTTTCCATATATTTGTGGATTTGCATTTCTTCTTTTGACAGGTGTCTTTCAGATAATTTGTCTGAAAGACATTTTTGGTTAGAGTACTAGTTTTCTTCTTGTTCAGTTTCTCCAGGTCCTAATATGTTCCGGATATTTACCCTTCATCAGATGAATAGTCAGAAAACATCTCCTGTTCTGTAGTTGTCTCTTGATCGATGGCTTCCTCTGCTTTGCCGAAGCTTTTTAATGTGCTGTGATCTCAGTCATCAATGTTTGCTTTCATTTCCCATGCCTTTGGGGCTCGAGAATTGTTTCCTCTGACATCTTCTTCTAGTAGTTCAGAGTATCAGGCCTTAGGTCCATTTTGAGTTTTACTCTCCTGCATGTAGCTATCTAGTCTCCCAGAATCACTTACTGAAGAGGCTCTCATTTCTGCAAAGTTTCCAAGATTTTGTTGAGAATCAGCTGGCCATAGATACATGGGTTTATTGCTGAAGTACCTATCTTGGCGCATCAGTCTGTTACTATCTTTTGATCACTACATCGTGATAACACGCTATAGTCTTAGATGTTGAAATGCATCCCCCTTGGTTCTTTTTTATTTATTTATTTATTTATTTATTATTTTACACCACCATTCAGTTCCACATAATAGCCACAGATTCCCATGCTCTCTCCCCCCCCCGCCCCCCTCCCCCTTCCCCCAGCCCACCCCCCATTCCCACCTCCTCCAGATCAAGGTCTCCCCTGAGGACCGGGATTGACCTGATAGACTCAGTCCAGGCAGATCCAATCCCCCCCTCCCAGACCGAGCCAAGCGTCCCTGCATAAATCCCAGGATTCAAACAGCCAACTCATGCAACGAGCCCAGGACCCGGCACCACCGCCCAGCTGCCTCCCAAACAGATCAAGCCAAATGACTGTCTCACCCATTCAGAGGGCCTGACCCAGTTGAGGGCCCCTCAGCCTTTGGTTCATAGTTCATGTGCTTCCATTCATTTGGCTATTTGTCCCTGTACTTTATCCAACCTTGGCTTTAACAATTCTCGCTCATATAAACCCTCCTCTTTCTTACTAATTAGACTCCCAGCACTCCACCAGGGGCCCAGCCGTGGATGTCTGCATCCAGATTCCTCAGTCCTTGGATGGGGTTTATGGCACAACTATCAGGGTGTTTGGCCATCCCTTGGTTCTTTTTGATGAAGATTACTTTGGTTATTTGGTTATCCCTTGCTTCTATATGGATTTTAGAATTTTTTTCTAGATATGTAAAGACAATTGGTGTTTTGATGGAGGTTGCATTGAATCTTTATGTTGCTTTTGGTAATGGAAATGTAAGCAGCATTCTTCTATGACCATGGAGGGTATTTTCATTCTGTGTGCCTTCAGTTTCTTATAGTGTCTTGAATTTCTCAATGTAGAAGTCTTTGATTCCTCAGTTAAGTGTTTCTAGGTCCTTTTTTAAGGTCCTTCTATTATGAATAGAACTGCCTTCAAGATTTCTTTCTTTTTTTTTTTTTTTTTTTTTTTTGTTTTTTCGAGACAGGGTTTCTCTGTGTAGCTTTGCGCCTTTCCTGGAGCTCACTTGGTAGCCCAGGCTGGCCTCGAACTCACAGAGATCCGCCTGGCTCTGCCTCCTGAGTGCTGGGTTAAAGGCGTGCGCCACCAACACCCGGCCAAGATTTCTTTTCTCAGCAGATTAATTATTGGTATAGAAAAGCTAATATTTCTATGTTGATTTTTGTATCTTGCTACTTTACTGAATTCAGTTGTTAGTTCAAACAAACTTTGGTGAGGTCTTTGAATTATTTTTCCATATGCAGAATCATATCTACAAATGGGAATAATTTTAACTTCCTTCCTATTTACATACCTTTTGTTTTCTACTGTTGCCTGAGTGCTCTGGCTAATACTGCCAGTACTATATTGAACAGGATAGATGGTAGAAACTATGCTTTTGTATCTTTGAAGAACTGCTTTTCCATGTTTTGTATTCACCATGACACTGCCTGTGGGTGTGTCATACACAGCCTTTGTTATGTTAAGGTGTGATGCTTCTGTCACTATTTTGTCCAGAATTTTCTACAATTGAAGAGTTGGATTTCATCAAGTGCTTTTCTACACTTGAGATGACTATATGATTTTCGTTCTTCATTCTGTTAATTTGAGTCATTACATTTACTAATTTGTAGATGACAAGCTGTCCTTGTATCACTATCACTCAGTTGAAAAGACTTTGTTTAGAGTGCATGATCTTTTTGATGCATCATGGAATCTATTTTCCTGAAAATTTTCACATGTTTACAAAGGATATTGGTCTATATATTTGTTTTTTTCTGTGTGTCTTTGTCACGTTTTGGTAACAGACTAACTTTGGTCACCTGACATGAGCTTGAAAGGGTTTCCTCTGTTCAATTCTAAGGAATAATTTAGGGGAAATGGGCACTAATTATTCCTTAAAAGTGGTAAAATTTGGTTCTGAGCTTTTCTTTGTTGGGAGACTTTTGACTACTGATTCAATTTCATTGCTTGTTATTGGTCTATTTAGAATTATCATATCTTCAGGGTTCAGTTTTGATAGGATATGAGTCCAGAAATTCATTCATTTCTTCTAGGTTTTTCCATTTGTTAGTTTATAGGTTTTTGTAATAATCTCCAGTGGTCCTTTATATTTGTTATATTGGTTATATTTATCATCTTTATCATTGTGTAACCTTTCCTTTTTAATTTACTTATTTGTTGACCTTGCCATTGGTACTTGGTATTGATCAGTCTCTAGTCCATTTACTTATGCTCTTTGTTACTTCTTTCCTTCTGCTTGCTTGGTATTTAGATTATTGGTGTTTCTGGAGATGCATTTTTAGGTTGTTTATCGTATACCTCTTTTTATATTGTAGATAGTCATTTTTTAAGTTTCTCTCTGAGTACTGCTTTTTTTTCTAATCCTACATGTTTTTATATTTTATCCTTATTTTTTCCCTTAAAATTAAAAATAAAATTCCTTTGAATTCCCTGCATAACTTGAGTGAACAATCCATTTTCAAGTGTGTTGTTGGTGGCTGAAGAGAGGGTTCAGAAGTTAGGAGAACTTGCTGTTCTTTCAGATGACCAGAGTTTTCCTGGCACTGTGGGAACCCACCAAGGTTTCCTAGGGAGATCTGAGTTTGCTTTACACAGCAGAGCTGTGTAAGGGGATGGACTGACCACATGTATGGTTACCAGGTGTTTGGAAGGGTCTGCTCTTGGCTGTGCTAGGAAGAGGTCTTTTGCTCCACCCCTTGGCATTCCTTTAAAAAGCCCTTTAGAAGAAACAGAAGGGGCCAGTGGATTAGGATCCAGGTCCTCCCAAGGCTATCTTGTGAATCTATCTGTCTCTCTCTCCCCTCTATAATTCTTATCCCTCACTCCTCAAGAGTACTCTGGGGGAAAAGGTGGGGGTATGTCCCCCACACAGCACCCACTTCAGGTGGTGGGAATAGGCTCACAATTCTCTATAACTTCAGCTCCAGGTGATCAGATGTCCTCTTCTGGCTTCCATGTGTGCCTATACAGATGTATATACACATACTCACACACACAAATAAAAGTTTAAAGTTAGTTCAATATTTGAGCATTCATATAATTTCTATAATTTCTTTCATTTTTGATTTTTAGTTTTATTCCATAGTGATTAGAAAATGATGAGATATGATTTTTTCCCAATTCTTAAAAAATATATTTTTTTGGCCTACTCTATGATCTATTCTAGAGAAAATTCCACATGCTGATGAATATACTGTGTATTTGGGCATGTGGATTAGCTTTCTGTTGATGAAAATAGGGTGTTAAAATCTCCCACTACTGTTGTACTGGAGTATGTCTCTCTCTTTAATCCTAAGAGCATCTGTTTTATAAAATTGGGTGCTGTGACTTCAAGTGCATACAGGTTTACAATTATTATGTCTACTTATATAATGATCTTTTATCTCTTTAAAATTTTCTGTCATAAAGTGTGTGTGTGTGTGTGTGTGTGTGTGTGTGTGTGTGTGTGTGATCACTCCTGAGTACTTGAGGTTTCCATTTACCTATTGTCTATCCTTTCACTTTTAGTCTGTGTGTATCTTTACTAGTGAAGTGAGTTTCTTACAGGCAGCATATTGTTGGGTATTGATTTTTTTTAATTAATCCGTTCATTTGGGCTGTATTTTTTAGATAGAAAATGCAGTCCATTTACATCAAAAGTTACTGATAGGTAAGAACATATATGTGTTGTTAATTTTCTTCTAGTTATTCTGAATATTACTTGCTCTCATTCTTTTTTTTTTTTTTTTTTTTTTTTGGTTTTTCGAGACAGGGTTTCTCTGTGTAGCTTTGCGCCTTTCCTGAAACTCACTTGGTAGCCCAGGCTGGCCTCAAACTCACAGAGATCCGCCTGGCTCTGCCTCCTGAGTGCTGGGATTAAAGGCTTGCGCCACTGCCGCCCGGCCTTGCTCTCATTCTTAACTCATGGTTTGATAGTTTACTGACAATGCTTGATTTAGTTCAATTCCTTTGATGGTATGTTTACTTTCACACATTTTTATGGTAATAATTATCTTTTTCATTTCTGGTTGTAGGACTTTTTGTAAAGCTGTCTGTTAGTCATCAATTCCCTCAATTTGGCTTCCTTTGTAAGGTCTTTCTGTCTGTCACTTATGAGGAATAGTTTACCTGGTAATAATAATCTTGACTAGCAATTTTCTTTCAGGACTTTAACTATTTTATTCCACTTCCTCCTGAACTACAGGGTTTCTGCTGACAATTCTGTTATTAGTCTAATGTGTTTACCTTTAAAGGTAAACTTTAAGCATATTATTTGGCACTTTTCTCTGTCAAATTAAAAAGTTATATGCCTTGTACTTTGGATAGCATGGCTATAATATGCTATGTGTGAAGATCTTTCATGGAATGTCCATTTGGGTCTTATGGCTTCTTGGACATTGATAGTCACATCTTTTCCAATATTAGAGAGGTTTTCTGATATGCTTTTTTTAATGGTCTTTCTTTCTGGTTCTGGAATTTACTATGTATCCCTGGTTGGTATCAAACTAAAAATCCTTCTGCCCCCCAGTTACAGTGCCAAGTCACAGGTGTGCACCACCATTCTGGTTGCTCATTCATTTAGAGGCACCCTAAATGTCATTTAAAAAGCACCCCCAATGCCCTCTCCATTGTTTACTTTTTCCAACTGGAATATTTCAGAAGACCTGTCTTCACAGTTCCAATGCTCTTTCTTCTGATTCATCTAGTCTTCAATCAGATATTGAAGTCCAACTGCATTTTCTTTTGAGTAACTAAGTTTGTCAACTTCAAGATTTGTTTCTTTTCTTCCAAAATCTACCTCTGTGATTTTTTTACTCCTGTCCTGCATATTGTCCTAATTTCATTTAATTGTGTTATCTTGGATTTCACCTAACTTTCAAATTCTTTCTTAGGCATTTTACCCAGTTTAATTTCTTGGGAATTGGTCATTGGGGAGTTTTCGTTTGGGTGTGTCACATTTGTTTATATTCCACGTCCCTACACTGAGAACGTGTGTATCTGATGGATCAGCTATTTCTGTGACTTTTATAGGATGGCTGTCTTAGAAGCGCTCTCTCTCTCTCTCTCTCTCTCTCTCTCTCTCTCTCTCTCTCTCTCTCTCTCTCTTCCCCACAGCTTGGGTTTCTGGACCCAATGGCATTCTCTCCCCTGCATTTACCATTTCCTTTTGAGTTCTTGCCTGGCTCTTTATTATTGCTGCTGGAGGGAGGTATTAGAAACAAGATTGCTCAGGCTCTAGATGAGGCATGGTAGCCCACAGGCCGCATGCATCCTGCACAGAGCAGATATCTGACATCTCTCCCTTATAATCACCCAAGCAGCAGCAGAGTGACTTGCCACTTGCATTGGTGTCGACAGGGTCTACTGAAGCGATTCCAGAAACTGGTCTATTGGCTTTACTGTTACAGAACCTTCTGGAAGACACTTAGAAAAGCACAGGTTATCCCGGAAGTTTGTCTTCAGTCATCTAGGGTAGAGCTGGGAATTCCGTATCTATACAATTTATTGGTTGTAATTTTCAAAAGCATCAAGAACAGAATGAGTAAATACATTCTAAGTTAAAAGGCTCAGCAGAGGAGGGACTGCAATAGTTCCCCTTATCTGCAGCCATACTTATGTGGTTTTCTACATTATCAACTGTTGCCTGAAAATAGCATATTGACAAATCCAGAAATGAAACACTCATAACTTGTACTTATTATAACATGTTTCGATAATTGCTCTATTTCATTATTATTGTGGCTATTATGCTTTCATAAATTACACCTTATAAGTTTAGCATAGATAAATGATAGACTATAATTTGATAGATCAATGCTATATAGATGTTAATATTCATATTTTTAGGCACCCACTTCTATAATCTCTGTAATTAGTAAAAGGACCCAGGCTGAAGGTAAGGTCTGAGACTCTGTGGCTGATGCAGGCTTTTTCTGTGCACATTACAGTCAGGCAGGGATCCATACATGGGCTGTAGGCTCTGAGTCTTTCGTGCACAGGCTCTGTTCACCATATATATTTCACACACACACACACACACACACACACACACACACACACACACACACAGCCTCCCCATTCCCTCCCCTTATGGAGAGGGTAGTTCTCTTGTACCACTCCATCCCCATTGCTCCCAACCCCCCTCCCATCCCAACACAAGGGAGAACTCCCGAGTGGCCTAAATGGAGTCCAGAAGCCTTTGAGGACACCTTGTCACTTCAGGAGTCCCTTCACGGTTAACAGCAGTGTCTGCTGTACAGCTGATGGGACCTGACAACAAACACTTGAGTCGCACAGATGCACAGGGGTTTCATTCTTCTGTGCTATGCTCTAGTTTTGCTGCAGTGCATCCCGCACCCCACCCCCCTCTCGATTCCCTTCCCTTTTACAGCATTTTCCTTGGTCCACCCCCCCCCCATGTGAGCTGTCGGTCCTCATAATCTACAAGCAGCTTGTAGCTGGCTGGTACAGCCCCTCTCTGCAGCTGGTTCTTCTCAGTCCCAGCAGGCACGCTGGGTTGGAATCTCTTCACACAGCTGTCAGCTTGTTTCTCTGGGCAGGTCAGAGTGACAGTTTGGGGTCTGCTTTTCCTTTTTTTGGTTCTGTGAATGCATCTTTATCACTGGCTGCTGTGGATGTCCGGGTGATGCTTCTGCTTCAGTGGAACGCTAAAGTCAATTTTCCAGAGTATCCCGTATGGGCAAAGCTCCGACATCCGTGAATACAGAGTGGCTTGAGACTAAATGGTCTGGGCTGGCCATGCAAGGGTGAAGGGAAGGTAATGGGTCCCCTCCAAAAGGCTCTGACAGGAGCGCCTCTGCCTTGGGCCCTACAAATCACCATCTCGAGGACATCAAAGCAGACATCGTCTGCTTCTAGAGCATAGAAGATCCCAGAGGCTCTGCCGTGTCAAGGAAACTCTCCTCAGAGTGGCATAAAATGCCATTTCCCCTTGGGTGTTGGGTGGGGGGGGGAGTGAAATGGGAGTCAGTGAGGTGGAGACACCAAACACCGAGAGCTGCTAGAACAGGCACAGGCTGAACACACAGACATCAGGAGAAAAGCACGTTCACATTCGTCACATGGACCGTGTTCAGCCAACTGTTCAGGAGCCTTCTACAGCTCACTAAGTCACAGACAGTTGACAGTGTGCCTGTCCTCTCTGTGGTACATCTCATTAAATGTGAGGTGATATCCGCTAACCCCACGCACATCGTCTGAATACAGTTAAGGCTTCTCCAGGGAAAGGTTTAGAACTCAACACTCCTCTAAGAGTGGGTGGTGCTGAGGGATAAGTGTAAGAAGTGTACGCACCACCGTGGCAGGGAGAAAAGGAGGGAGAAAATAGAAACCGATAGTGATTGTAGACGACACAAGACTTTTACTCTGTATTACAAACCTGTTTGTCCAGAAGACAAATGAGGCGTTTGACCACACATGGGTTGGGAAACACTGACAGGCTAGACACTGTGTTGGGATCACACACCTTCATTTGTGTTAACAAGCTGGTGGGAACAGAACCCTCCACGTGGAAACACCCACCCACTCGATGCGAACATGACAGAAAGTTCTGTGCGTAAGAGTGGACCGACTTGTCCCTCTTCATTGGTGCTCTGGGAGAAATGTAAGCTGATAATCACGGCTCCAACTTTCACTTTGTCCACGGTCCACAGATCTTGCAAGAAGCTTGCGTTTATACTCACCGTACACATGCATGGAAGATGATTCCTGTTATCATTTCCTTCTAACTGAATTCTAAGTTCTCAGAGTTTTAATTTTTTATTTACCTGCATAGGTTTGTGTACATTAAGTGTAGTGTCCATGGAGGCCAGAAGAGGGCATTGGCTCCCTTGAAGCTGGAGTGACAGGGAGCTGTGAGCCACCAGATTTGGGTGCTGAGAGGTGGGGGTGGGGAGGGGGACAACACACTGAACTGAGCAGGAAGCTCTCCCAAGCACTGAGCCACCTCTCCAGTCCCGTTAATATTTTAAAGTCAAGTACAAAATGGTTTTCATGGTATCTTCAGGGCTGTGTCTCATTGTACTCTGCTCACATTCACCCCCATCAGCATCTCTTTTCCTCCTCACCACATTTCTCCTCATCCTGCACCCCCCCCTCCCACGCACCCGGCAGGGATCCCTGCTTGCTTCTGTTATCTTTTCCAATCTAGATTCTGCATGGAGAAAACGTGTTATTTGACCTTGTATACCAATATTCTCTTATTTATCTCTTCCCTCCCATTAAGTCTTTCTATCAAATGGACCCTTCTACGTTTCCTTTTGCTGACACCCATACCTATGTGTGTATTTCAAATCTAGACTCCATATATGAGAGCATATATGACATTTCCATCTAGCTTACCCACTTACCGTGATGATTGCTGGTTCCATCCATCTTTTCTGCAAATAACATCATTTCAGTATTCTTTATGGCTGAATGAAAGTCCATGGTGTATATATACCATGAAACTCCATGGTGTATATATGCCATATTTTATCCATTTATCTGTCAATGGGCATCTAGGCTGGTTCTGTATCCTGGCTATAGTGAACTAATGCAGCAACAAACTGTATGTGCAAGTGTCCCTAAGATGGCTAGATTCCTTGGGGTGTATACCCAGGAGGGGTGGAGCTGGGTCACGTGGTAATTCTGCTGTTTTGATCAGGAACCTCTATACCGATTTCTAAGTGGGCAGATTACTTTACATTCCCACCAGCAGTGGATAAGGGTCACTTGTATTTACTGTCCTTTGCGGGAGGGGCTGCTGATAGTCATTCTGACTAGAGTCAGATGGAATCACTATGTAGCTAGGTTTGTATTTCCCTGACAGACAAAGGTTTTGAACATTTGTTCACAGCCATTGGCCATTTGTGTTTCTTTTGAGAACTGTGTTTATGTGCCTGTTTATTGAAGGCATGATTTGTCTGGTATTTAACTTTTCTGTGTTTTAGGATGTGGTTTGTTTTCTTTAAAGTCAAAGATCCTCATTATAAAGTACAGTGTCTGACTCCATTGTATAAAATAAGCTAAGCTTAACTTCCCTTAATCTCCACTGTCTCTTTTTTAGTTTTCTACAAGGCAGTTTTATGTGTATTTAAAAACATTTTTTAAGTATATACAACGCAATAGGATGGGATGTCCCTTCCCTATTTGCAGATGCGATTCAGATGGGTGAGAAGGACCATCAGCGGTCTTTACTGTGGTTAGTGGTTCGTTTTCAAGCCATAGAAGAACTTGCATGGAGAACATGACTCCATGAAGCTGTTGACAGGGACAGTCTGTGACTCAAACTTGTAAGGACATTGCCACCACACACAGACACAGATACACACAGACATACACCCCCCCCCCACACACACACACAGCAGATCTTTAAATGAAAAGAAACATTCCTTGGGAACTTTGAATCAGACTGCATTGGTAGCTTGGACCAAGACACAGTTGTGCTCACGTACAACTTTTGCTCGCACCTAAATTGTTTCTTAGATGTCCTGCTAAAGTCCGAGTCCCACAGCTGCTGAGAGGGATGAAGGGGCAGCACCCAGGACAGCCAGTTCAGAGCCGCTCACTTCTCGGCCTGGGAACGAAGGGCCACACACACCCCGTTACTGAGTTAGTCTTTGCGCCTCTTGTAACCCTCCCAGTGGGTCTGGAAGAAGCAGTTGCTGTGGCCTTTCCTTAAGGTTTTTGTTCCCACAGGGATCCTCCCTCCAGAGTCATATTCAGACTCCCTGTTCCCCAAAATTTATTCCAAAACAAATTCACAGCTCAACCTAATCCAAGCAGGGACTGCCAGCTTCTACTTGCTCCTTTTGGAAGGAGTGATTCCAAAGCATTTCAAATGGCAGCAAGAACGCGGAGTCCCCTGATGAAGGGTTTTTAAAGTGTCCTGGCCACGTCTGTAAGAAGGGTCCAATAGGAGAGTGGGAAACTAAAATTAGCACAAATCCCAAGCTAATGGCTCCTTCTAACAGCAAAGCTCATATAACACACCCAGAGAAAATCAGTGACGAACTTGGTAGGGAGAATGACAGAAACTGACAGAAGCCAGGGAGTAGGTGACCTTGTGTGTTATCAAGGGTGGGAGTTATCAAAGTAAGAACTCTAATAATGTGATAATTAGATAACAAGATATAGTCACTGACTATAAATCCAGTTATAAATACGCTGGTGACTCAGATGGATGGAACAAAATCTAGGATCCTGGTACAACAAAGACTTCATTTCAATACTGCGTCCAGCCCGAGACTCGCCTCTGGAAGTGGGTACGGTTTGTCCTATCTATAGCCAGGTTATCTAACAAGAGGCAAGCTGGAGAGGAGAGGGTTACACTCCGGCTCATGGTTTGTAGGGTTAAGATCCAGCATGGCAGCCGCAGCTTGGTGGTGATGGCATTCTGCAGCTTGCTTATCTCTCAGTGGGCCGGGAAGCTGGGAGAAGGGGCTGATAGCCCTCGGCTGGCTTTTACCCTTTCATTTTTGAATTTTAGCTTAGGCTTCCAAGCCATGGGATGGCACCACTCCCACGCAGAGCGGGTCTTCTCATCTCAGTTCATCCTCTCTCAAAGCACCGTCACGGGTACATTAGACCCGTGCCTCTCGATAGCGCCCCGTGTGTTCCTTCACCGGATGAGGCAGAAAGTCAAAGTTAACCCTCACAGTACTTGACTGCGTTTCCGTTTCTCTGCCTAACACTCAGGCAGAAGCAGTCTTTCTCCTTCTGGTGAGGGAAGCAGATGGACACAGCAAATTTCCATGAGAGGAATGGAAACACGCATGTTCTAAAAAGAAAGGCTAGTTAGTCGCAGTGGGGAGCTGCTGTGGACACACTGCTTGCTATTCGCCTCCTGCTGTGGAGCCAGGCCGGCCCACTGTCCCTTTACTTCATCAATAATGCCTCAAAGCTGCGCCTTTCGGCTTTACAGGTGAGGTCTCTGGGGGAAGGAGTGTTCTCATGCTGGAAAGATAACATCTGACTACCTCCTCCTTTGACTTGGCACCCAATCTCCTTACCTCTCTGCTAGGGTGTCATCCTAAAGGCTGCTTTTGGAAAGGAAGCTAGCTCACCTGGAAGCTAGCTCACCTGGAATAGGATGGGAGGACGATCATGGCTTCTACTGGGGGGCTAAAATCATACAGCACATTGAATAAACGCCGTCTTATGAGGCTAAACGCATTTTAACACATCAAAATTACCATAATGAGCACTTGAATCAGGATAAATCTCTTTGGGGGCAGTTTGGTCTAGAGACTCTGATTACCCCACTGTCTAATACATCTGGAACTAAGTCCCAAGTATCACAGGATGCTTCGAGCTTCCACCACCATAGCAAAGTCACATCAAAGGTAAACTTCACTTCCAAACACCATGATGTAACCTAGAGTGGAGTCTGAGAAGTCAGGGTCCCTAATGTTATCACAGTAGAACTCTGAGTGGTGTCACAGCCCTTGAGTCACATCTGCCTTTTGAGAATGTAACTACAGTTGTGCACCTAGAGAAAGAGAGAGGGGAAGATGGGGAATGAGTTACTAGCATCTGAAAGCATGGGTCCATTTTGATGCAATGGACACCTTCAACAATTTTATTAAAAACTGGACTTCTAGAAAAGCTCCCCCAGGGCCACTTACAGAGGCTCATGTTGTAAGGTGGAGATGTTCCACAATGCTGTAGTAGAGGGGTTTGCTCCGGAGTGACAGGACCGTCACCCAACATGAAGCAGAGTGGCTGCAATGTCCCTCAGAAGTCTTGGCAATGGAAGGAACAGAGCAGCACAGCCGATAGCTAATGTCTGTGGTAATGGGGTCCTTAGCAATCCCTCCCTGAGGGGGAGTCAAGAGACCCTCAACGGAGACACCAATCACCATTCCAATACGCTCTGCTGTTCAACACCTTAGGACAGCTAAAGTCCATGAGAAGTGGAAACTGCCAGGGTGTGAGGCCTGTTCAGTGGTGTAGCTGCCCATGAGTCAGCCATGCTGGGGGGCAGGGGGGGGACTTACTAGTGACGAAGCTGCCTTTGAATCACCTGGGTTCCTGTAAGTAGTCCCAGTCACCTCACTGGTCCACCAAGCTGGACTTAGCTGCAGTCCTTCTTGGTCTGGAGGTGCTTCCTTCATTTGGAATAAAGAGGCACTTAGATGTCTCCAGGCTACGCCATATCATACTTACTTAAACCTTCCTTCATTTATCCATTCAGAATGTCAGCTTAAGGGGGGCAGGGAAGTGTGTTTCATTCTTTTCAAATATCCATCCATCCATCCATCCATCCATCCATCCATCCATCCATCCACCTACCTCTATCTATGTATCTATCTATGTATCTATCTATGTATCTATCTATCTTGTGTGTGTGTGTGTGTGTGTGTGTAGGTGGGGGGTGTACATGCCATTGCCTATGTGTATGGAGGTCAAATGATAACTTGTGAGAATCAATTCAGGTCATAAGTCTTGGTAGCAGGCACCTTTACCCACTGAGCCATCTTGCCAGCCCAAGAGGTTCTGTTTCACTCACTACTGGGCCTGGAGTGTGGAATGGCGCGCGCGTGCGCGCACATACACACACACACATACACACAACTTATACAAGGAATTCTATATGTATCAAAAATGGATGGATGGTGGTTTGTTCACTGAGCCACCCATAGGATTTCAATCATCCAAGGAACTCTTGTTCTCAAGATAATTACCAAAGGTTGTGGCCATAAACGATACACGCGGAGAGGTTACTGAGAATGTAAGGGTGGACGGCTATGGTTTTGTAAATATTTAGCCACATTTCAGGATTAGCATAAGGTGCCAATCTCAGTTTAAGAATGAATCTAACAGTCTCTGTAAGGGAACGAAGGTCAAACCCAGCCCTCCTGAGCATGGAACCTTTGCTGATGGACGAGCCTGTCAAAGCAGTCATCCACCTGAGTGCTTATTAAAGAATGAGTAAGAACAAAGCTAGTCTTTCTGGATATACTGAGGGCTGGTGACAAGAAGAATGACCAATCATTAGTCTCAAAATCACTGGCTTCCTGTTGACAGTGAGAACAGAGAGGATGTGGATTCAACTCTGCTAGAAACAGCCCCTTCCTTTCCTTGAAACCCAAAAACAAGGACAGGTGCGGCGCTCATGTGGAAAGATTTTAAATTAAAAAAAAAAAAAAAGACACATTCCATGTAGACAGCAATACAAAGGGGTTATATAAATTTATTTCTCATGTAACGATTGGCTTAGAAAAAAGTCCCCACTTTCAATGTTAATCCCATCTCTCATGTTTTTAAAAAAAGTGATAAAAGGACAAAAATTCCCCACAAAATACAATCTATGTCTGCTCCCTATTTACAGATTACCAGTCGCGAGTAAGGCCAGGTTGGTTAAAAGTCCCCATTCCTTCTAATAACCCAAATAATCTGACGACAGAATACCAGCAAGTCTGCATGACTTCGCTGCATCAGGAGAAAGGGAGAGAAACCTTCCAGTGTTTTTAATTATATATATATTTTTAGCCTCCCTATTTAATCAAGTTGAAGTGGACAGCTTCCCTTTGGTATCAAATCAAAGCACTATGTGTACAGCCTAAACCAGCTTAATAGTGAATATTTGTTCCCTTGTCTTCCATTAGCAAATGCAGGGCAGAGTCCACAATGAGCTCCAATGATTAGTTTGCTAGTTTGTCTTTTTTTAATTAAAGAAATAACAAAATTTAGAGAGCTGAGATGGTGAACTGGATATGTGATAAGCCTCAGGAGGGCATCTGAGCACATGGGCACAGGATGGCCACTCCACTACTTACACAGAGCGATTCAATTCTGTCCCCTTAAGCGGGGAAGACTGAGATCAGTGCCAGGTAGATATGACTGCTGTGCCAAGCTCATGGTCATGCTTCCAGGGAGCCAAAGTTTTCCATGTGAAAATTTCTCCATGGGTAAAGATTCCTTCAATTCTTTAATGATCAGACTAAGCCCTGGAAAGACACTAGGCAAGCATTTCTTACCTCGTGTTTGTATAGACACCCAGCTGTGTGCACATTCCTCCAACACCTCTACCAAGAGCAGGAGGGAGCGGTCTATGTCACACAGAAAGCCTTAACACGCTAAACATACACACACCTCTAAAGGTACCTGACAACACGCCCTATGGGAAAAGTTTTCCAAAAAAATGTATACACTTGGTAAGAATATTGCTCTGAAGAGAGAAAGGCACTCTTTGAGGGGTTGTCTTCATTGGACTGAAAACCTTCATATGTCTGCAAAGACAGGAAATAATGTCGCCTGGTCTCTTGGCCTTTCACAGTATAAGATCGTAAAGAGAAATCTGGCCACTTAGGAAACCCTTTTTCTCCCCCTTCAGAATTCAGCGCTGGGATGAGCTGTCACCCTGGAGCCTTTCTCTGTTCCCAAACGATCCAAGTTGACGTCAAGCGGACTCGAAGGCACTTTGAGGAACGTCCCAGGACCCACAGCGGGTGGAGCTACCGGGTAAGGAGGGGCCTCTTCTCTTCCTAATGGCAGCCATGCTGTCTCGTCAAATGGTTACTTGTCTTTTTAAATAAAGTGACAACCTAAGGCTCCAGTTATGAATGCAGCTCATTCTCTAACATAAATCTCTAGAAAATATCCATTTCATCACTTATCTACTTGTATGCTTATAATATCTAAAAATAAAAGTTTGATATAAATAAATGTCCTTTAGTGGCGGTATACTAAAAGACCAGCCCCTTGGCCTTTAGATAACCCTTCAGATCATTTTAGCAATACAGACAGCAGCTCACTAGGACAGATGCACAGAGTTAGCATTGCAAAGTCCATTTGCTCTGTCTTTTGCACCTGGCCAGTGGACTGCAGTCATGGCCAAGGGCTCCTAAGATGCTGACGCAAATGAACAGAATTTGGTCCAGAGCGAGTGCAGAAAATTCTGCACAGGAACTAATTAATGTCCAGTACCATTTCAAATAAACATTTGATGGGGCCGGAAAAATGTGTACCAATACCAGAAACATGAAGGTGGGAGACAGATCCACAGGACGAGCAACTAGACCGTGTAAAGTGCTGAAAGACCTCAGTCATTATCTTAAAGCAGAAAATTATACTTTGATTACTTTTTTTTTTTTTTTCAAATCCCCAAACACCAAGAGAGTTCAAGCAAACAAATAACTTCTAAGTTTTCTGGCATCCCAGATGTCAAAATTCTCCTTCATTTTAGGTTTAAAAAAAAAATCAGTGCATATGTAATATAGGTAAATAGGAAGAAACGAAGCCCTACCCTCATTTTGCAAATTCTGTCCAATTGCCAGTTTAAAAAGCATTTCCCCTTTGGTGCTTTTATGGCAACATGAGACACATCTCTTGTCGTCGTCTTCTTCTTTTTTTTTTTTTTTGCCATGAAGTACAGGAGCGAATTCAATGGTTTGGTCCCGATACCAGATACC
The DNA here is from genome assembly GCF_049852395.1 of Peromyscus maniculatus bairdii. Taxonomy (NCBI): domain Eukaryota; kingdom Metazoa; phylum Chordata; class Mammalia; order Rodentia; family Cricetidae; genus Peromyscus; species Peromyscus maniculatus. Next base: position 17,844,976 of record NC_134872.1, on the reverse strand, counting down.
CAGAGTGCCAAGGACGAACAGACGGGTGCAATGAAGACTGTCCACAGATTGTGTCCATCTCTGCAGGTGGTGGTGTGTCCAGAAGGTACTGCTACCAACGGCCACTTACGCTGGCAATGTCTGAGTGATACTGACGGGGCAGCCTCCCGCTGGCTCCGCCCTCCAGGAAGGAGGTGCACGCATTGGGTGGTTCAAAAAGTTTTCTTCGGTTTTTACTTAGCTCTGGGAAGAGAACAGAAGAGAGCAAGAGCCGACGGTTAGCTGGTCAGTGGAGAAGCGCTCTGTATAAGGAGATGGCGTCAGAACTCAAGAGAAAAGTGACAGCGGGATTTGTGGGGAAAGCCAGGTTGGTGGCAGGAGGTAGACTCTGAGGTAATAGTGGGCCTTTCTAAACATTTCATAACCCACGGTGTGAGAGGCACTTACTGCTCCCCTAGATAACTACGGGTTATCATTATGGTTTGTAAAACACCCAGCTCAGTGTCATTCCCAGAAGCCCCTAGTCATATGAGACAGGTTTGCTAGGCCAAAAGTCAGAGGCAAAGGGCACAAGAGATGCTGGCATGAGAAAATATTATTACCAGTGGCAGGGAGGATTACAACAGCTGGGAACACAGCTTAGTGGTCTAACAGGACTGAGGCTCTGGGTTCAGTTCTCAGCAAAACACACATATGCACTCTTCCTCCATGACAGACACAGAAAACATTAATATAGGCAAGGCAGACATGGACAGAGACTCCCATGCCTGAAGGCTGCACACAGAGTATGAAGCCACCTCCCCACAACTGCACCAGGATTCCAAGCCTGGGCTTCCTGAACGGCAACCAGTTATCAGAAGCACAACCACACGAAAGAACTTGGTACAAAAACATCAACTTAGTAAAGATCTCATCCACTTAGAGAATTAATACTTAAAGACAATAGTGAAATCTAAATTGTCAGGAGAAAAAAAATAAAATATCCTACTTTAATTTCAAAGAATCTTGAGTAATATCTAGTGACTTTCACATGGCAGAACAGATCCAAACAGAAAGGCAAACAGCTAGCTAATCGTTGTAGATGGTGTGTGACTCGGCATTCCCCTTGTTTGAGGGACCCTGGCATCACCACAAAACTCTCTAGGCAGACATGTGAGGGGAACTGTGAAACAGGAAGTTAGGATTTCTCACCAGCACCAAATGTAAATCTCTCCAATTGGCTCAACTTTCAATGATCAGAAAGATGTAAAACTGACTTGCTTGGGTTTGTCTGTGTTCAGGAGACTTAGGCAGGAGATTCACCTTGTACAGAACTCAGTTTAATACCATCCCCCTCCCTCAAGTATATCCATCGCCTTTGGAATTCAGCAGTCACACTGTGAGCCATGGGAGCTCTGGCGAGTCGTAGGATGAGAAAATGATTGAGGCTGTCATGAGCCAAGTGGGTAAGGACCACCAGATAGTCAGCCATACTCCTGTCTGCTGAGTCCTGGAAGATAAGTCAGCCTGCATACCTTTAACAGTTCACCTAAATGTCTTCAGAATGTAAACACCTGCCCTGTAAGGGTCAGGGCAACCTTGGAGATACTTCTCTTTTGTTAACACACTGTTCTCAGAGAAGAGATAACACTGATGCCCTTAGAGGTGATGACAGGTACCTTAGAATTGCTTCATTTTGCAAGTCTTTCCTAAGGGGCAGATAACACGAGAATCCTCTATTGGAAACTGATTGTTTAAAAGTTGATGTCACGCCGGGCGTGGTGGCGCACGCCTTTAATCCCAGCACTCGGGAGGCAGAGCCAGACGGATCTCTGTGAGTTCGAGGCCAGCCTGGGCTACCAAGTGAGCTCCAGGAAAGGCGCAAAGCTACACAGAGAAACCCTGTCTCAAAAAAAAAAAAAAAAAGTTGATGTCACTTGCTTGCACATGGATAAAGCACAGAGCTGAGCCCGCACCTGCCTGATGCAAAGGTTCACTGAACACTGGGTTTTTGTAACCACACATAAACAAGGCCTTGTGGTAGTAAGGATGCCACCAGAGACATCACCACTTCAGGTATGACCTGTGGACAGAGCATTCGTTTGTACCGAAGTGTACCACATCCCTTTATGAATTGTAAGAATAGTTTGAGATCTGTGAAGAGGTGTAAGGTGTCTCTATGAACGAGGCACACGCTGGCACACATGGCATGGTAGCTATTTCTGTCACTACGGAATCTGACACGCCTTCCAAAAAGCTGAACAACTGTGTCTTATTTTAAAAACCCAGCAACACAGAGCTCCAAATTTCAGATCAAGATGGAACTGAATGTACTTAAAGGCCCACTCAGAGAAGACCATCTTTGGTCTCCATGTTTCTCACAGGTGTAAGGTCCGAGTCAGGAGTTTGTTCCCTTCTTACAGAGAAGGAAAATAAGGAATGGGGCTGAACACTCTTCCCCAGCACGGGAGCCTGTGCAGTGAGCCAGTGAAAATAAGGAGGCCAATGAAGGTTTTCAGTGATTATCTTTAAAAGGTTCCATTGGCTAAGCCATCTGAAAGAACACAGTGACCGTGAGGGGAACCAGGCCATCTACAAAGGCACAGTTTCTAAAAGAGTGAACACACACGTGAGGCCCAGAAACAAAGCTGCCTGAGAGAGGCCGTCAAGGCAAGTCCTACTGAAGACATTAAGGGTCTTACTTAAGATTAAAAAGCAAACTCCTTCCTCTAGTTGTATCTTTTGTCTCAGAAAAACCTAAGGGGATAGTTTCGGAAAATACCAACCTTTTTCTTTGAAATTCCAAGGTTCACACAATCCTGGCAGCTCTCAGGATCTTGTTGCGGATCTGAACAGAGTCACAAACTAAAAGAATAGGTCGGGAGATGTTAGATCTACCTGAGGCTGTGGCAGGAGGCTTGTCAACAGGATGCTAGCGTGCCTCACTGAGTCTGTCCAGCTCGCTAGCTACCCAGTTACTAAACTGGTCTCAGCAATCTGACTTCAAAAGAAAAATTCCAATTTATTCTCGGACACATCTCTGCATCTCAAATTCACTCCCTACAATATTAAAACGCAGGCTCTCTGCCCCAAGATAAAAACCTCATACCAAAAGAACAATTCCAAGGATAAATTTAATAATCTGCACAATTTTGCAAAGGAGAAACAATCTAACCAGAAGACAAGCATGAGTCAGGGCTGCCTGGCCAGGCTGCATCTCTCTGGGGTAGAATGCTTGGGGTTGTGAGTGGGGAGTCTTTGTTATCAGGTAGGCTGAATGGGGAGAAGTAGCTTTTGATGAAGCATTTCTTAATGACAATATTACTTGCAAAGAGAAATGATTTATTAGGTCCCAACAAATGCATTCGGCATAGTAAGGCAAACCTTCCTTGGTGTAATCAAAGACCCCGTGCTGTGCAGAGCAGTCCCAAGGCACCTCATTCCAATTAAAGGCATGAGAACTCATGAGCCCGTCAGGAGAGATGGCCTCCGAAACACATACTGACCTCAGAAGAACCCTGCCGAAGATGATGAATGGAAAAATAAAGAGGATTCAAAACCCCTTCATCGTATTCCCCTTCTCTAAACCTAGACTGAGGGGCATCGCTATTTTCCAGAGGAAAGCATCCTGCTGATCCACCTACAACCTATGGAAATGTTTGGGAGCCGTCCCATGTGGTTGAATGATTCACAGGACCTGGAACCAGTTCACAGAGGAAAAAACCTGGTTTTCATTACATTGCTACCACTATTCCATGAAGGCTAGTAGAAGGCTACAGAGTGTCAGGGTAGATATTTCTCTGTATAGAAGTGCTAGCCTGTACTAGCAAGTGTGTGACTTAGTCAAATACCAAGTAGCACCTCAATTTCACTTGAAAATCAATGGAGCAATGTGGAATTATCTAATGTTAGAATCTGAGACTAACCTTGTGTGGACAGGCTCTAAGGTAAACAAGGTGAATGAAACAATCTTATTACCAAAGACAGCAAAAAGAACAAACAAGGGTTTGAAACGGTCTGCTGAGAGTATCCATCAAGCCCGATGATGTATTTCACGGAAGGACAGGTCTCAGAAATGGAAGGTGACCCACACAATCACCACCATAATCTACATTCATGACAAGCCAAAACCAAGAGAGATTTGTAGTCTCACCCCAAGAATCGGTAACTTGGCCCCACAAAACACAAACCTCCTTTCTGAATCCGTTGTTCCCCTCACATATTCTGGGATGAGCTCATGACTACTCAGGAATTACACATCCACCCAAACACTGTTAATACAGGCTGGTGGAGACTCCCGGGTAGAGTCCTTAAGCATGTAAGTACAAACACTACTGTGGAGGAGTCGTAACGCTACACCCCAAACTACCCATGCTGACATCTACCCTGCAGGCACATATCTGCTTTACACCAAGATTTCTCATGAGGAGGTGCGTCAGGTAATGCAATCCACCGCTAAACAAAATGGGGAAAACACTGAGGTTTTGAACTGTATTTTCTACTATGATTTCTGCTGGCTGGAAAGGATATTCACCAGCTGGACGCAACTGTTGGCCTCACACAGGCCCAGCCTGCCAAGGGACAGTCCCCCAGCAGAGAATGCTTGGCTTCTGTTATTAGTGTCACTGTCTCTTCAAGAGGCAGGCACACATGAATTTGACTGAACACTGCTGGAAAGACATTCATGTCCTCTTTCTCTGAACACTGTCGAGGGACACTGACATACATGTGCACTGCCCCGATTTATCACCTGCGTGGCACCCAGTGAGTAGGTACAGAGCACTCACTAAAGGAATATGCAACACACCACCACGAAGGCAGACTAGGGACGCAGATACTATGTTCCTTCCATCTGTGACTCAAACTCTACTAACACATTAGAAAAAATAGAAAGGCATTAAGTCTGATAAGCCCTGCCAAGAAACACCATGAATGCTTTTTTCCTCTCAGTATGATCACCCTGGTTGCTCAAGGACATATACATTGGAACATGGCTCTCAATAAAGACTAATTACTCATGGACATAGCAACTTGTTTATCACAATTGCTCACCCATTTTCATGTTCCGCATGGGGCAATGTTGGCTACATCTTTCTGAGGCGGTCTAGCACAAGGAATGATACTGCCAAGACAGGCTTTGGGGCAGGGCCTTGATTAGGTAGTAGGGGGTTCTCAGCATTGGTCAGGTGTTGGCAGGAAGACTCCTCCTACATCATATCCATCATGGTATCAGAGGAGTGCGTAGCTGATGGGCAGAAGCAGCCTCACAGGCTGAGACCCCGGAGAGAGGGCTTTCAGATTTTACAATATGAGTTCAATATCTATTCACCTGAAATTGCCAGCAGCATTTTCCTCCTGGCTCCAAAGGTGGTGATTCCCAGCTCCTTCAGATCCTGGTCTGTGAGGGTGAGGAACGTCTGGAGATCAATCTGTGGAAGGCAGAAACAAGCTGTAGCCAATCGGTTCAGTGGGTGTGTGTCTTTACCACTGTGGGATGGACTCGTTCTCGTATCGCTTAGTTAACTCTACCTACTTCCTGAAACCAGTGGTAGCAACACCAACCGGGTGGGGGCTGGAGAGATGGCTCAGCAGGGAAGAGCACTGATTGCCCTTCCAAAGGACCCTGGTTCAATTCCCAGCTCCCACATGGAGGCTCACAAGTGACTAGAACTCCAGTCTTAGGATATCTGATGTCCAATTCTGTCATCCATGGGCCCTGCACACACATGGTACACAGACACACATTCAAGCAAATATTCATACACTGTAAAAAAAAAAAATCTCAAGGAGAAGGAGGGAGGGAGGGAGAGAGGGAGGGAGGGGGAGAGGGAGAGGGAGAGGGAGAGAGAGAGAGAGAGAGAGAGAGAGAGAGAGAGAGAGAGAGAGAACAATGAAGTTGGTGAACTGAAAGCAACTGTTATCAGGAGACAGACTAAGCCAGCAACTTAATGCCACCGAGATAAATTTAGCTCTGAGCATCTTGGCAGCTATGATCAAAACAAAACAACAGAAATACTGTACCACATTTGTGAACTGATAAAAAAGAAGGCTATGAATCAAGACTGTTTGTTAGCTTTTGGTTCTAAGGAGAAATCAAAGTGAACACAGGATGTTTCCATTGTGTTGTCTATGGCCATGCAGGAGAATCAAGTCCTCAGTTCAATGAACACAACAGACTGTCTCAAAAAATGGTACAGAAACATCTGTCTAACAGCATGTCCTGTGGCCTCAGCAACGCAATATGGACGGAAACAGCTCGGGGGCCAGGGCTCTTATTTTGAAGTTAGCCTGTGGGGACTAGAAAGGTAACAGCAGTGAAGTCAGATGTCTCCATTGCTAACACTGGGCACTTGGGACAGGCAATGATGTGCCCTGCTGGCTGCTGTACACATCGTAGATGGCTGCAGATGGGAACAACGAGGACCTGCAGGCTCAACGCTGACCTCAGGGGAGCCATGACCCCCAGGTTCCCCTACATCAGCACCCCAGTGTGCTCTCTCAGCTAAAGTGGTGAAGGATGGTTGGGGTGCTTTCCTGCAAACCCCACCTTCTACTTCTCTGCTTTCCCATGTTCTATGGAATAAGAAACAAGATGACGTTTTCCTCAGCAGCTAGAACAAGCTGAGATCTGACTAAACACCCAGGGAAAGTACAACCACAGGTCAACATGGCTCTTCTAGGGGTCATCACACCCACTCTTGTATAATATTAGAGGGACCAGCCTTAATATTATACATCCCAGGGGCTCAGGAGAGAGAACTACTGTTTTCGGGAAATAGAATCTCAGCACACCGAGCTCTATAGTCCACTTGCTTTAATTCCTCTGGCATAACATCCACATACACACAGCTTCAGTTCTGTTCTGGTGCCTAGCTCCTTTCTTGCCTGATTTCTCTCTATATTTATCTACTGCTCCCTCTAAGTTCTATCTTAATTGTTCCCTCTATGTCCTATCTTAATTCTCTTGTCTTAAGTCTGCCTCATCTAGGTCCTTTTCATCTTGTTCTTCTTCATCTTCCATCTCGTCCACACATACTCTCTGGTCAAAATCCTCCTTGTTCCTCCCTGTTCTCCATTTCTCTGTCCTCCACATGCCCTGGGAGTCCCTGTATATATACACTTACAAGCAGTCATCCCTTGGCAGTGCAAAACCAGGCTTCCAGGGTCAAACAGAGGGGTGATAAGAATCACATAGGGAGGCAATAACCATTAATTATCATTTGTAACCCCAAAGGGAAGTGACCAATGGGGAAATGAATTAACTAAAGGCTAAATTCAGGTAATATCTAGAAATAGGGATCTTATGTGCTCAACTATAATCTTAAACATGTTTGGTAGAAAATGTTAAGAATCTATAAGTTGCTAGGTCAATGGGAGAAAATAAAACTGTCTTCTTTTTTCCTGTGGCTCCTATCTGTCCAAGCTATCTGCCATTTTTCTTCAGGGTGGGGGAAATGTGCTCAGTCGCTAGGCAACCTGTGTACAGCTAGATGCCTCTGGTGATAGTTAAAGGGAGATATGGAACTAGAGGTAAGGTTTGGGAAAGGAGGAAGTAAAGCTTAATTGGCACATCCGCCAGGCCTTCTCAAACAGGTAGCCTGGATGCTTAAGTCTGTTCTTAGAGAGTACAGAGGTATCTCTGATAAGGTACTTTCCTCCATCTGGGGATGGACCTGGCCGGATCCTGCCAATGATGATAATTACAGGGAGGCTTGAACTGGGGTTCTGGCTGAGCATAGCTGTCAGCACAGAAAGTTATCGAAATATTCCTAAAAGTGGTTAGGTAAGGAGTAAAAGGTCTATAAAGTTAGTAAGGCTGTAAGAAAGGAGGGTCTGAGCTAAATTGTGTAAAACTATTACTTAAGGTCCACCTGACCTAGGCAGTGTCTCCTTGTGGAATTTACCTTAAATTAGAAGACTTTCATGTGGACTGTTATTACTGCTAGTCCTTGAAAGTGGCCAAGGGAGATATCTGATTCCAGAGAAAGCCTTTCCTGAGGCTGTTCTCCAAATACCTGGAATGTGTATGTCCAGAGAGTGATCAGTCCACACTGTTAGCCCTTCTTAGGGAAAAGTCAATTGGGAAAACTATGAAGGCACACATGATTTTCATAACAGAAGACAGCTGATATATAACAAGCCAAATAACACCAAAAACTCCTTGGAATTTGGCTTCCTCTAGAGGAATTCCCTGATCCCTCCAGGTAGTGACTGTGCCATAACCAGCTGAATTCTTATGATATATTCCTGTGGCCCACAGCAACCCACAAACCCAAACAAAGATGCCCAGGAAGACACAGGCTGGCCCACCTCCTGCTGCTGGAAGACGTCTGTGTATTTGCCCAGGCCCAGCTTGCTGAAAAGCTCAGGGAGGTCCGAGCCTTTGAAGCAGCTGTTCAGGTTACAGCCATTGCTTCCTGTCAGCGAGGAAATGCAGTCCATATAGTTGCTGCTGCTGAGATAATGCTCTCCTGGAAGGCAGAGGAGAGACAGTCAAGGCCACAGAGAACACGGTTTAATTAAAAGCCTTAATCACCAAGTATTTCAGATTTCATTGTTCGGCTCAACAGAGCACCGTAAAGCACAGTAATCCGTCACCACAGGACCAGCTTCTCACCAAGGAAACGCTGTTTATTGCTGTCGGGAAGCGCCTGCCATCCCCAGGTTAACAGTTGGGAGGCAGAAAGTCAGTACCGTGCCTCTGCAGCTAATAATCATTCATTGTATTTTCTCCCCTGAGCGTTGGCTCTTTACAGCTGATTTGATGGGCATCAAATGAAAAGCTGGAAAGGAACTCTGGGACCCGGCAAAGGTACAGGAAGTTATAACAGGCCCAGGTTCCCTTTGGATGGCAGGGTGGATCTCCACCTCCTGACCTGTGCCTCCTTAATGCAGAGGAATTGTGCAGCGCTGCAGCACACACATCCCACGGCCCTGAAGCACCCATCAGGCCGTCAAGTCTGCCAAATCGGGTGCTTCTGAAATGAGTAATGTGCACAGCAGTGAGCCTGAGGTTCCCGGATTTAATTTATGACTGACCGCATGGGTTTCTCAGGAAGAAAGCTAGCAGAGCAATGCAGAAGTCTTGTCTTGGCTCTGCAAAGGACTTGATAGGCAGTCCTACCCGTGGTCTGGCTCTCAGATCAACTGACAACCCAGACTAGAGGAAGGACCCTAAAACCAGACCGTGTACATGACCAGACACCTAAGCATGCTGCTTTAGAGGATCTAGTGGATGGTTGTGTGGCCATGCTGCCTCTTGCTTGTGTGAGGATCCATCCTCTCACAGTGAGGATATGGCCCTAAGAGGGATTTCTAGAGAGTGGAAGAAAGAGATGAGGTTCCTCCAGGTCAGGCAGATCCCTGCAGGTCACTCCAGGGCTCTGGAACTCCAAGCCTGAGAGTCCACTTTGCATGGGTTCTAGTACCACTCACCACTTTCTCCCATGCAAACTGAGAAGCTCTCTGCATATCTCAAAGGCAAGGAATTATGAATAACATTTCTTTTTCTTTTCAAAACAGGTATAGTCTTATAAGAAGAATCCAAAACTAACCCTTAAAATAACATCCTTGGACTATCATTTATAGCTAAGACAGAAGTTTCCAGAAATCATCAAAGCATACTGAGTCAAGGATGCTACAAAACCATGGGCTGGGAGCCCCCCTCCAAGTGCCCACTGGCCTTGAGTGAGTAGAAGTCAACTACAGGCTGAGCACGTAAATTGCTGTCCAAATGATAAACGTACCTTCTGGTAGAGCAAAGGGGGTCTACCAAAATCTACACTGAGCAACTGGTATAAACAGGGAAGCCCAGAGAAGGAGGAACCTTTGAGACTAAGACCCAGGGTATAAAGAAAAAGTAGCTATGCCCATGCTTTTCAATGTGGTAGCCACTGGCCACACGAAGCCATTGAGAACCTGAGATGAGGTGAGTGGAAATTAAAGAGTTGGACCAGTATAATACATATTGTAGATCTGCGCCAAGGAAAACATATTAGTAAAATTTTAAACAGATATTTGAAATTAAAACCCTCTGTGGTAAATGTTTATAATGGCCCTTAGCTTCGTGTTGACTATTGATATGTTTGTCTTAACTGTTGATAGTTTCCGTATCTTCTTCTAACCCCACCCTACCCTTCAAACTCCTGGTGAAAGCCATATTATTGGGCTTCCTTAATCACCCCTTTTCCTTTTCACAAGCTCATCTTAACCTAAGTTTTAATTCAACAACTTAGTAGAGTTGGTGTAAGTTAGCTGAAGGAAAGGAGAAATGAAATACAAAACCAACTTGCATAGGCCAAACCCCTATACCCCAAGGCCTGTGTGGGACAGCAGCCCGCCTCTGGGCTGACTGCACTGTGCACATTTAGACAATCAGACCGTCATTGATGGGAGCTTCCAGCTACAACTCACGGTTCATAGGGAGAGGAGTTGACTTCACTTTCCGATTTGGATTTGGTCAATAGTGTGACTAGTCTTCAAGTTGGAGACACCTGACCACGCAGCCACCTTGCCTAACCATAACCATAGGCTGCCATGCTTACCGCACTCCCCCGCGGTGCCTTCAGACTGTCCATGCTACCTGTTTGGAATTCCAAATTTGGCAAGAACTCTGAATCAAAAGGCGTTATTAACACACCTCATGGTCACTGTGTGCTCTTTGGTCTGGCTATCCATTTTGACCACCTAGGAGAGCCAACACCCCTACAGATAACCGCCCCCTGCTCAGCCTCAGCCACACTGGCTCAGGCAGAATGCCAGGGCTTTCTCTCTTTATGTTAATCCATCTTGCCTAAATGAGACCTGCAGAATGACAATACCGTTGGCATGCCAATGTGGGTGGGGGAAATTTCCTAAAGCCCACCCTACCCCTAGATGAAGAGCTACAGGCAATCAAAGGCTGCTGAGAGAGGGAAATGGGGGGTGGGGGAGCACAAGAGAAATTGGGGGAGGAGAGAGATGGGTAAAAATGATGTAAATACAGTACTAGGGTATGAAATTCTCAAATTAAAAAAAAAAGATTAAGCTAAAAATTCTCTTTTTTTCACCATTAATAGCTAGTTTTTCTTCAGCTGTCCCAATATGCTACTTTGGGCATATCTTACTCAACTGCTTTCACAGGTTCCAATCTCTTCCTTGTTATCTGGAGGTGTGTGTGTGTGTGTGTGTGTGTGTGTGTGTGTGTGTGTGTGTGTGTGTTGTGTGTGTGTGTGTGTGTGTGTGTGAGAGAGAGAGAGAGAGAGAGATTGAGAGAGAGAGAGAGAGAGAGAGAGAGAGAGAGAGAGAGAGAGAGAGAGAGAGAGAGAGAATAGATTGAGATTCACTCCACAAACATCTACAGAACATGTGCCTGCTAGGTGCCAGACACAGCCTGACACAGAGTACTCAATGAGCATTCACTAGGGATTACTGACTGACAGAACTCAAATTCTACAAGGTAGGTCATGATAGTAAATGATGGCACTTCGGGAGGCAAGGGCTACAGTGTACACCACGTACAAAATGCAGTGAGAGGAGACAACTTCACAGGGAGGAACCAGGAGAGCTTTGGGAAGAGGCTACACGTGACTCACACCAAGCACTTCATGTCTCAGGAGGGAAGCTGCCTGCCCCTCATCACCTCACTCCAAGCAAAGGTCTCTAAGCTGATGCCTGGAAAGTGTGAACAGAAATCAAGCTCACTTGATTTGTTCTGCTTGCGCTTGGGGCTGCCAATCGGCGCGGCAAATTCGCTGTGACCCATGGGTCCTATTCCATTCCGGTCTCGCCAGTTGTCTGATTCGCTTCCGCCTGCCAGATGCTCACGACTGCTGGACCTTGAGAGGGACAATGAGGAGCCCTGTAAAGAGTCCAAGCCAGAGAAGGAACGGTTCAACATGGTGGACTTCTCAGAGTGGGAGGAGAAATGGTACCAGGCAATGATACCACTGCACTGTCCTGCCGCCAACCAGGGCACACTCATTGTCCGGAATGTACCAAGGATGAGCATTGACAGACAGTGAGGTCCTCACCAAGAGGAACTGACTGTGCAGGCGCCCACAGAGCTCTAGAAGTCACCTGTGTGCCTTCCTGTAATGTTTCAGAATGTCACGGTTGTGTTCATCCCTGTTCTAGGAAACAGAGCACTCCCCTCTGCACGCACACAGGCACGCACACACCTAGTACAGGAATGATTCTCTGCTTCAGCTCACACGAAAAGGACATGGGAGTGGCGGAGGTACAGGGAAAGCCAATGTTCCTAGAAAGATGCCTGCTCCTATCCTCACACTCAGTGTGCGAAGACAGAGCTGGCATTTCCCTGACACTAGCCTCCCCCCAAACAAGGACATAATCTCTCCAGCCAATTACAGATACCCAGGACAACGTACTCTTTGAAGTCCTCCAAATTAAAATGAAAAATAATTCATAACAACTTAAAACCGGCCTGAATTTGCACAGATTCTTTTCGTTCAAGTATCCACGGTATGATGACACCCTGGCTTTGTACTAGAATATCAGTTCCACTCTCCTCATTTGCAGATTTATTTTCACTGGCAACTCCAAGAAAATTCTTACCACACTTCAGTTTGGCTCATGCAGCCCATTCACAGCTAGGAGGGCCTCCCTTAAACACTTCCAACTAACAGCAGGACACCCTAGTCCTGAGGTTTTCTACTTCCTCCCCATGTCCTCTGTGACCTTCTTCTTTGCCATCCTAAATGGCAGGCTATCTGTAGGCCTGGTCTTAGACACCACCCCATCCACCACCCTTTTTTCCCCCTGTACTTGGTCACTCAATAGGTTCAATCCTCTGTGAAATCCTCAGTGTGCAGATCCTACCTCTGGATTGAGATCCCCGTGGAACTTCAAGATCATGAAGCTGCAAGTCTGTTATGGTTAGTACCTGAGCATTTTCCTCACTGAATGGCCCTTCCCACCAGCCACTATGAACCTCCCCCTCCACTCACTGGACCACTCTGGTGCTAGTCTTACTGCCGCCCCACTCTGTAATCCAGCACATACAACGAGGCTGGTATTTTTAAGTGCCAATCAGAGCAACCCATGCCTCCAGTCTTGAATTTCTGCTATACAGAGGCAGAGGTGCTTCCTAATTTCCCATGATTCCCTTGTAGTCTACCATGGATCAACTTGAGGTCTACCAGGATGGGCCTTACTGGAACCTCATCGCCAATGCCTTCGGCTCTGAGACAGTGGATTCCAATGTTAAGATGATCAAGCTGTTGATTCCCTTAGACACAATGCTCTTTCCCAAGGCCCTTCTGAGATTGGCCCCATTTTGTCACCTCCATTTCCTGGCATGCCTCTCATCCGTTCCTAAGGGCAAAGCAACCTCCACTGAGCAGGGACTAGGAATTTTTTTTTTTTTTTTTTTTTTTGGTTTTTCGAGACAGGGTTTCTCTGTGTAGCTTTGCGCCTTTCCTGGGACTCACTTGGTAGCCCAGGCTGGCCTCGAACTCACAGAGATCCACCTGGCTCTGCCTCCCGAGTGCTGGGATTAAAGGTGTGCGCCACCACCGCCCGGCAGGGACTAGGAATTTGATTGCCCACTGCCTTCTTGACATGTTGTTTTTCTCCCCGCAGAAGACAGCCCTGTCCCTAAAGCGGCACACTAGTGTGTACGATCTGGTGCACGATACTCTCTCAGGAAAGCTGAGTCCCACTCAAGGAGTCCCCTTCCTACAACAGTGGGATGCCTTCGCTGATTTAGGGCAATGCATATGGGTGAAATTATGGCTTCGGAAAATAAACAAACAAACAAAGCTAGATTTTCCAGTGAAAATACCTTTTCTTTTCTTTTTTTTTTTTTTTGGTTTTTCGAGACAGGGTTTCTCTGTGTAGCTTTGCGCCTTTCCTGGAACTCACTTGGTAGCCCAGGCTGGCCTCGAACTCACAAAGATCCGCCTGCCTCTGCCTCCCGAGTGCTGGGATTAAAGGCGTGCGCCACCAACGCCCGGCTGAAAATACCTTTTCTATCTTAAACCAAGATAAACCCAGAGTAGCAAGAACCAAGAACATGCTGAATTCTGGCAAGGCCACAGCCCTGATGAGTAGCTGCTAGGCTTACATGTCTTACAACGTGACAGCTGCCTCTTTCTGAATGTCTTGAAGCACTTGCCTAGCCGACTGAACTGGCAGACTTCTGAGGTTGGCGATTCCTGCTATCCCACTAAGATCTGAAATATCCACTGAGCAGTTCTCCTCTACACTGAGGTTTGTGAGATTAAAAACTATCAGACCTCTTCCTTGCTTAGTGTTGGGGAAGTTGAAAACCACTGGTGGTTCCCAACTCATGCTTTTGTTTGCTTCGGAGAATATGTGACCCCTATGCTTTTAAGAGCTAGACAACAGAAAGAAAAACCCAAAAGCCTTTGCGGCTCAGTTCAGAGAACTTTTGCTTATTTTTTTTATTTTTATTTATTTATTTATTTATTTATTTTGATGTCCCAGTATAACACCAAGCAGGCAGGAAGAAAAAAAAAGGTAGAAAGTGCCTGCCTCTTATCTAAAGAACTTTTGGGAGGACAGGATAATTACTTAGTTGTTAAAAAAACGAAACAAAACAAAACCTTGAAAAATTGCTCAACTCCAGCCTCTCAATAATACAGAGTGTAGAGCTCAAAGTATCTAATTCTTTGGCCAAGCAAGCTTCCTAGGGCAGGAAGCTGAGGCGCCTGGCACACCGGCGGGGTAGTTCTCAGCTGCCGGATGTCGGCAGCCCGGGATGCTCCTGCCCACGCAGCTGCAGTCGCCTTCCCTTTGTTTTTCCTTATAAAAATAAGGAAAGTGAGGGTGCTCTTGTCACCCTACAAGTTAGACATGGCAGTGCTATAAGGAGACACCTGAACACTGTCTGTCTGTCTGTCTGTCTATCTATCTATCTATCTATCTATCTATCTATCTATCCATATATCTATCAATTTATCATCTATCATATCTATCTATCCATCCATCCTGACTGTGTGTGTGTATCTATCTCTGTATCTGTCTATCTGTCTATCTATATATCTATCATCTGTCATATCTATCTATCCATCTATCCATCTATCTATAGCTGTCGATGCCCTGCTTTCTCATTCTCTCAACAGGAATTGTCCTCTATCGTTTCTTAGAGCCTTCCCCACATTCTTCATCATGGAAGCCAGCCTCAGTCCTTACACACCTTCCTGTTTTAGTCCTTCTGAGCTATGGCAGAGAAAACAGGAGCCTTGCCTGCCCAGGGAGCCACTGCCACAGAAGACTCATGAATGCTGTGGATGGACCCTCTCCTCCACAAAGGAAGAGAGTCCCAAGGTAAGCACAGAGCATCACTCCTAAGGAAAGCCAGAGTCTACCCTTCCCAGCATTCAGAGGGGCGGTGGAAAGAAGCAGATGACGTGGAGCTTCCCCACGCTCTAGTCTCACTGTTACTGCCTGCCTCCACTTTTCAGCATGAGAGGGCTGACTGACATCAGTCAGGGAAGTGGAGCAGGCTAGCCCAAGCCAGGCAAGCCAACAAAGACATAGGAGAGAAAAAGCTGCTAGACAGGGGCCCTGTGCTCATAGAAAGTTGTCTGTCTGACCCTGAGGAAGAGCAGGAGTGGAGGGCATTTCAAGGTCCCATGGTTGTTCCAGCCAACAACCTTAGTGTTTCGGGAGTGAACACCCCTTACAGGAACGTTTCTTTGGGGCACTGGCATCAGCCATGGCTCAGATCCAAAACATGTATGTCAGCTCTTCCTCGCTTTGCACCCCTGCCAAATGAAATCTTAGCTTAACAGAAAGGCGCTCCTTCTAGGTGATTAAAATTATGTGTATCTGTGTGTGGCTATGCCATGTGGCTGTACATCAATTACACATCATCTTTCCCTCTGCACTCCTTGAGTTAACTCATTGAGGAGATGTTCCAGAACATTCTGTAAAATGAACTCAAGTCCTTTCTCTCACATTTACCGGTCCATATCATGATGAAGACACATCCATTCTGGGAGCCTCTTTTCCCACTAGAAGTTTATGGAGATTGTGTAAATTTATATGTGAAAATGCACCATATAAACCACAAAGAATTGAGTGAATCCAATTTAAGATAATTATCACTAATACCTTATGTATCCACACAATACTTTGAAAGCATTACTTTGGATACAGAAAGCATAAACAGCTTGAATGTGCAGTTACTCCCTCCAACGAGGAAGACAACCTCATCCTTCAGAAGCCTTGGTTTTTCTATGGATGAAGTTCTCAGGCAGAACTAATAGCAGCTTCCTGGTATTACTGGGTACCCAACAATACAACCCAAAGGAGAATGCAAGCTGATGAGAATAAAGGCTCACTAAATCTATCCATCCAACTGGTGGGGTTTCTCAGCCCCTACCAGCTCGGCACCTGACCTCTGTATTATGGCATCATTCCCAACTTGCTATAATGTCAGGCTCCAAGCAGGGAACCGAAGGGCATTTCTGAAGTTAAATGTTTCATTTCAGAAACTACAGAATGGCAGTCAACAACTGCGCACTTCACTCTGCGGAAAGCCAAGGCAAGGGAGGTGGACCACAGACTGCAGGGTGCAGAGCTAAGTCTTAGCATTAGCTTAATTCCTCTGCTAACAAAAGACAATGCTACTTCCTCTCAGAGCTCTGGTGGCCTGAGGGGAAGTGGACACCTACAGCCTGAAAATGCTGCATAATGGTCCCCACATATCGGCAGCTGAAGGTTACTTTAATCTTAAATATAGCCTGCCAGGTGGCTCCTGTAACCCTGACAATGGAATTCACGGGGGACTATTCAATAGTGTTTTCTTCTTGGCTTGCTCAAGAGAGATAAAGGCAATTTTTCAAAAGTATTTGCTTTTGCCTTGCATCCATCAACAATCTTATTACAAAGAAAACGGGTAGAAAAAAAGGAACTCCGTCTACAAATGCTACTATTAGACTAACAATTCCGAAGCCCTCGGCCAGCACATTTGCAGCCTGCAGGGATGATGGACACCGATGCTGCTCGGCTTAATCCTTCTCTTCCACCCAGAGCCTGAAGTCTCCCAGAATGGGTGTGTGCAAGCTGGCCAGACCCCTACTCCCCAAGGCCAGAGTCTGACATTCTCAGATGGACAGGGTCTGCTCAGAGTCACATGAAGCCTGGCCAGGAGGGTGGCGTTCTGGGCCCTTCCTCCACATGTGAAGAACACCAGATTCCACCCTCATGGTGGAGCTGTGCAGCCAACATCTGGGAAACATAAGGAGGTTGGAACTGCTGCTTGAGATGCTTCCTGCTGAGCTGCTGGCACATCTCAACATACTGAAGTTAACGCAGATCTGGAAATCTGTTTTTGTTGAATAGTTGCCTATCCCCCTACGGTGGCTTGCTAGTGATACTCTTGGACAAAAGGACTCTTTGTAAGTTTTTATGAAACACTGCAGCTGCCCTTTGCTTGATCTTGGCCCCGCTCTATCATGTAAGGATACCCTTCATCCAACAAAAACTCACTCCCAAATATAAATTTCCATCATCTGTATAGATTAATAACTTCGAGGGGACAGAAAAAGTCTACTATGTAAGATTCATCCATTTACACACACTCACAAAGACAGAAAGGGAGCCAAGCCACGCTGTCCCTGTGACCCTAAAGAGCCAGGGACAGGAGGGAGCCAGCTGTTCTTGGGGAAGGATGGACAGGAGGAGAACTATGCACCTCGTAGGCGGTCGTCATCGTGGGCTTATAGGACACGTGGTTGGCTCTTCTCAGCTCCTTGATGGTTTCCGCAGGCATGGACTTCGAGAACCCCAGGCCACTCCAGGTATTTGTAGGTGTTCTGACCTCGGTCACCACTGGCTTCTTTAACATGGCTTTGGAGTACAGAATATAAAAGAGACTCCTGGTGTGCTTAATGAAATTCTTAAATAAAATTACTGACGCTGTGCTGCGTTTCTTCAGCATATGAAAAAGTTATGACTCAATGCTATTTCTTAACACAAAGTGCCTAAGAATAAAACATTTCATCCAATAAAAAGCAAATGAGGAAAAGCTGCGGGACTCCTTAATTATGCTCACGGATTTCACAAAATTCACAGTATTTCGAAAGAATCTGTGTATTACGAACTCAAAGATTTGGGGTTTCTTTTTTATAAGCATCCAGTTTGTCAAATCATCTGGAGTGCTTGAAAAGGAAGGTGGACTGAGGGACACAGACGGGGAGCAGTCCCGTGTCACTTACCTTTGGTGGCTAATAGTTTCTTCTGCTCATAGTCAAATGCCTGAAAAGGAAATACAGAAAAAAAAAAAACCGGGTCTGTTACCAGTCCCAGAGCATCCTGCCAAGTCTGTTTGAGACATCAGCTAAGTTCTGCATCATGGTACCACAAATATACAATGCAAGTGTGATTAATCTGAACACTCCTTCAAAACCAACTTGGAACAATCTGCTACTTTTTAATCTAACTTGAAGTCAGTGGCAAGGATTAGGATTTTCCCTCTACAAAATCCAAGCAAATTCTCATTAATGAGGAATGTCTTCCACATCAGGACCACTACATGCTAATGTGACGTGAGGGACCTGAGAGCTGCAGAAACCTCAAAGGAAGATGTCACATGACGCCCTTAGGCATCTGTTGTCTCTCCTCGGTCTCAGAATCCTTCTTCACATAGGGTAAACAAGATGGAAACAGGGATAACTTCAAGACAACATAAGACGTTATCAACCACATTGCTAAAGCCTTGGTTTTTTTTTTTTTTAAATATTTGTTTGTTTGTTTGTTTGTTTGTTTATATATACAGTGTTCTGCCTGCATGTATGCCTGCAGGCCAGAGAGGGTGCCATATCTCATTACAGATGGTTGTGAGCCACCATGTGGTTGCTGGGAATTGAACTCAGGACCTCTGGAAGAGCAGCCAATGCTCCTAATCTCTGAGCCATCTCTCCAGCCCGAGCCTTGGCTTTTGAAGCTGCATAAATGCAACGATCTAGCTTTGGACACTAACAATCCAACAGGATTGAGCCTAGAGACCCTGGTACCACACTGACGGAAGGACCACACCTGTGTGCTATTAACCCTGAACACTATGCAGAAGCCAGGAGAGACGCCTTTCTGAAGAGATCTATGCCTGCATGGCTACATCCCAGCTGCTGCCCTGTTTTCGCCTCCGTAGTCGAGGGAACAGGTAAGACTTGATTCAAGGACCTACCAGGAAGATCAAGAACCTACGGGCAAGAGTTCTTTGGCTCTTCTCCCAGCAAGACTGTACCAGCATATATAAGGTTCCCAGGGAATTACAGCCTGCAACAGAAGACTGAAGAGGGGGCAAAGAGCTGGGAATAACCTTGGGCCAGGTGATGGACAGCGGCAACCCAACACACGCAGTAGCACAAAGAACACGGCGGTACCTCAGAGAGCCTGGGTTTTAGGCGACGCTGTTTTATGGTTTTATTTGGGAGCAGCTTAAAATTGCACTGGGAGTTAAAAATCAACTTTAACTTCCAGGGGCAAGAGTGGGAAAAAATGAACTCTACTTAAAGCCAGGGCTGTCTCTGTGAAGAAGACAACAGCATGTCAGAGCTCATCTGGAGCCTACACAGCCGGCAGTCTCTGGAGGACTGAGGAAGAGAGAGATGAGTGAAAAGAGTGCTAGAGAGACCACTCTGCCAGGGTGGTGAAGAGGCGGGCACTGTCTTCAGCCACTGAACGAGACAGGTCTTCGGTGTATCTCGCGTCAAAGCTCTCTAGCGACTCTCCTAGATTTCCTGACTTTGGAGCCAGCTGCCCACTGATGGCATTAACACATCTAGTTAGAGTCACCAGTGAGAACACTGTCATCCAACCTACAAGAAGAAAAACCTCGGAACTTGTTCACGAGGACCCAAAGCTGGTAGGCAAAAGGAGGGCAACCATGAGATACACAAAACCACAGGGGTCATAAAGGGAACCTGGTATTTTTTTTTTTTAAGTACTGATGAATTATGAAAGCTATGAATTCTATCCATTTCAAGACTCATGAAATTGTTCAAATGCAAAGGATTAAAAAAATAAAATAAAAACAAGGAGGATTGAATTTTACTTCACACTGAAATAAAAGTAGTGTCATTCAGTTGCATGCGTTAACATGGTAGTTCTTTTTGTTTTTGTTTTTTTTGTTTTGTTTAGATTTCTAGGGTTTTGTGAAGTTTGTGGAGGTGGCAGGGATGAAGAGAGAGAGAATTCATTACAAGGTGGATGCTCTTTCCCAGTCATGCTGGTGCAGAAAGTAAAACGTTCATGGGTGTGTGTGACCCCTAGGGGTGCTAAATCCTTGCCTCTCATACACCTCTACATGAAGCTGAGATACTGACTCTCACGCTTAGTGAGCTGCTCTAAGTCACGCTATGAAAGTAGTGGTATGCCAGGGCTGGCTGAGGAAGCTGTCTGAAGCTATCATGAACATCCAAACCATACAGTTGTCGCTATCCTGTATCGTCCTCCAAAGAATTCAAATTCTACACTGGCTCTTTTCATAGCCATTTTGAAACAGCACCGAGTCTATTATCTCTGGTTCTAAGACAGAAGAAAACGAGATTGCTTATCCAAGAGAAAGACCATCTCTTACATGCCTATAAAGCTTGAGGTAACCCATACGACATCATCTGCTTAAGACAGATCACAGCCAGACAGATCACCGCTTTTACTTCATCTAAATCTTGCACTTCATCGTTAATGTTCATAGCAAACCCAATCCAAACTCCTGCGTATCTATTTGAGTTTCCCGCCGACCAGGGTGCAGGAGGACAAGCTAACATCTGCCCCCTGCTTCCTGCATGCCCAGCCCAGCGCCCTGCCCTTGGGTGACTGCAGTTGCAGCACCTGCATTACCACAGCGCCTGCATTACCTGCATGTGGACATACGGTGGCTGGGAGGCCAGGCGGGCCCTTTCCGAGTTCTGCTGGGCCGCTGCCCTCTCGGCGGCACGCTCGCTCCCCGGAGCCTTCTTGTCGGCGAGGGGACTTTCTGCGGCACTCAGTTCAGGGTCTGAGAGCAGTCTGTCAGTGCTGCTGTGAAAGAGAGTTGGGAATTCACTGCCCCACCTCACACACGGACATGCCGCACGTTTGCCGTGTGTGTGTTCATTGTGTGTGCTTCTGCCATCACCTGCTGTCACCTCAGGGCAATGCCGTGACGAAGCCGCACGGAAACAAAGGGGACGCTGTCATCCCACCCGACACAGGAGGAAGGACCTTGTCCAAGGTCACTGCTCCAGGGTGACTCTGGGTCTCGAGTCAGAGGTGAAAACTGTTTTGCCATATATAGGCACCCGCATTATAGGGAGTACACATGGTATTCTGCTTGTGGCACACAGGGAACAGATGTACAGAGAAGATTTGTGATGTTTGTACATCCGCCAGATACCAGGGACTCATGCAAAATTTGAGCACAGCCCGGGTAAGCCTGAAGGTGGACAGACAGATGGCAGAAATCCCACAGGTGAAATACATGTGATACTGGTTATGAAGGAAAGGAGCCAGTAAGACATACTCCCGAAGCTTGTTTAGGGAATGAGCAGAGGGCCACGTGATGCTTATAACAGACAGGATACCTGATGCCCATGATGCATCAGGATGTACCTGAAGCCAAAGCATGTGCTGTTTTGTTCAATTGCAACCAACCACCTCTTCAGTTCCCATGTCAGAAGACGAGACGTGAGCAAGAGGCTCCGCCTGACAGACGTTGACAGAGGCTCCCTGAAGACACGTGAACCAGAAATGAAGGTGCTTTTCCGGTTCACTGGGGCCAAAGGCCAGGAGAGCAGCAACTCAGAGAGCAGAGCGAGCGAAAGGCAAGGGACCCAGGATCGAGTCACAGGGACAGTGGAAGTGTCACCGTGTGACAGGGTGAGTCCAACTTTAAAGAGAGTCAGGAAATAAGGGGCCACACTGGCGGGAGAAGGTGGCAGGAGGCAGTGCTGGAGGCCGGGGCGTCATCCAGGCGGCAGAGAAGGAAAAGGATCGAAAGGTACTGAAGACAAAGGGGAGGGCTTGTGTTTTTAAAGGTTCAACAGTCATCAGGAAGCACAGTGCCTGAGGAACACACCCTGGAGAGTGGCCATTTGGGGACTTAGTTCCCACGAAGGACAAACGGGTAAAGCAGAACTGAGTGGAATGAGTCCAGGGTGGAATAAAGTGGCTTTAGCAAGAAATGGAGGAAGTAAGGATATGTGTGTGTGTGTGTGTGTGTGTGTGTGTGTGTGTGTGTGTGTGTGTGTATATGTATATGTATATGTATATGTATATAACGTGTGTGTGTGTGTGTATATATATATATATATATGTATATGTATATAACATGTGTGTGTGTGTGTGTGTGTGTGTGTGTATCTTTCTATAAAGACACTCCATAAAGACAACCAAGGAACTAAGAAGACAGAAGAGGAATTCAACTAGCTGGGCAGGTGAGAGACCCTTTCCCCTGAGAGAGGACCAAAAAATAAGGCAATCTAAGGATACCACAATGATAACCACTGTGCAAGGAGGAGTTCTAGCTAATAAAACTCACAGGCTGATCACAAAGTTTAAAGGTTTGCCGTGTCCTGCACTGGATAGGAGGGAACTACAGCCTAAGAATCCCCCCCTCCACACCAGCTAAGGTGGCTTCACTGCTGGACACTGTCTAATGCAAAAGTCAGAGCCTAAAAATTGCCCCTACTCATGGCTGAATAGCAGAGAGACTGCTCTAAGTTTCAGAGCGAGAAGGATTGTTTTGAGGATACTGTTGGAAAGCCAATCACTAAGTGATGGAAGATTATAAAGATGGACAATGGTGAAAACAGCGGTTATTCATTGAGTTTTTAAAATCTTATTAGGAGAGGGAATGGAAGAGCCCACCATGATGATCTAGCCTGACTTGAGTTAGTCTTAACCACTGCGCTCAAAACAAATTCTCCTCCCACCATTTCCTCCCGGGAAGATGAGCATACATACTGGAGGTGTGAGTTCTTCGTGCCCTGCAGTAGCTCAACCGTCTGTCGCTTGGCACAGGAGACCTTGGAGGGACCCAGCATCTGCTTCAGGTCACCAGCATTCCCAGAATGGGAAGGACTTCGAGGCATGCCCACTTCCACAAAGGCATCATCGCAGCCTGCAGAGGGGGTGGGGTGACGGGGAGAGGAGAAAAACCGAAAGGTCATCTTCGTCTGCCATGGAGAAAGTCCTGTCTCTATGGAGAGCCAATTCCAGAGTCCTGACAGTGCTCTCAGTGGCAAGGAGGGCACATCTCCGCAAGCTCGGGCGGTCTCCAGGATGCAACCTGAAGGGAAGATCCTGGTGTTTCCTGAAGACTGTTTGGAGTAAGCAGAATATGTATTTACATATGAACATTAGTGGGGCCCTTGTGTGCCATGAAGGCTGTTGGGACTGAAGGGAATTTATATTTGCATATAAACATTGGTGGGACCTTCGTGTTTTTCATCTTCCTTTTCCAATGCTCTTCCAATGAACTCACCCCAAATCATGTTTCTTCGAGACTGTTGGGGTGAACTCATATGCAAACACTGATCAAGCTGATGTTTTCATATTACACAATAATGGAACAGTGGTATTTCTGTGGAAAGTGCCTTTCAGTTCATCTTTTGCTACATTCTTTGGAATTTCAGGCAAGACATTGACTCTGCATAGTTAAGGTAGGCACTGGTGAATGAAACCAATTCAGAACCTATGCAGTCTTCCTGCCCACCCCCCGCACCCCCCGGAGGGGTGTGTGTCCCTTTATCCAAGCTACAAGCCTGTCTGAGAAGGAAAATTCTAACCTTCCACAGAGTTTGACTTGGGAGAAGCCTGTTCAGGCCCAGCCGTCTGCATGGATGGATCACCATGGTTGGCGCTCAGCACTTTTTCCCCAAGCGACGGAGTGGACAGTGCACCGTATTTCATGTTTGGAGGCTGAAATCATAAATAAAATAAAAGCACCATTTAGAAACAACACCAGTGAACACACATTTTAAAAAAAAAAATTCAAGTAGCTCCTCTCTTGCCCAAAGCACAGACCACCCCACCTCCCAGGAAGGCATTACCTGCACATGTCCATTCAAAGAAGTGGAGATGTTCTTGCCTTCTCCCTGCATGCCATTGATATGGACATCAACAGGAGTCAAGCCAGGCGGAGGAGACGGGGCTGTGTGCCCGTAGGTGGGCACTCCAGACAACAAGATATTGGTTAACGTGGCCTGGGCAGTGGATGGAATCATAAGGTGTGGTATAGCAGAGAAACCTGTGATGGTTTGGGAAGACAGTGTGAGACAACCTAGTAGAGACTGTTGTATTGGATAACACGAGAAATTCCTTTCCCTGTGAATTTAAGAATAACAACATCTCTGTAAATAGATTTAACATTACTATAAAAATCATAAACGGAGGCTAGAAAGAGGGCTCAGTGGTTAAGGGCACTGGCTGCTCTTCCAGAGGTCCTGAGTTCAATTCCCAGCAACACATGGTGGTTCACAACCATCTATAATGAGATTGGATGCCCTCTTCTGGCATGCAGACACGCATGCAGGTAGAACACTGTATACATAATAAACAAATAAATCTTTTTTAAAAAAAATCATAAATGGAGGCTGGCGAGTGGGTAAGGGCCCTTGCTTCCAAGTTTGATGACCTGAGTTTGAAACCTGGGACCCATATGCTGGAAGGAGGGAACTGATTGGCCGCCACATGTATACCTTGGCGCGCGCACACACACACACACACACACACACACACACACACACACACACACGACCATTTTCTTTAAATAAAACCATGTTAAAATGAGATACCACTTCTCACTCTATTTGTTCCAGACCCCTCACAGCACAAGTGAAGAAAGCTGAACCCGAGTCCATGATTAAGAAATAGCTCCTCCAGGTAGAGCTCTGTTTTTAACCCTCATGTGCCTTGGCCATTGTCCCCTGAGCATCCAGCTGCTTTTCCTAACCTGTTTATCACCTGTGCTGTGCGGATGAGGTGCTGCTTGCATGAAAAGCTCTTGGCTTTTCTGAGCTCCATTTTAACTAATTTACACAGCGGGAGATTTCCTTTGGGCTAGAGGATGCTTTGAAGAAATGGAATCCTTTGTAAATTCTATTTAAAAAAAACCACAAACCAGGCAGTATCTAAGAATGCACAGCTCTTGATTATACTTGAGTGACACTGACCTGTGGCACTTGCAGTATTAGCGATGGAGGGTGCCCACAGTGTAGGGCTCGGGGTACCAGAACTTGAACTTTGCAAAGGACTGACGGAACTGTTGAGAGCATTCAGGAGTGAGTTTGGGGTGGTTGAAGTGTTGAGCGACAAGGTGGTGGGCCCCAACAAACCTGTAAGGAGTGAGAGTCAAGTCAGCACCTAAGTTCAAGATTCTGAAACAGGGGAAGACGTTCATACTGTCTTTTGGAACGGGCACCAATAAAACCTGACACTTTCTAGTCTGTCAAATACAGGTGACAGGCTTTCCTTCAAAGATGTTATTTCAGATATTCCTGTGAAATATCTCTTCTCACAACTCCATCATAGGAATTCGCTCATCCTCAGATAGACAATAGATGCCCATTTAATAGATGCCATGAGAATGAGGAGACAGATGTGCCCAAGCTAACACAGCAGCAGTCAGGTGTACTGAGTACTACTAGTCTTGCTGACAAGCCCGGATGGACGAACCTCTGTTCAATAAAAAGCTCTTTTTTTGTTTCTCCAAGTGACTCACTTGTTATCAGCTTCCCAACAAATCCCTTTCCAAGCGTTCACACCTGGCAATGCCTAGGGACGCCGTTCCTGTGGCAGACTGACTGTCTGGTACTTAGGAGAGAGGATGCACTACCAGATGGTTCTCTGCATGTCTGAACACACGCTGACTTCTTCAGGCTCCCATCCAATGACTGAAGCTTGCCCAGGAAATGGGCTGGCTTTGATTTATGTTTCGAGCATCCCATGCTTGCTATAACTAATGAGATTCTTTTTTGGGAATTTTGGGATCTCTAGTCTAAAAATGTTCATTTCTCTGTGTTTCTGGAAGTTCACAGGCACCAGTGTTACAGGAGTTGGATGGTCAAGTCAAGAAATGCTCTCCTCCACTCGGGAACTCTGCCTCTCCTTCCAGTTCCTCAACTAGAACACAACGGAGTTGGGTCATACTGAGTTCTCTGGCATGTCCTGGTCCACAGCATTACTGTGCATCTGTGACTGCTCAGGTCCGTGTGGAGGAGATAGCTTTGGTCAGCGAAGAACCTGCATTACTGTAGTGGTGCTCAAGTATGGCAATTTGGAGCCCCAACGAGTTACACACACATTATCTCCAGTGTTGGGGATAAACCTAGGTCCGTATATGTCCACTCTACCACTGAGCGATAACACAGCCCATCATACTATATATTTTAAAGGAAAAAGGGGGAAAAAAATTAAAAGATCTGCTGAAACTTTTTTTTCCTGCCATCTACTCTGAATGAAGCAGAAAGATGTGCTGGCCTACTGTACTTGATTTTTATATGAAGGCATTTGGGACACAAGCATGAAAATGGTGAGCCTGGTCTAACGGTAGCAGAGCTCCTGGTCAGCCTGTGAGAAAGCCCACCCCTACATGAGGACACTGTGTCAGGAACAGCAAGGACTCTGCTTTCCTAACAACCTAACACTGTGAGTTAAGGTATGAGCCACGCTTGCTCTCCTTAGTGACCTTGGGCTTATCAAGCCTAACCCTGGGGGTGGGTTCAGGGGCTCTCCCCTCCCTTTCTCCAGCTGCCCTCCAGATCTGCAATTACTTTTTGGAACAAACTGGATAATCTTTATCTCCAGGGAGGGAGGGCAATACTGCAAAGCCAGAGAGAACAAACACATACATCAGCGTCAGCCCCACTCCCTTCAATCTCGGTGGCATTCTTAATTTAGAAGAACAAACAGAGCCACTGAAAATAAAAGCAGTCAGCCTGGGGTTATTTATGCCAACATAGAGAGAATCTGGGCAACCCAAATCCACAGAGCCTCACAACAACAAAACCAGATTATGAATCAGGTCCTGTTGCTCTTCACCCCACCCTGGGGCTCAAAGGAGAAAACAGCATTTAGACAGCACAATGGTAGAAAGAAAGGGAACCAGATAAGCATTTCCCCAGTGGTAATAATAAACTTTATACCTAGTCCAGTGAGTCCAAGGCCTGCCGAAGCTAAGATATCCAGGCTGGGACATGCCAGGCCGGCAGGGCACGATGCTGGGGAGAGACTGGTTGCTATGGAAACCCCACTGCTTTCAAGTCCGAGGAGACATTTCCTTGCTTCATACATATTTAAGGCATTTCGCTCAACACTTTTCACAATCACAGACTATGAAAACACATAATGGGGGAAAAAAAAGGTGACACTGGAGTAGTATACAATGAATGGAGAGGGCAATGAAAATGCAAATGAGGAGTCCACAGGAGGGGGAGGACCACCTTCAATCAGCCTCTGCCGCTCCTGGTAGAGCTGTAAAATGTTAGTTACCACCTACCGTGTGTGTGTGTGTGTGTGTGTGTGTGTGTGTGTGTGTGTGTACACACTGTTGCAGGCAGCATCCACCTACCGTGTGTGTGTGTGTGTGTGTGTGTGTGTACGCACTGTTGCAGGCAGCATCCACCTACCGTGTGTGTGTGTGTGTGTGTGTGTGTGTGTGTGTGTGTGTGTACGCACTGTTGCAGGCAGCATCCACCTACCGTGTGTGTGTGTGTGTGTGTACGCACTGTTGCAGGCAGCATCCACCTACTGTGTGTGTGTGTGTGTGTGTGTGTGTGTGTATACGCACTGTTGCAGGCAGCATCCACCTACTGTGTGTGTGTGTGTGTGTGTGTGTACGCACTGTTGCAGGCAGCATCCACCTACTGTGTGTGTGTGTGTGTGTGTGTGTGTGTGTGTGTGTGTACTGTTGCAGGCAGCTTGAAGGTTCCAGTTCCCATCCAACCTGTTGGGGTGGAGATTCCTATCCAGAGATGCTTAGAGATTTAGTAAATTCTTGGTGTCAAAGCCCTGTCCTACTACACAGCCTCTGGCCTTCATACTGAAGCCTCCCCCCCCCACCCATTACCTGCAGAAGCCAAATCATAAACCCACTCCCACATACAGACTGCATAGTAACAGTCGCTCGTTTCTGACATCGTGGTCTGAGGGTTAGCTAACACATCTCCAGGCACCCCGACCCTCAGTGAGAACACATCGATGGCAAACCTTGTGATATGTGTCGTGTGCAGGAGTGTGTATTTTTCCTTACTGCCTGCATATATACATATATATGTTATATATACATATATAATCTCTCTAATATAACTGACTACATTTCTAAACATCTATAATTATATATACATCCACACACTCACACAGTGGCAGTAAGGAAAACTTGACTAAGAAAGCAGTTAAAATGGTAGTTAGAATCCAGCCACTGAGCAGTCTGTCCGGCCTGACATATGCTCATTTTCTCCTGAGCTCTTGGAATCCTCACACCTGTCCTTGCACGGACAAACCCTTCTCTGGGTCTGCTATTGATGGTGGCTGTAGTTAAGTTAGTCAAGCAGGAGGCTCCATAATGTCCCAAACCAATGGCCTGTTCGCAAACTCTGAACTCACTCCATTCCACTCACCCAGAATCTGGGCTAGCTTTTCTCTTAGGGTTTTCCCTGAGAGAAGGTGTGGCTGATTTCCCCCCAGTTGCACAGAAAGTACCGAATTTACTCATGTAGAAATCACAAGCAAGACACACACAAACCATTCTACCCAAAAGATGATATCTGTGGCATAGAAGTTTAAAATGGAAAGTTAGGCAGATTTATTTACCTTAGTAAGTTAGGGCTCTCTGACCCCAGAGTCCATCTGCACATCCCTCTCTGGCTTTCATATGTGGATGTGGACACACACACGTGTACACTCATGCATGCGCGCGCACACACACACACACACACACACACACACATATCCACATGCATGCATGTGTGTACACACCCCTACATGTGAACACACACAAGAAAGAATAGAATTAGAAAGAGAAGGGGGGAGGGAAGAGGAAGAGAGCCTTTCTATGTGAGACAGCACTCTATGTGAATGGGGACCCAGGTCCTAACTTGACACCAAGCCTGCTCTGGCCTGAATCTTGTGCTCGCCAGCCTCCTCCTTGATTCCTGACTTCCTTCATCTATGGCTGCCTCATCTTTGGCATTGCTACAGCAGCCCAAACAGATTAAGATGTTTGCTGGTTTGTTTTTACCCAGTGATACACTCCTGTGCACTAAGGCAAGGCATCTACATTTCTGTAATGCCCAACTGTACAGTGTCAAATTCTGTTCACTAGACTTCATAAAGCAATGCAAACTAGCATTTAATAAAAATGTTCAGCTGTTTGGAATTTTTTCTTCAAAACATTCCACGAACTTCGAAACTTCCCATAGGAATAGTTTACACATCTTTTAAGCTTTTAAAGATTAAAAAAAAAAAAAAACAGGATTAATGTACCATTGTGATTGCCTGAAACAAAGACATTTTTGTGACTTTTGCTAACATGCCCCTAGATTATTTCCTAATCCTACTTTCCTTCCTAGTGTTCCTAGTGGTGAATTTGGGGTGCCCCCAAACCCCACATCAGCCGACGCTTTGTGATTTAGAAAATGTTGGCATGTCAACACTGCCACCTAACATGTCATTCCCGGCTGGGAGTTTTCATCCCTGCTTAGCCCACACAGCAGCAGCAGCAGCAGCAGCAGCAGCACAAAGGCTGATAGAGAGCAACAGCCAGCAGCACCATCACAGGGTCCCAGGCTGCTCTGCAAAGGGGCTGCCACAGCGTTCACAACACTAATGAATGGACGCTCCTCCCTCCTTGCCTTCTTGCGGGCAACTGATATCAGATTTCTCTCACTGCACCTTTACCATCCATGTAATTACCAAATCTCTACAGCACGGGACAGAGAAAGTGCTAAGTAAACTGAGCATTTTCATTACTTGTGGCCTTTATTCAAGGAAAGAACAGAACAGAAAAGGCAACTCTTCTGCTAGGGAGCACAGTGGCTGGCATACAGTAAGTTCTGGAAGTGTTCTATGAGTTGATTTGAATAGGTACACACACACACACACACACACACACACACACACACACACACACACACACCACATAAATCACCTTAGCCATTCCCTAGCAACTAAATAAAGCCTGTAGCTAGCTTTGATTGTAAATAAAGAATCCTTCTGATAAATACCCAGGAGGAGTATATCTCATTCATATGGTAGGTCTACTGTGGCTTTCTGATGAACTTCAGTGTTGATTTCCACAACGGGCTGACTAGTTTACATATTCCCCCCAATGGTGTGAAAGCTCTCCCTTTTGTCCACCTCCCCACCAGTATTTGCTCTTAGTCATTTTCTGGCTGACTGCCCCTCTGACTGGGTGAGATGGGATCTTCATGTAGTTTAAATTTGCATTTCTCTGACGGCTATGGAGGCTGAACATTGTATGTTTGCTAGCCATTTGTGCATCATTTTTTGAGAACGGTCTGTTCATTTTATTAGCCTGTTTATCGATTGGTTTGGTTGATTTCTTGTAAAAATCACAAAGAAAGAAAAAAGATGCTTCTTTTTCATGTAATTATGGAAAAATAATGGTTACTGAAAATGGACTCCAAAAAAATAAACAAAAGAAGAAAACGGTGGTAGATCATAGAGGCCACTGTTATGAATGTATACTGTTGTTATACACTAACATGCATATTAGAAATTAGTTCCCTGTAAATGAACAGCCAACGTGCATAGAGAACAACGTTACAGACGCGTCACTGCGCGCAGACTCTGAACCGACCTTGCTTGGCTGTTTGGGCTTTGGTTTAATACTGATAAAGACATCGAGCTGCTCCATCAACTGTGCGATGAACTGTGGGTCCACTTCAATTTCTTCCTTCATATCGAACATCAGCACAAGAGGAAGACACCCCTACAAAAGACAGCAGGAATCTCAGGAGCCAGTCCCATGGCACCCAGTACCTGAGCAGAGCTATAAATAATACACCATCGAGTATGAAAACTAAATGACATTCACATCTTCACAACAAGGATGGATGGGGTGGGACCAAGGTGAGGGGCAGGAGGCTGTCTGGGGGACTGAAACTATGTGTTAAGCTCATAGGTTTGGCATAAATTTATTTTTTTAGTCTAATGTTTACTTTGGAAAAATCCTTCACTGTCTGACTTCAGTTATATTCAGTTATATATAGTTATATTCAGTTATATACAAAAAAACACTCTTCGCCACTCTGAGGTTCAAATCATGTGCCCTCCCTTGCACAGGGACTTAGGGGAGCCATGTCACTGCATCCTGAATGAGGAGAACTCAACTGCTGATTAACGACCTCCACTGTGGCCCAGCCTGGCCTATCCCACCACAGATCTGCATGGCTGGGATCCTTCTCTACCTCCAGGCCAGGGCCTACTCTCAATGTCCTTCAGATAGAGTCTGTACCTCACTCAGAGGTTTCTTAACTGCTCCTTTTAAGGAAGCGAAAGCTGTATCCACCCTTCCCAGCATGAGCAGTGAACCACTGCCCCGACCTCCAATCCTTTTTCTTCCCACTACAGAAGCTAGCTTTGGCTTTCTTTGCGCTTCTCTTCCTGGCCCTCATCGCCACAGCCAGGAGCCATACACCTCCTCTTCCTCTTGCACAGAATGCTGCTCAGCTCAAGTCCTTGGTTGCTGGATTGTGTTCACATGCATCAGACAACAACATTGAACACACTGTGATCAAAATGGAGTAGGTTGTGCCCTTTCACTTACGAATAAAAGTGACTTTTATATAGATAGTAAAAAAAAAAAAAAGGTCCTTAAAACCTTTGAATTTCTTTCTCCCTTCTTTCAATATTGGTTAATAGTGCCTTTCAAAATACTTTTCTATTCTTGGCAGGTGTGACCAAAGTAGGAATATGAATATGCGAACTTTTCGTCAAGCATTTTGAGCTTAAAAATGACACCTAAGGACCCTGGAAAAGAAGACACTCTGAAGATTAACTGTGGCAGTCCCGATTTGTAAGTATGCCCCACGGCTAGTGCGCTAACGACGATACAACCCAATAAACAAGACGGCAAAACCCAATGGTCACAAAAGGTGAATTTTTAAATCTCACATTGGCCTGGCTGACTCTCGGAAGTTTCATCTGGGGGGGGGGGGATGGAATCAACAGTATACAAAGCTGGGTTTTCTGACTTTTTAAAAAGACCAATTCCGCAAGTTAATAGGTCACACCTGATGCTTCCTGACTCAAATGTCACTAAAGGCCAAGCATCGACTTGCATAAGAGTGCCGGCTGTTTATACGAGTCTCCGCCAGCCCAGCAATACGGCTGTCTGCTGTTACTACACACCAAGCGACACAAGCTGGGGTCTCCAATAAACTCGGGAAGGAGAGAGATGCCATACACTGGAGTGCTTTTGAATGACGTAACTGATGCTTTGCTTTCGTAGCATTCAAATTCATGAGTGAATTCGCCATTTTATTTGTACAGGAAATTTATTAAGTATGCAAATGTTTCCGATCGCCAAAGGTCAAGTTTTTACGTATGTGTGGGTGTAATGTGATGGCCAGAGGTCATGGGCAGCTGTTTTCCTTTACTGTTTACTTTCCACCTTCTTCTTATTATTCTTACTGAGATGGTGTCTCTTTAGGAGTCTAGATCTCACAGATTAGATGACACTGACTGACCGGCAATCCACAGGACTCCACTCGTCTTTGCCTCTCTAGTCCTGGGATTACAGACATGAGGCTCCAGCCTTGCCTGCTCAAGTGAGCACTAGGGATCTTCATGGTTCGTGTGGAAAGCACTTTGCCAACCGGGGCCATCCCCTCAGCCTTTGAAGATGACCTTTAAACAGTATTTTTAGCTTTCCACTGAGGGTTCAAACGGCACACCGGTACCCCATGTCAGATGTAAATAGTCGCCTCCCACCCACACCACAGAGTACACTCATTTCAAATCTCGTCTGTGTTTAGTCTAAGTTAAGAAAAATATAAGAAAATTGCTTCCCTATGCAAAGGAATTGGACCAGTGGAGGCACAATGGCCCTTTTTCTCCCATTTATTTCCTTTTACCGGGAATGTTTCCTGTCGGGCTGGACCTCAAAACTGCTTCCTTAAATAGCAGGTTTGTGGGGGTCAGTGTGGAACCCCGTGGTATGCCAGGAAGTCTAAGGAAAGCATCACAAAGCTGACTGAAGCAGCCTTACCATGAGATACTGCCTTGCCAGACAGACAGACTCGATGGTGCCCTGGAGGTAGACGGTGGATTTCTTCTGTGGGTTGCTGGGGTCAGGAAAGTGGATCTGTGCCCCTGTTCTCTGCATGATATGTTTGACGTTGCTCCCGTTCCGGCCCATCATGAAGAGGTGATGCTGGGCCGCGATGTCCAGTTGTGTGCTCACGGGGATGGCAGATGCCAAGCTTCCCGCAAGGTGTTCCAATAGCATGGCTGTTCCTTCCTGGCAGAGAAGGGCAGACTGTGGGGGGCGGGCGCAGTGATCCCATCAAATACAACCACCCCCATATGGGCAAAGTGTCTATTGTACCTCCAACAACTATGGGAACATCACTAGCATGTTCTATGGGCCCACAAGCAGCACAAAGGAAAATTCTGGAAACCAATTAGTCTACTAATCATAAGCACAAAACTTCTACTGGGTGTGGTGGCATAGGCCTATCTATAATCCCAGCAGCTGGGAGGCTGAGGCAGGAGAATTGTGAATTTAAGATCAGCATAGGAAACTCTGTCTCAAAAAACCAAAACAACAATAAAAAGAAAACGTGCACGACCTGTGTTTTTCCATCACGTTAAACCACCCACCTTCACAGCATTAGTGTTATTCTGAGACCCTCGTACTATGACAGTAGCACCATACATTCGAGACCTCTGCTTGAACGACACAGAAATGCTGTACGTCTGTGAGATGCGCTGGATGGAGGGGGCGTTAGGATCCGGGACTGGTTGGAGAATCCCAGCAATCGGTAATTCAAACATCAGCACCAAAGGAAGCAGCTCCTGAGAGGACCCAAAGCAACAGTGAAAAAAAAAAAAAAAGCCTGGTATTTTCGGGGTGGGGAACACATTTGCTCTTTTCTAAAGATGGGTCCTGAGACTTGAATTGTCTTCAAGGGAGGGCCGAGATCCAGTGCATCGTGCCACCGTTCCTAACGGAAGGAGCCTTGGGCCTGTGATACTCTCCATCAGGCCTCTATCGGATCAGAGACAGGCGAAAGCCAGAGCATTTCCAGAAAGTCTCCAATCGAGAAGCATTTATAAATAAACGTAGGATGCTGTGGTCTAAATACTGACTCGAAATGCCTCCCACAGGGACCAGCCAAC
Source organism: Peromyscus maniculatus bairdii (assembly GCF_049852395.1). Lineage (NCBI taxonomy): Eukaryota > Metazoa > Chordata > Mammalia > Rodentia > Cricetidae > Peromyscus > Peromyscus maniculatus. Next base: position 17,810,701 of record NC_134872.1, on the reverse strand, counting down.
AGAGGCCAGAGTGCTCATGAAGGTACCCTGTCCCACCGTCTCCTCCTTACTGAAAATGGGACTTGGTTACTAAATGGCGATGATGCTATTTCCGCCCCTCATTGTGCAAATGTGGTGGGCATGCATGAACAATCCCAAAGGTTAGCGCGGTTACCCGAATCCTCGTGCGGGCAGATTCTACTCCTGCTGGCTGTCCTGCTATAGACACCTGCAAAATAAGAGAGCCAGGCTCACTCCACCACTCAAGCCCGCCTCGGCCTTCCTAGGTAGCCACACCCTTGCTACTCAACACGACAGCCCTGGGGCTCATGACAAATAAACCTCAGCGGAACTGAGACGCATCAAACCAGAATCTGATTTTGATAAGACCCTCCTCCAGCGATGACTGGCCATTGGTCTATGTCACCTCTTGGACTTGACCACAGCCAGTAGCTCCCAGGAAGCCATTCTGACCCCGTTTTCATCATCATTTTTGTCCACAGCACTCTCCCCCTTTTGTTTAAGCTCTGTGTCAGTTCCATATTAGCAGCAATGACATGGATGCATTAGGCTCTTAGCCATCGCCTTCTTCCTCCAATCAGCTGGCAAATAATCACAGCCTTAAGTATCCGCCTCTCCAGCTTTCTCCATAGATCCCTGGGCCTCAATGACCCATCCATGAAAGCATTAGTCTTATGCTGGGTGGGAGAACCGAGTTCCACGGTATGTCACAGCCACCGTCAGGTATTCTGAATAATGCCTGGGCCTCTCATCAAGGCTTTTGACCTGGTCTCATAGAGATCCCAGCACAAAATCACTCCCCCACTCACCCTCCGAGCTGACAGATTCCCACTATGAGATTAACTAAGACGAGAGGACATATCTAAATAACACAGCGGTAGTCCGCAGTCTTCAAGGACCGGGAGTGCTTTCGTGTGGACCCGTGACTTCCAAAGTGAAGCAGCCCCAGGAGTACGTCCAAGCAAATGGCTGTAATCCTGCCAGTGTGAGGAGGCAGGGCACCTACGCATTGCCTCTTAGAAGGTGACCTGGAGGATCACTTCTGCCACTGTGTGGACAGAATCCACGCACTGGACAAGGCTGCTGGGACGAGATAAGCCTGAGAGATTCTCTTAGTTCCTCATCATGCTCTTTATTTTGAGACTACCCCACCCCTGACTTCTACTATTTGGAGGTTAAGCAGAGAATCATGGATCTGCAACAGCAAAGCACCCCAGTCTGGGGGGGGGAGTGCAGCACCCACAATGTCTGCCATCAGTAGGTTACTCTGACTCCTCATTTCACGGAAGGGATCTGCATACTGAACCTCAAGGGTGTGGAGAGACAATCACCTGGTTGCTTTTCTCTGCCTGGTTGTTCCTGTTGGAATCGGGAAAGTGGATGTGGCAGCCAGTCTCTTCCATCACCTTTTTAATGTTGTTGCCGCCCTTGCCGATGACGTGGGAGTGCTCTGTGTGTGAGACATCCATCTTCAACGTGACGCGGTTGCTCTGTGCAGAAGCAGGGTTGTATCCCGATGCATTAACAATGCCACACACTCTGCCCTTAACGGCACTTTAGTATTAACAGAAACGGACTCTGTGGGAAACTGCAGATTTCTCAACAGGCTAATCTCAGCCTAAGAGATTTCTACCAGCTTCTTCACTAAGAAGGAATCTCATCTTGCAACAAATTCATCAGCAGAAGGCAACAAGTTTTTTTAACCACAGTACATTGTCAGAAAATTAAATATAGTCAGCTGCAAGAACAAATTATTCAGGATTTTTTTTTCTTTTAAAGGCATTATTCATGGAACAGTTCAAATGGACGAAAGACGGATGAAAAGACACAAGACTAAAGATGCCATGTTGGATAGTGGAACTATGATGATGGGGAACCATAAATAGAAATCAAGCCCCCATCGAGAGTACACAACATGGACAACACATGCTGCCTGATTTCCTATGCACAGTAGCGTCAACATGGCTCCCCAACCTTACACAACTGTCCCTTATTCCAGCTGACGGTGGGGGAGAAATTGAGAAGAACTCAAATGCATGGACTCTGGCAGCCAAAGCCTTGAGTAATTGAACTCCAAACAGAGGCTCAGTTACATTAAAGAAAATGCAAAAATCTCAAGATGTGGGGAATAAAAAGGTGGTGGTCTAAGTGGCACCCGAGGATTTAATGCTCAGGAATTTTATGTAATGCTATGAGGATCCATGTAAAAATCCTTCTGAGTGATCAAGGCTGTGAACGGCATTCCTGAACAATATGACTCAAGATGTTAAAATATCAGTAATTTTAAAACCTTCTGAAATCATAAATTTTTGACTTGTGACCCAAATATTTTTATTTTTAAACTTAACTTCTTTCACTTTCACTTTTGAAATACAAGAGAATATCCCCTTTTCTAGGAGAGGGGGGGGGGGAAACCTAAAATACTTAATGATTACAAGGTAACTAATTCTTAAAAATTAAAAAAGAGAACACAAATAAATACAGTAATAAAAAAAAAGACTGGACAAGATCAGAAATATTTCAACAAAATACTAAGCAGTAAGCGGGGAGGGCAGAACCACAGCCAGGATTTGAATCACCTCCCCCGTTCCCAGCTTTGAGATGCTGGCCAAAGTCTTTCACATCTCTGTAATGAGTTACTTTTGAGGATAAAACTAGCTACTCTAAAGTGTACAATATAAAGTGCCTGGCACACAGCAAGGGCTCCCGATGCGTTTAAAGAAACATCACAAACAAGTGTATGCTGCTTGCATGTGTTCAGTTTCTGTCATTACTGTTTCTTGTATGTATTGCAGCGGATCAAACATCTAGGCCGGCCTGAGCACACATATGCGCACACCCGGGCTCCAGGGCTCCCGTGACCTCAGAAAAGCCAATGTGCTCATTTCTATCATCTTTGTTACTGACCCCATACTAACTAGGGCCAATGTATCTTTCTGGAGATGGCATATATGTGCACACATATATCTGTACATGTAGTCATATATAACATATAAACATAGATTAGTTACTTGGCATGATAGAAACCATTTAAACTAAGCCCTTCCTCTACCTTCCTCCCGCCAGCAGAATCACACGTGCCTGTTCAAACCTTCCCTATTTGTTTTCCCCATTTTTCCCTGGGTACCACCATGGAGGGTCCTGGCAGCTGACAGCACTCCTGGTCACTTACTTTTGTGTCTAAGACAGACATGATCATTTCTTTGGCTTCTTTTACATCATCTTTCTTCCCAGAAACCTTGATGTGGGGATCTGGAAAGAAAAGGAAAAAAAGGCTTGCATGAGACTTTCATAGCTCCCTAAACTCCCTGCTTTAAGACTGTTGGCTCCCATGTACAATAATCCGCAATAAACCCAGTATTTACTGCATTGTATCTGTGTGATCACTGTAATCAAAATCATGAGAAAGTACCCAAATTGTGCATTTGTGAATGTGGTTTTTTTTTTCCTCTTGGGAAAACTGGATAAGCAATTTAACTTGAAAAATGATTTGCAAAATAAGTAATCATGCCATTGTGAAATAAAATAAGGTATCTATGAATGTGACTTGCAAATTAAGTTCTTGCTATATTCCTGGTCCTTTTCTAAAGATAATACAATAATTTGTTGAATCCAAGCTATAGCTTTGTGAATGCTTGCTGCTGCTGCTGCTGTTGTTGTTTTTAACAGGGAGAACCAATGTAGAAGGCAGCATTGGTAACTTGCCCTAGAAAACCACTCAGGGTGGTTTTTATAGGACTCAGACCTGGTCCTATAATGCAACGTCTTCCAACTCTGGACCCACAATTTAAACTGTGATAATTTATTATAGAAAACATCCTCACAAGTTAAAGGTAATACAGCAACAAAGTCCACTAGGGAATATTTTACATTTATCCAGAGTTCATTTTGAGTAACTAATACACACCATGCTTTGTGTATTTCACTGAATATTAAATAGGGACATGTTCAGTCATTCAAGAGATATTTCTAATTATCTTCACTGGACCAAGGAGTGGGCCAAGGACTGGGGAACGTATCAGGACAGAGATCAGTAAATACCCAGGCACCTTCCACACTTACCACGTCGTCTGTCCAAACCCTTTTGTTCTTCCAAAGCAGGAATTCTCCAGGTTAAGGACCCAGAACCACTGGGTAGGGACTATACCTGAACTTTACACATCTCTCCCATGTTGGGATCCCTCCATTGACAGCCCACCCTCTAGGTCAAATTCAATGCCACACTGAACATGTCACACTTTCTGAGGCGCAACTGGCCAATACACGGGAGAGGCCAGGAAAGGAAGGAAAGGAAAGACCCATGTTCTTAAGTCTACCCACTGCTCTGACCTGGATATGAGATCACAGCAGACAACATTCTGCAGCTTTGGAATGCAAGGTGTGGGGTGCCTTGGCCCCTGGAGAGACACTTGCAGCTGAACCTCACTGAATCAGCCCCTTTGCTGCTGCCCAGCCCCGCCCTGCACTAACTATCTCCTCAGCTACTCCTGCCTGGGTCTCTACTTATCCTGTCTTTTAATCCCACTTGCAACAGCTTTAAGATTGCTCAAAGCTTTCTAAAATGTCTTCCCTATGTCCTAAAAGTAGGGCACAGGGTACACAGGATGCCCGCCCGCCAGATGCTAGGAAGGAACCCCATCTTCCCTCCAGCTCTCCTCACTGCTCCTTCGGGAAGCCTCCTGCCTAGGCCCAGCTTGGTTTTCCTCTCCCTATCTGCTAGCTAACTTCCACACACTTCCCTTAAGAAGCCTCTATGAGGCAACCTCCAAATGCTTGCTACCCACAGTCAGAGTCCAGTCTCAAGCGGCCTCAGTTTTACTTCCTGTGTCTGCTGTAACACTGAGGACCCAATTAGACCTGGAGAACCCTGTGCTCCTCGGAACACGTACATGCCATGCTTATTCACGGTATAAGCATTGCACTGGTTTATGTAGAGGATTCTTAAATCCACAATGGAAACCAGGTAAAACCATGAGAATGTTTGCTGTAATCATTAGGTACTGGTCCAAAACAAGTGACAAAATGCTTCTGAAGAATATAAATTAATTTTACACACACACACACACACACACACACAGAGACGGAGACAGAGACAGAGAGAGGGGTGGTATGTTAATTTGTAAACCCATTACTTCATAGGCTGAGTAAGCACATTAAAATTCTCATACACTTGCACCTGTAGAGGAACAGGGACTCTCGGCTGGAGGATAATTTGGTTGTCCACCCTCTTTTCAACAGAACTATAAGCAAAAGAAGAAAATGCCTCGATAGCAAATTTGGAAGTGAATGAGCACCACCTAGTGGCCATAAAGTGAATTATTATTCAATACAACCTTGCCTGTACAGTCTCCAAAGTCCCCCAAAGGCTACTGAGCCCTTGCTTTTGTTGGAAAGTGGGTAGACATACCCAACACCATGGATGTTATAAAGCCAAGCAAGTCTTCCACACCTATAGTGTTACTGAACCTACCAACAGCTCTTTACCGTGGAAAATGTCTGCACAGGGGCACAGCCTTGGACACTTCACTTCCAAGGAGACCATATGCCCTGGGCTTTCCTAAGTAATTCTGACTCGAACTATTCTGATCAGGCCTGGGAGAGCATTGGTTTTCTGATTCCAACCCCACCCATCTGCTCCTGTCTTTTGGTGTGTCACCTCCCGTGGAAGAGAGGAAACCGGCTAGCAACCATCCCTCGCCAGAGAAATGCAGCTGTGCTGTGTGAACACCACAGAAGAGAAAAAGAAAACGGGCCCTGTTCTGTGGAGCTCAACACTTCCTGCAGAAATGCTCTTCTGGCTTCCACCTGTAAGTTCACAGGCTTGGTCAGCCAACCACGGTTCTTAGGAGAACACCTCAAACACGTTCTCCAGTAAGCGTTTTTGAAGAGTTGAGATGCTCCATGCACCTAGGTGAAGCTTTGTCGTGGTTTTAGGAAGATGGCCTTGTGTTCCGTTTCCACTCCTGGGCTTCCATTCTCCCAAACACCCCAGCCCTGGAAACATGGTGGAATGCTGAACTGCCACGTTCTCTTCATTCCTTTCCGTGGAAAACTCCAAAGAAAACACTTGGTTCAGATGACTGCATTAATCATGCTGTGGACGGTTGCATGCTATTGATATCATAGTTTAGGACATTAGTCTTCCCCACAACAGTCTATAGCTGAGTCCTGTCCTTGTGACTGAGCACTATTGAGCTGTTGCCATCCACAGTAGTTAATGCAGTTACTAAGCAGTTTAATGGCTTTTTAAAAAGGAGTATATGTGAAATGTCCCCCCACAGGCTCATAGAGTTCCACACCTGATTCTCCAGTAGGTGGTGCTGTTTTTCGGAGGCGGGACCCTTTAGAGTTCAGCCTTGCAGGAGGATGTCACCAGGGATGTCACCAGGGATGGGATTTGAAAATTCACAGCCTCACCCCACTTCCAGTTCACTCTCTTCCCCTCTATGTTGATGGAGGGCGATGTGATCTCTCAGCTTCCTGCTCCTGCTTGCTGCCATCTCTTCCTTGCCATTGTGGACTCCCCCACCGGAACCACAAGCCAAAAGCAACTCTTTCCTCCCTACGTTGCTTGTGTTTGTGGTGTGTTGTCACAGCAGCGGTGAAGTAACTGACGCGGTGTCGTTGACCTGAAGCACTTGGGACTGGGAATGTTTGTATCTTTTCTTCGGATTTGGGTATCTGCATACCCGTGTGATGGAATGGCTGAGGCCTGGGAGCAAATTTAAGCACACATTTCATTCATTGGTTTCGTATGCTCCCTAGATGCACGCCTGCCTAAGAGTGTCACCGTCACACCAGGCCAGCTATAGCACTTTGGGCCTCCTGCATCAAGACAGCACTCAAGGAGACCTGGCTTTCAAAGCATTTTAGATTCAAGTTTCCTACCCGCTTAGGTGGGTAGGAGATTGGGTGTGTTCTGGGTTGTGTGATCATAGTTAAATTTCCAAATCTGGGGGACCCATATAAACAAGGCCTTGGTCTTAAGCTTAGAATTTTTGTCCAAAAATCAACATATAATCAAGGCTCAAAAAAAAAAAAAAAAAAAAAAAGCTCTAGGTCTCTAAAGGGTGCTGACTGACCTCAGAGAGAAAGCCCGGAAGAGCCTGAACACCTCACACAGAATATTCCCTCTTCTAACGTCTTGACTCTGCAGTCAGCTCAGAGTCTTTTCACATGGTGAGGAAAATGTGTGGGCTCCCTAAGCCAATCCCAAGGTGGCCATTCACAAGCTCTGTGACAGTGCGAAAGTTACTGAGGGTCTCTGGAGGGCTGATGGGGAGTGGGGGGTGAAGGAAAAGGGGAGGGGAAAGAGGGGAGGGGGAAGAGAGGGAGTGAGAGTGGCAGAGAGAAGGGGAGGGGAGAGGGAGGAGGGAGAGAGGGGAAAGGGAGGGAGGGAGGGAGGGGGAAGGCAGGGAGGGGGAGGAGAGAGATAATGAACGCAGAAAATGTGGTACTATGCTTTGAATCTGAAAAGTCCCCACTGGCTCCTGTTTGATGTTGTTGTTGTTGTTGGTTTGTTTGTTTTAATGCTGCTCCCCAGCTGGTGGAGCTGACTGGGAGTTTGTCGGTAAGTGGAGCAAATAGATCACGGGGTTTGAGACTCCTGGAATATATTACCCCTGGCCACTTTCTGTAAACCCTCTGCTTCCGATCCACAGTGATATGAACAGCTGCCCCCCCAAAAAAACCCACACACACACTCATATTGACACACTCATACACACACTTACACTCACACTCTCACCCCCCCACATACACACCCATACACACACACACACACACTCATATTGACACTCATACACACACTTACACTCACACTCTCACACACACACACCACACACACACACACACACACACACACACACACACTCCTGCCACCATGCTGTTCTGCTCAAGCGCCTGGGCCTAAGTAACCAAGGGCAGGAAACAAATCATTCCCTCATCAAGCTGCTGTCGGGAATTTTAATGACAGTGAGGGGAAAGGACTGTGTCAGATGGCCGGTCAGCTTTAAGAGTCTACGCTGCCTTAGTGTGGAGTCATCTATAATGTTTTTAAGACATCTGTTAAAAGTTACTTTTTAAAAGAAGATTACTTTTATTATTTTTAATCACGTGTGTGTGTGGCGTGTGAGTGTGTGTGTGTGTGTGTGTGTGTGTGTGTGTATGTGTGTGTGTGTGGCGTGTGAGTGAGTGGCGGAGGAGGCAGTGTGTCCCCCTAGAGCTGGAGTCACAGGTCGTTTGGGGTCTCTGACACAGGTGCTGAGTACTGACCTAGGGTCCTGTGCAGGAGCCATCCAGGCTTTTCACCCCTGAACCACATAATGCTATTAAACTAACCCAAGGTTTTTTTTTTTTATTTTTTTATTTTTTTTATTTTGCAGTTTGAGGTTGCCTTGTTATATGCAGGTTATCTAACCTCTAAGGTATTCCCAAGAACAGGGATGCTAATGTGTTGGCACAGTGCCCTCTGCCCCAGCTGAGGGAGGGAGGGCAGCTTGGAGGTCCTCCTGTGGATCAACAGCTGGCTTCCCAGGCCACAGCCTGGCCTTCTCCTCGGCGTTCTGTACTAACGTGTGATTTTGTATCGAAGTAAACGGAAAGCCGAGCTTGTCTCACTGTGGTATTTCCCGAATAATGTGCTTTGATAGGCACAAAACAAATATACTACATCCCATATGCTGACGGGATTTGGTTTCAAACTTTCCTTGAACCTCATCACAGCTGAGACACTACTGACCCGTCAGCTGATTCTGAGCACTTTTCCTTTAGGTTGGCAAGCCATTCTGGTGAGCAGCAGAAGTGAATTCAACTTGAGAGTGACCGGCAGCTGCTCATATTTACTATGGAACACGTAAACTTCTCTCTGGATTCCTCAGAGATAGCCTTGTGCCTTAGTTAGGGTTCCCATGGCTGAGATAAAGCACCACCACCACCAGCAGCAGCAGCAAGCAGAGATGCTTATTTCAGCTCACAGTTTAAGTCCATCGCTGAGGGAAGTCAGGACAGGAACCTAAGGCAGGAATTGAAGCAGAGGCCATGGCAGGGTGCTGATTATTGGTTCTGATCCTCATGGCCTGCTCAGCCTGCTTTCTTTCTTTTCCTTTTATTTTTAAGATTTATTTATTTATTCATTTAATGTGCACTGGTGTTTTACTTGTATATATATTCTCTGTGACGGTGTCGGAGCCCCTGGAACTGAAGTCACAGACCGTTGTGAGCTGCCATGTGGGTGCTGGGAACTGAACCCGGGTCCTCTGGAAGCCATTTCTCCAGCCCCTCAGCCTGCATCCTTACAGAACCCAGGACCGAGAGGTGGCACATCCACCGGGTGCTGGGTCCGCCCGTGTCAATCATTATCGAGAAAATGCACTACAGGCTTGCATACAGGCTGGTCCTACAGGGGCATTGTCTCAGCTGAGGTCCCCTTCTCTCGGACAGCTCTAGCTTGTGGCGACAACCAACCAGGCAGGACACTTGCCTTTTATACAGCAGCTTCACACGAGCCAAGGAACTTAGCAGCAACGTCTCACTTTTATCCAAGAGAGGAAACCTGAACTGACTCATGAGCCCCAACTACAGATGATTCTGCCAGATGAAAACAAGAGCACGCACTCCACACAGCACAGTGCACGCCGCGCTTACTCTGTAGCCAGTCAGATAGACTCTAGAATCAGTCCAGGGATGTTCTTTCCCAACAGGAACCCCCAATCGATTGAGTCAGGATATGAGAAGAACATATCGTCAAGGGGGCTGGAAGGGCCAGACTCTGCACTTGAGGCAAAACATTGGTGGGCAGCACAGGTGTGCCAGGCAACACACCTGGCATAAAGGAGGGACGGATCACCTCCGGCTGGTGTCCTCCTAACATGATGCTCGGGGTAAGGCATGGTCCCCCTTGCCTACCTTGGTTTAAAACAGAAAAAAAAAATTACCCCCCCCCCCTTAGCAGCCAACAGGAGAGCAGAAACAAACAGTATGAAACCAAATATACTTCAGATTCAAAACCCCTAGTATTCATGGGAATAATGCTCCCGACTGGTGTCCATAATCTGTATGAACACCACAAAGGCCCATGCCAAGCTCCTATCAAGGTTATATTTGGAAGAATGATGCTCTAATGCAAAAGAGAAAGCACATCTGGGACATGTTGGTGACACAGGAGCCAATAGAGAAAGCATAAGGAATGGCCTTGAGACATTTTCCCACTCAGTTCAGCTCTGCTTAGAGGTAGGCGTCCCCGTCACCTAAACAAGAGGAGAAGAGGCTGCGAGGAACACCCATGTGCCAAGATGGAGCCCACGGGCTCTTCTTCAGTTGAATAAAAGGAGCTCTGAGCCTGGGGAGACGCACAGGTAGCTAGAGAGTGGGTGAGGCCTTTTGTTGATGAAACATCAATTTCTCAGTATAGTCAGTGATTAAGATTTGGAAACACAAAAAATGTCAATCTGTTATCATTTCTCCACTGGCCTGGCAACTTCTGGAGAAGGGGCCTGAGGAGTGGTGACCAGAGGTCACACATGCCTCTTCTCCGCCAGGAGTCCTGAGTGACTTATCAAAGCTGCTTATTCAATCCAAAGCCCAGTTACAGAGGCCCAGGAAAACCTCGGCATCAACTCAGAAAAGAACAGCAAAATGCAAACAAAATATGAAGCAGAATCAGGGTACGCCAGAAGAAATAATCAGCAACAGCTGTCTCCACAGAGTGTGAGAACGGAATCGGTGGGGGTGGGGCGGCAGGGATGGACAACTTATCATATGAACCATTCCATCTGTGGTGTCACAGACTAACCTCGGAGGTAACCTCAGAGGTGCCATGTAGGTGGGAGATGGGTGCTGAACAGGTCCAAAGCTGCAGAGGAGCCAGGGAGGTAGAAAGACAGCGGGATTCAGCTCTTGGCATCCGCTTTCTATATTCCAGAGATAAGGAAGAGGATTCTGGGAAGGAGGTGAGAAAACCATGTGCCAGGAAGAAATCTGGATACATCAGAATGGGGAGTCTGCATAGGGGTCACAATGAGGTCACTGCGCAAGGGACATTCACATATGTAAGTGTAAGGACAGGCTTCTCTTGTGAGGTTGAGGAGTGCAGGGGAGACAATACCCAAGCCAGCAATGACCTGGAACCCAGGTCGGGGTATGGCAAAGAGAGCCCAACGGAATACTGTCCCTCTGGAATGCAACGTAGTCCCAATCTGACCTCAGAGGTCCTTCTCAGAAAGGAGGGGGTAGTGTAGCAGGGACACTGGCTTAAGCCAGGAAAAAGCCTCCCCAGGAAACTGCTGAGATAAGAGCAAGTCATGCAGGCAGGTCTCAGAGCCAGAAATGACCAATCTTCACTCTCTCCAAGGAATACAGGTCATTGTGGACATGGCCGGCCCCAGGGGTCCTGCCTGTGGTCTGAACCCACAAGCACTGTAATCCACAGCCAGGGAAGAATGTGGCTGTCAGCATCAGCTGGAACCGTTCACAAAACATCTGGTACGCAACTGCTGGCTGTCACTACAGAATAAGGGGACACACACACAAGGAGGCCAGCGAGTCCCGTGAACGCACACGTGACACCTCAGACAGACACACACACACACACACACACACACACACACACACACACACACACACGAGGACACACGACCTCTTTCTGTCTGGTCTACTGGAAGAAGAAACCAGAGGACAGGACCGATGTGTTCTGTAGACTTTCGCGTCACAATCAAGGACGACATCAGGAACCAAACAGCCAAAGACCGAGTCAGCCAGGCACTGGCCTTGACCTCAAAGGTCACCCCTGTGCTGTCTGGGGGAGAAAGTTCCAGATGTTACTGTGGCGGGGTAGCTGGGAACGGGTTCCCCCCGCCTGTATGTTCAAGTCTGTGTTTCAGGCTTCCTGGGGGATCTCAAGAAACTTGAAAACGTGTAGGAAATTTTAAAATACCTAAAATTAGGTAAATGGGCTATCAGGAAAACTATCATTTGGAAAATGCCTAGCTTTTGTTTTTAGTCCCACGTGCTACAAACCAAGTAGCTGTTTCATTTTGTGTCCTTCCACAAAGACACACATTCTGAAAACAATCCTCAGCCTCTTGTTCCTCTGTGCCTCGTGGTCAACCACTCTGCCAAGGGGGAGTAGGGCCTTAACCCCTTAGTCTTTGGAGACGTGTGTCCTCGAGGGAGAGCGACTCGAAACAGTCCTTCAAGCACAGATTCACCAAGCACTTGTCCAAAGCAATATTCTGTTTAATAGCATCAACAATGAGAACTGTGAAAGCTCTGTCTTTAAAAATTTGCTTTTCCTGAGAACAAGAAGAAAAAAAAAACTTGACCAAAGCCCCAGAAAATGAACAAGAAGCCATTGCTCTAAAAAGAAATTTTTTTTCATTCACAGAACTTTGATAAATCAAGACAAAAGCACTAACGATCCCATAAGGTCATGGGTGAAGAATATGAATAAATAGTTCAATGGGAAGATGGCAATTATGTAAGTATGAATAAAATTCAACTTTAATCATTGTATTGATAAAATCAAGAAAAATATGCTTTAAACAATCATGCCAACAGCAAAGTCTCTCATATTCCTCACGAGGTTGCGTTATACATACTGGTATAAAATGCCTGGAGTAATTTGGAAACATGAATAAGGATTTAGAGTGTTGCTTCTTTTTAGGAACATATGAATATGAAGAAGAAGATTAATTCTAAGCACTAGAATGTGTAGTTTATGCTTCAAGTTCCTGTGTATTTTCCTTCATAAACATTTACAGTATGGCTAAAACACTCATACCTGAAAATTCAGAGGGCACAACTCACCCCAATTACAAACTCACAATTTAAAGGAAAATGCATTTAATCCAGAGCCTTTGGTTTTTTCAGATACACCGTTGCCAGCATCCCTTTAAAAATCAGGACCCTAGCATGTTAAGGATGACGGCTTTCTCAGTGGCACAACCCCAAGGGGCTTTTTACCATGCACTTTCTCAACTTCGTCAGCTGGTGTTCGCTGTGCTGTTTCCTCTGAATATTTTACAAACAGTTGTTCTCTGAACACAGAACTCCCCCAGAAGATCTGGTGATGGAGTCAGCATCACGCAAGAGCAGGTGTGAACAGAATAGAGATAGATGGTGGAGGCCTGGTGCTTAGGGCTACCCAGAATTGCATCTGGAACTCTTTCAAACATCTATGGACACGTCCCTTTGTCTTTAGTACAGTTTCCAAAATAAATGAAAGCCAAGGGTAATAAGGGATGAGGAGAGGGTGCCTACGGTACTCTTTCTATGATGAATTTTCTCATCTTTTCCTTGTTCCTCCCAGGTCCCCAACCCCAACCAAGACCATTGGGAAAGTTGTGCTTCACTCTTGTCCCAGTGTGTCTGGGAGCCACCTGTGAATGTGCATAAGTTATCGTCTGAAAGGACGGCGCCTTTCTAAAGGAGAAGTCTTGGTGATGGCATCTGAGAAGATCAATGATTCGTCTTCACAGAAGTGTCCCACGGTTGGCAGTAGCACCTGGTGATGCTCCAGGTGCCCCCCCTGTCTTGGGGCATTCTGTCCTTCTCTCTATGCTCTGCTAACTTCTTGGCTTTCTGCCTTGCTCTGGTGGGGCTGCAGGCATACACACAAGACCACAATTCCATTGAGGAGACCTGTGCCGCAGCTTCTCCTGTGATGGTCTCCCCCAGGCACACATCTTCCTCCTTGTCTCCCAACATGTGTCATTATCTGTCCATGTCCCTTTTCCCGCTCCTTCAGCCTGTTCTCTGCAAGCAGCACTCTGGCAGAGCTAAGTTACAGCTCACTCTCTCCATTTCCCACTGGGCTGAGATGACGCACTGTTTGCCTGTCCCTGTCCTTCTCTTCAGAAGTGTTCAAGGTGCTTTCAGTGGCCTGGTGTGCAGGGCATTCCCTATTTGTGTTTGCCTCACAAAGAGTTTAGAGGTGAATTCTAGGCTTTCCATAGATTAAGAATTATATTCCCAGGGCCATCAAGACGGCTCCAAGGGTAAAGGTGCATACCACCAAGCCTGATGACCTGAGTTCTGGGACCCACATGGTAGGAGGAGAGAATGGAATCCTGAAAGCTGTCCTCTGACCTCCAAACACACACATAGTACAAACACACAAATGGCGCAAGTGTGTGGCATTTGCCCACCCACACATGGTAAATAAATGTTAATTTTTAAAATTAAAAAGAAATGATATCCTTTAGGTCTTAGTTGATGCTTCTAGACAAAGATTCATTTCTTCCAACTTTATCATGCCACATGAGTTCATCTTACCACAGCACAGAACCACCCATCCAGCTCATTTTCTGTCTGTACCCTACCTCCAACATACCGCAAACACATTTCCTTCACAGGCTCATGCTTATTACTAGAAACTTCTTGGCACATTCAGATATTCCTTGATAAATGTGTTGCAATGTGTATAAGACCTCTGAAAAATATGTGTGGATTCAACAGCATTCTAAAATCTCTAATAGTTTCTTGGCTCCCTACCACTTTAACCTCTAAAGGCACTGATTGGCATGTTCCCTCCAACGTAAAGACACCCACAGTATATAAAATATATAAACATCATTTTATGTGCCAACTTCCAATCTACTTAAGGGAGATTGGTGTAACCAGTGATTCAGCCAGTTTCATGTGGAGGAGGCTGATGGATTCCTCTGGAAAGCTTGCAAACTTACCTATAATTAAACTTAAAAGATGGTGGGTGTGGGTTCGTACATCTTCCTGCATAGATCTACCTGTCAAACCAGCTGAGAAGGCTGTGCCTCATTCTAAGCAATAGAACTGTCTAATGACGGTGTGAAAGCACATCTGGAATCTCTCAGGGTACAGTTTTGATCTGGCCTTGCTTATCTACATATATAGAACTCACATTTGTCTTTTATTTCAAATATTTCAACAACTACATTTTAAACATAATTACAGCAATTATATCGGTTTTTTACTGTGTTTTTGTTCTTTTGTAGAACAAATAGGTTAATTTTAGATTTGGTTTAAAAATCGCACAGATTTATACAAGGAACTATAACCATAACTACTTCCCGTTTCTCCCTTGAACTTCCCTCATGCCTCCTCCCAAATTACAAGTCTTGTTTGTTTGTTTGTTTTTGATAAACCACTAAATCTAGCTAGTGCTGCCCGTGTATGCACAGTACATGGGCACCCCACCAGTGGTAACAGTCAATAAAGAATGTCTCTCCCTCCCCAGCAACTTCCAACCGCCACTACCTAGCTACTCAGTAAGGGCTAGGGCCTGGAAGTCACGTGCTCCATCTGTGCTGGGATTTGGGCTGGCTTTATCTGGTGCAGGTCTTGTGCAGGTCACCACAGCTACTGTGAGGTCAAGACTGCAACAGCATGGCATTTCCAGAAATTTAACCTCTCCACATCCTCTGGTTCTTACATTACTTCCACCACCCAATCCATGATGTTCCCTCAGCCGAGGTGGTTGTGGGATTGATATGGCTGTCCTGTGGAGGGCTGAGCATGGAGTCTTGTATCTTTAGTGCTATGACCAGTTACGCAACTCTCTGTTGACTGCTGTCTACTGGGGGGGGGGGGGATGAGCGTCTCTGACAGTAGTTGAGAGCAGCCCAGGTCTACAGGTTATAAGCATAATTATGAAGAAGACAATTTTTGAGAGGTGAGCATTTAGCAACAAAATAACAGCAGGTTATGAGCTCCAAAACCCAGGGACTTTTGACTAGAACCATCAGGCATGAAACTCCCTCCCATGGGCAACTCCAAAGCAGAAAGAAAGTCATTAGTTACTCTGTAACAGGCACACCACTGCTGTATAAGTAGGGCTACCTTGGCAACTATATTTGAAACATGAATACTAGTCAATATGATACCACAAAATTTGAGTGAACTGTTACTTCTTTTCAATGACTGTTAGAGGCACAAGAGGAAAGGGTAAACATCGAGGATTGAAGGTTTGCATGAGAAGCCACAGCTGAGTCAAGTTGTAATTTAACCCCTTTCTTAAAAACCTTGTATGTTCCCTTCATATAGAATTGTTTCAGTTTTTATCCTTTCTCCTACTTGCCGGAGTCAGGTTTTAAATGAAATTGAATTTTAGGTTTGTTAAGTCCTAGAATTATACATATATGTGCAGGTCTCCAGACCTAGAAGGGAACAGAAAATCCTACTCCTTAGTGCCCTTCATAACGGTTCACTATATGCTGACACTGGGCTGGGTACAGCCTGCAAAGCAGAGCCATGGAGAAGAGGACACCAGTTCATAACAGGCAAGTTCTGGCTAGGTGGAACTTCAACTTACCTTGCCAGACGGAGGAAGAATTTGTTGCAAAAATGAACATACAGTGGACACAGAGACCCCATCTGAAGATCACCAGATCTTGTCGGAGCCAAACTGGCACACATATGAGCCACACTTATCACTACATGGCTTCTCAAGGAATATTAGACCCTCGCCAGGCCACACAAACCCATCAATTCATTTGGGTTTGTGATTCTGTATTTATTCTTTCAGTACCCCGAAGTTCATCCCCCTATTTAACATCTTTAACAGGCGAGGAGTGGAAAAGGACATCAAGCCCGCAGCCAATGCCTCTTCTACTCTAGGAAGAGACCATGGGAATGTCCACCCTGGAGCCAAATGAAATCTGACCAGACAGAGGTTACAGATGCACTTGGAAACCCCGTGCTTCCTCTTCCTGACTACAGATTGTGCCGTAAGCTTGCTCAGAACCTATTCTCTTCAGCTCTGTCTGCGCATGCCCCATTCACTACGCTCCATCTGCTTTTATCATGGGACACGTAATTCTTTTGACTTCTTCAACCTCAAGTGAATTTTGAGTCCTTTTCATGTTAGGACTCTTCTACCAATAAGCTTTCTGGCATAAGATAGCTCCACATCTAAGATTCTATAACTACAGGATGGCCCCAATACATGAACCACCTTTTGTTTGTTTATTTGTTTGTTTTTTCCCTTATCTGTGGCTTAGTCCAAGATTACTGACTTTTTTTTTTTTAATAAAGATTTTTTTATGTGTATGAAGAGACTAGAAGAGGAAGTTAGTCCCCCTAGAGCTGGAGCTAAAGGTGGTTTTGAGCTGTCCAATATAAGTGTTAGGTCCTCTGGAAGAGCAGGCAGGCAGCACTCTTTTCTGGTGAGCCAATTCTCCAGCCCTACGGCCTCTGAATTATTGTGGAACTCCAAGAGAATTGATTTCTGGCAATTTCCTGCCATCACTAGCTTCCGGTTCATTGCTTTTCTACAATGTCTCCTGTAGACACTAGTTAGGCAGTATCCAGGTCACAGTCCTAGATAACTGGTCTGAACTCACGTCTCTCCCATGAAATGGTTCAGACAGTGATGTCTGCTTCCCAGTTAAGTTGTCGACAGCAGGACCGTGTGCTCTGCTGCACCTGCCCCTCTGAGGTCCCCTAAACTGGTCACAGCGGACTCGTGACGGGTCTCCACCAGCATCCCTCCCAGGCCCTCCCTGTCTCCTCTGCCTCACGCTTGGAAGCCCCTGGTGGGCCCACTCCTCCTTTCGGATGCTTCTGACCTGGCCATCCATTCCAGGCCCTTCAGCCTTCATCCAACACCTCTCTGCTCACCGATTCTAGACTTCCAGCTTCAGCCTCCGAGAGTCTCAGATATTATGGTTCCAGTAGCCAAGCCACTGGCCCCTAACTGGATGTCAACATACTAGACCTGAGTGGAAAGCAACCTAATGGTTGCCACAGCACTGGCCTGTGTTGCTGTCCAACTGTCACGAGAACAGTGGTCTGAGTTCAGAACTGGCCTCCTTCTATAAGCCACTCACTTTCTTTTTTCTTTCTTTTCTTTCTTCCTTTCTTTCTTCCTTTCTTTCTTTCTTTCTTTCTTTCTTTCTTTCTTTCTTCCTTTCTTTCTTTCTTTCTTTCTTTCTTTCTTTCTTTCTTTCTTTCTTTCTCTCTCTCTCTCTCTCTCTCTCTCTCTCTCTCTCTCTCTCTCTCTCTTCCTTCCTTTCTTTTTTTTTTTTGAGACAGGGTTTCTCTGTTGTAGTTTTGGTGCCTGTTCTGGATCTCGCTCTGTAGACCAGGTTGACCTCAAACTCACAGAGATCCGCCTGGCTCTGCCTCCCGAGTGCTGGGATTAAAGGCGTGTGCTTCCACTGCCAGGTGATGCTACTCGTTTTTAACCAGATGACATCTAGCCAGATGACAGACACAGTGTGTGATCAGGAGTTACCCTACTTGGTTGTCTCTGAATAATTCCAGATTTACTAGCTCCATTTATATCTCAAACAATTTTTCTCCTCTATCTCAGCCATACTTTTTGTTTGCTTGGGAAAAACCTCATCAGTATACTCTCATAGTTTTTAAATCACTGTTAAAAGTCAACCAATCCTGGTGTGGATACAGCTATGTATGCTGTGAATGTGTTGCTCTGATTTGGTTGATAAATAAAACGCTGATTGGCCAGTAGCCACGCAGGAAGTATAGTATAGGTGGGACAAGCAGAGAATTCTGGGAACAGAAAGGCTGAGTCAGAAGTCACCAGCTAGACAAAGAGGAAGCGAGATGTAAAAGTACCGGTAAGCCACAAGCCACATGGCAACTTATAGATTAATAAAAATGGGTTAAGATTAAGAACTAGATAGCAAGAAGTCTGCCACGGCCATACAGTTTATAAATAATATAAGTCTCTGTGTGTTTACTTGGGTTTGAGCAGCGGCAGGAGCCGGGTGGACTGGAGAAAACTCCAGCTACACAATCCATGCTATCAGAACCAACCAATGTTTTAATGGCTTTTTAAAAGATAAAATACATATTGAGCGAATGATAATTTCCCCCAAAGTCTCCTATACTTTCAAGTACTATGTACTTTCAAAGTTTTTTGTTTTATTGTTTTTTTGTTTGTTTGTTTGTTTTCTTCTTTCCGGAGCTGAGGACCAAACCCAGGGTCTTGCACTTGCTAGGCAAGCACTCTATCACTGAGCTAAATCCCCAACTGCATCAAAGTTTATTTATTGTTAGAAGATGACAACCCTTTTCCTGGTAGGGACAAGAAGTTTTGAAAAATTGACAGGCCTAAATTTGGATATCAGAAGGAAGGTCATGGAATGACCACTTCCAAACCTGGGGTGTGTCTTAGCAGCATGCTTGCCTAACACAGAGGAGGACCTGGATTTTATCCCCAGCAGCCATAAAATGGGACATAGGGGCACACACCTGGAATCCCAGCAGTCAGGAGACAGGAAGGAGAATCTGAAGTTCAGGGTTGCTCTCAACTACATCAGTGATTCTTTGAGGCCAGCCTGGGCTGCAGGAGACCCTGATTCAGAATAACCACCACAACAAAAGCCCTCAATGTCTTTCCCACATCCCTGATGCAAACTGTAAGCAAGAAAAAGATTAAAATAACGAACCCAACAGAGCTGGCTCCATTTGACATGGAGTCCATAGTAGAGATGTGTGACAGAGGGAGAGGGGTGTGACATTCAAAGCAATCACTTGCCATGGAGCGTCAGATGGAAACATGGATGCACAGAGCTCATCTCCATCCACAACCTGGGGCTTGCTGTTCTCTCCTGGTGGAAACACTGCTTCTAGAAAACTCGTTATGAAAGCAGCTTCCTTTACTAGTGACCAAGAGGAATTTAAAGATGCTTTAGCTCTTGAGAAGGGTTGTGTAGTCACTTTGTCGAGATCTATGAAGACAATGGTCTAACATTTAAAAAAAAAAAAAGCCCTCAGATTTCCAACCCAATGCTCTCTCTGTAGGCTACAGAAGAGCAGCTTGACCACCTCATTCACTCATTTGCCTTCCTCACACCGATTCCAATCATCAGCAACCCGCGCCAGCCATTTCTCTTTCAGACATCCAGTCTCAACAAGTCTTCAGGGGCATATAACTCATCTTCCGTTATGACACTTGTGCTCATAAACACCTGCACATTTTCACCAGTGATTCCATCCAAAGGAATAAAGGGAGACAGACAGAACTGACCTAGTCGTCACAGGAAATCACAATAACCCATCCCTAAAAGCCCTTCTTCGCTCACTGCATCTCTTCCATTTCTCTTAAAGGGCAATGATAGAGGCTGCATGGACACAGACGCTCACAGACTCCATTCACATGAGACCTGCAACCACATTGCTGGCTGGTCTCATGGGCTTGCAAAGCCTGCGCTTTAAACAAGAACAAAATCAGCTTTGCTCCCAGCCCTAACCTTACTTAGACAAAAGGGGTGGGGGTGGGGTGCACCTCTCTGCTTCGGCACCTCCAGTGTCCCTCTCCCCTTACTTGACAAAAATCTCAGGGCAGGCTCTTTAATGATGCAGTTTATGGATATGTCAGGGTACACCCCAGCCCTCAGGACCCTGAGACAGGAAGATGACAAGTCCAAAGCTAGCCTGGGCTAAATACCAAAACATAGGGAGACTCTGATTAAAAAACAAAAACAAACCCCCACCACTTTGTATCTATTCTAACAGTGAGGAAATATTTAAAGAGGAACACAGTGACTCATGACTTCTCAGATATTGCAGAAGGCAGGCTGGTAGATCACTGGTGCCAGCAAATGTGTCACTTACAACTCATGCAAGCACATGAGGCCACTGGGCATCACCAATGTAGAGTGATACATGCCTGGACCACACTCCTGGGTACTCTGTATCCAGTTTTTCACTGCCTTTGAAACGCCTGATAATTCTAAGTTTTAGATAACAGATCTAGGCAGAATAAATTGTATCTACAGCAAGACAAACAAACCATCCCTTGGGGGAAGTCAATGGACCCTGCCTCCCACTTGCATTAGTGAAGCCAGCTTCAGACATAAATGTATCTCACATTCCTTTTTTCCTGTTTAAGTTTGGCCTCTTGGGAATGGTTACATTTAGCTGGTTCTCTCATGACTAATGAGATAAACAAAATCTTTAACACATGTTCATTTTATGTCTGTATGAGAGCCATGATTTGCCACGTTCTTAAAAAAGTATCATTTAATACTAAGACAAATGGTCCCCGCAGCTATTAATAAGGACAATTTAAATCCCATTAAAACAAATTCCAAAAGTCATTTGTTTTGGGGTTTTTTTGGCTAGCAGATTTCTCCATACTATCAGTTAAATAAATGGCCTAGGAAATCTGCAGTGTTTTGTGGTGATGGATTTACTGTGGTGGGATTTCACCTGGAATGTACAGGGCCTCTCTATGGAAGAAGACTTAGCTCATGAGTGAGTCGCTTTAACAAGAATCCAAAGGATTAAGGAGAATGAGGCCGAGGAGCTGGAAAAACAGCAGAAACTGTCACAGAGGACTCACAGATCTCAGGACCAAGATACCTCACAGAAACTAAGCCCCTAGATGGAAGGAGGGTCCCTGAGAACAGCAGCATCCCTATTCTCAAAGCTGGCAGCAGGCAGGCTTCTTTTAACACCACTCAATCCACGGAATGCAAATTTACATCCGGGTTCCCACTACATCAAGAACCTGAGCTAGGACGACCTCTACATAAACAGTTACGGGAAGCACGTGACATCACATCACACAAAATGA
Organism: Peromyscus maniculatus bairdii; assembly: GCF_049852395.1. Lineage (NCBI taxonomy): Eukaryota > Metazoa > Chordata > Mammalia > Rodentia > Cricetidae > Peromyscus > Peromyscus maniculatus. Next base: position 17,789,181 of record NC_134872.1, on the reverse strand, counting down.
ACACAATTCTCTCCAAAAGTGGACAATCCTCTGTCTTCTCTCACTCCTTTGCTCTATTTAATAATAACTCAATTACTATGCTTTTCAAAACAGAAGAAGGTCAAGAGGGTTAGGGAGCCAGCTCTGAGGAAAGGGCTTGCTGTGCAGCTGGAGGACAGAGTTTGGAGCCCCAGCACCCTCAGAAAAAGCTGGCACGGTGGCACACGTCTAGAAATCCAGCGCTGGGCAGGGTGGAGACAGGCAGATCTCCAGGGACTCACTGAACAGATGGCATAACCTATTGCAAGCTCTAGGTTCAGTGCAAGACTCCCTCTCAAAATTCAGAGTAGCAGGCAGTCAAGGGAGATGCTCAAAATTGACCTCTGGCCTCAAAGGTCAAAGGGCAGCTCTCCACAATCTAGAAGAAATGTAAATAGGAAGTACAGTCTTAGCAACAGACAAGCGTCGTAGCTGCATTCTGCCACGGCTCTGACTTGTGACTTGGCAAATCATGTTAGCACACTGCACAAACACATGGCAGACACATAATAATGCTGTCATATTACTGTGCCAACCCTTTCCACGGGCCAGTAAAGGGTTAAAATGCCCCCACCCCAGGTATGTGACCTGGTTGTCTTTCTCTGGAAAAATTTCAAAGATTTTGGATTTTTTTTCCCCAGATTTTTTTTTGTTTATACTAAAACATGCTTTGAATTCTAGAATGAAGATATTTAAATGGGGCTGGAGAGATGGCTCAGGGGTTAAGCACACCGGCTGCTCTTCCCGAGGACCTGGGTTCAGTTCCCACCTCCCACATGGTGGCTCACAACCACCTGTAACTCCAGTTCCTGGGGATCTGACACCTTCTTCTGAATTCTACAGGCAGCAGGCACACACATGTCGCACAGAAATATATGCAGGCCAAGTGTCCATACACATAAACACATCTTTTCTTAAAGGATACTTTAAGAACTAAAACTAACATCTCTGGAATCTGTACCGAGCTTTAAGCATATGGCCATGTTTAAAACTTGGTCAAGGGAAAAAAGTCTCAATTCTTGTTAAGTTTGATTGGTTTCCTTTCTGGTTTTATAGAATTTAGCCATTTTTTATTTCAAAGAGCAACACGTTTTTATCATGAAATAAAGGTGGTTAGTCCCATTTTATTTATTTATTTATTTTTTTGTTGTTGTTGTTTGGTTTGGTTTGGATTTCCCCATTGGTTTGGACCTACAGATAGTGAAGGGGAAGTTGTTGATAAAATACCTGTGACGCGTGGCAGTACCTGGCACAACACAGAACCATCCTGTAACCCCACCGTGTAGTTATCAGAACTGACTTGGATGGGGTGACAGGGACAAGAAGTAACAGTAGGCTGCCACGACAGTCCCAGTGGGGAAACCAGGGAACTGTTTCTTTCCATTTGTTTTTTTTAATTTCCTAGAGACAAGGCATGCTATGGAGCCCTGGCTGCCCTGGAACATCCCATGTAGAGACCAAGCCGGTCCCCAATCCTCCTGCCTCTGCCTCCCGAGTGCTGGCTTTACCGTCAAGCATTACTCCAACCGGCAGGAAATCTAGACGAACTGTGTGCTACAGTCTGCTTTGAGAGGACTTCTTCTAGAACCTACTCTAAGTCAGCAGATTCACTGTCACGTTAGGGTGAGGGACCCTTAGGAGTCACCCTGAAGTCAGTAGGTACCTCTGGGGAGAGGCTCGTCCATAATGCTGTACTTCTGACTATCTGTGCTATGTGATGACATTCACTTGGAGACCCCATGCTTAAAAAGGGTAACAGGATCTCAGTGTTTTCAGGCATTAATTATATGAAACGTGTAGCATATCTTCCAAGAAACTTAAAAAAAAAATTAACAAAGTCTTGCTCTGAGCCCAGGCTGACCTCAGTAGGTAGGCCAGGCTAAGTTTGAATTCATGGTCCTCTTTTCCACATCTGCCTCTCAAGTGCTGGAATTTCAAACCTGATGGCTCTGATCCTGTGGCTGGCTCACAAACACCCAATAGTCCATAGAATAGCCAAGAAACCCGGCTTAGAACTCTGTAAAATAATGGAGTTTAAAACACACAAATGCCTAGGTTTCAGTGAGCTCTCTCCTCTGAAGGCTGGCTTCACGAACCAAACACGGGTCTAAGCTTGTTTGCTGGGGGCTCCTTTGAGGTGTAGGATGAGGCTTCCCCTGAGTTCTCTATGGCAACTCTGACTCCTGTGAACATGAGACCTTCTATGTGGCAACGGAAGAGTCCTTCGATCAGGAGCCAGTTGCCCATGGCTGATGGGAGCTGGAGGTTTCCGACACTGGGGCAACTTTACACTGATGTTTACAGCATCTCTGGCTCTAAGAAACTTCACCTAAGAGCAAATAAACATGCGAGGAATCACAGAAGGAAGGCTTGGGCCTAGCCTGCTACGTCTTTGATAGTTCATCTGTGAACACCTGTGAACCTCTGATCTAGATGGAGTTTGGGCCTTAAGTCACAAGAGGGACAGAGTTAGACCAGGGCCCATGCATGCCCTTCTTGTGCCGTTAAGGACTTGTGCATGGTCTCTGTAGGAACTGGACACAGCTAAGGACCTAAAATGCATCCTCCTTAGCATCCTCGCGCATGGGCCCTCTGGTGTGCGTTTTGCAACCTTAATGCATAGTGCAGCGTGCGGTATTGCCAGAGGCACCGTGATGTCTGCTACACTCTGCCCATATCTCATCGGGATGCAGTTTCCAGTGGGAACGGAGATATGGGATAACTGGGTAGATGAACCTGGCCTTGCACGTAACTGTGATGCCTGAGGTCCCATCTACAGAAGACATGTTATGGTACCAAGAACTCAATGAAAGCTGTACTTCTAGCTGAGAGTGTCTGTACCAGTCATGAGCACATGTGAGCCCACAGAGGAAACATAGTGTTAACATACAAGGCTGCACCAACCTCTGGACCACAGATGTGCCTCATTATTTTATGTACACTCTTGCATGTTCTAAAGCAGTGGTTCTCAACCTTCCTAATGCTGGGACCCTTTAATGCAGTTCTTCACATTGTGGTGACCCCCAACCATAAAATTATTTTTGTTGCTACTTTATAACTGTACTTTTGATACTGTTACAAATCATAAATTTTTCTTTCTTTTTTAAATTTATTTTTATTTTATTTTATTTTTTTATTTTTTGGTTTTTCTGCATGGCCTTGGAGCCTGTTCTGGAACTCACTCTGTAGACCAGAGCTGGCCTCGAAACTCAGAGATCCACCTGCCTCTGCTAGGATTAAAGGCGTGTGCTACCACCAACCGGCTTGTAAATTTCTTATGTGCAGGATATCTGACATACAAACCCTGTGAAAGGGTTGTTTGACCCCCAAATGGGTCCTGACTCATGAGTTGAGAACCTCTGTTCTAAAGCCATGTATATGAAAATGCATACATCACGTTTGACACCATGAGGTTTAATTACATACAGCTATCCCTATGCTTAAAGAAAAACCTAGCTCTTGGGAGCCATGATGAAATTTGGTAACTAGATTTTTTACATCATTACCTATAATAGGCTTTGAAAAAAAACCCAAATACACATTGCTTATTATCAAAGCCTATGATGTCACAGGACCCTGGCTTCAAGGGACAGGGTGTTACCTATACCTATCAGATCCCTTGACTCAGAATATAAGAGAGAGAAAGCTCTTTTGTGTGTGAGTTGCATCTGTTCTAAAGATTCACCAAATGTCACCAAAGTGTTAAGTCAGAAATCATGCTCAGATGTAGTTTTGTACAATATTACATTTCTTATAGGAAATACTGTAGGAGAGAAGTGATAAAAAAAAATGCTAAAAGGTAGTAGAGTCCTGAAGGTCAAGAACCTCGGTGAGAGGAATAAGCAGAGAAGCCTTCCAGAGCGAGACCACAGCGGGAAGAGCGACTCTCGGGCGCTAGGAATGGGAAGCAGACTGTGGCAGCTAGCCCTAAATATAGTTAAGGACCTTCAAGTCAACAAACTGTTCACAGAAAACCTGTGGGAAGGAAAGGCCAGGGACTCTAAATATCATTCCGTCCCCACCCCCACCCCACATGTGGTCACCAAACAGCAAGTTTCGGATCACGCAGGAATGCTGTGGCTTCTCCAGTTTGCAGAACTCTGCAGTGTTTAGGCAAAGCCTCTCTATTTAATCTCTACATACGAGAGAGAATGGCTTTTAGGATATAAAAGGGAATTTTAAAAAAGGTCGACCTTCAGGCAGCAGTAAGCCATGTCAGGCAAGGAAACGGTTTTCAGAGGAAAAGAGAGGAACTGGGTAAAAACGGAGCAGGCAGGAGCGTGGTGCTCAGAAGCTAGAGGAGAGAAGCAGGTGCAAAGCATCATGGGAGGAAAAAAATCCCAAGGGTGATGGAGAAAAGAGCAGCGGGTGGGCCCAGACATGCAGGGCACCTGAGCACTGAAAGGCTGCAAGGAGTTAATTTTGCAGTGGAAACCCACCCACGTCTGCAAGGTGACTAGTCTCCAAGCCAATGGAAAGGGGGCGCAGGCAGCGCCTGCCTCTATCTCCAGCTTCTGGAACAGGCAGGTGTGGCGGACAAGGGAAAACTCCAACTGCTGACACCATGTGCCTCACCCAGACGCTCGCAGAAACCCAACTTAAAGTCACTTCTGGAGTATCATTTAACAGTCAGGCCAAAGGAAGTACAAAGGAAGAACTGCTTTCCAGGGATGTGGATTATACACCCTCCCTTTCCAACTGAGACAGAGGGAAGGTGGGGTAAAGACTAGGGATGTGAAAACGGGGAGGCAGCCCCCACTTCAGGTTCAGGGTGAAGCCTCCGCCAGCAGAGAAGTAAGAATTCCAGCACAGTTGACATTTGCTGGAGGCCTGGATTCTCCAAGCCTAGCTCAAGCCGCAGTTTCCTGCCAGAGCCCCGTCTACGGGGAAAGGACATGAACTGACCACCTTAGGCAACCGCACTGGCTCCTGGTGTTACTTTATCAGACTGTAACTCCATCCAACCAAGGCATCCCTGGAGCCACCTAACACGCCCTCCGTATCGACAGAAAAGGGGAAAGGTTTTTTTTTAGTAACCTTTAGAGATGTGAGTCACCAAAAGAGTCTATATGGCTAATACTTCAATGACTTCCATCCCCACATCTGGGTGAGTTACCCCCTAACTCTTGGGAGGCACATGTTCCACGGAGTCATGTCTTTTTTTTCTGAGAAACTCTCTACCTCGTCACCCTTATGCTTCTTTTAAAATATATTTGACAACATCTCCCATTCTGCTTCATAAATATTGGTTGGTCCTGACATTCTCTTGCGTGTTGAAGCCCTTTTCTGGGTTCAGCCTGAGCTGAGCCCTCCCAGATGTCGAGAGGAACTCCTCGGGCTGCTGAGGGCGGCGGCGGTGTGGAGCTGTCCCTCTGCCCCATCACCGCTGACAAGATCTAAGATATGCGTCTTCAACTCTGCATGTTGAACTCGGTGTTCCATTACCACACAATTTTTCCCCTGATGGCCTGAGGGAAGAGAGCCCAGATGCAGAGGATGTGGTGCCTGGAATTTTCATTCCGGAAACAATTTAGCAAAGGTACTGTAATGAGAAACTAAACTAAATGTGAAACGGGATGACACAGAGGAGGGAGGGCCGGGAACACTGGCTGTTCACCAAGGAACCATTTGTAATTCGGGATGATGGAAGCCATGGAGATTTTCTCCACGTGTGAGCAACAGCAAAACCATCCCCAGGGGAAACAGAGAGCAGGCTCGGTGCTAATAGGGGTGCCCTGGCATGTGACCCAAGGAGCAAACCAACCAAACGAAGCTAGAACAAGGCTAAAACGAGGGTGTCTGTTAACCTCTTGCGTTCACACCACATTTAAATGAACAGTCGCCAAAGCCCAGAGCAATGCCATGAAAACAACCAGACAAAGCCAAGACCTAGGCACGGTGGCTTGCTTTTCAAAGGTTTTGGAGTCTGGCTTTCTCACCGAATGCTTTGATTCACCAAGGAACTTTAAGGGAAAGCAGATGTAAACACAATGCCTGCAGCCCACACCATAACTCATTTGGTATTCGAAACAGTGAAGGTCGGGTTTCGGGGGGACCCATTTGCCTCCTCAAGACAAGAGCAAAAGCAAACAAAACTGAGCCCCTGGTGGTGGTGGGTATTGCCGCAATTTCACGTGGTCATGTTTGACTGCAACGGCTTCATTCAAACCCAGTCCCGGGAACTCCACAGTGAGAACACAGACACATCCTTTCACCGCATGCCAATTTCAACATAAGAAAGCAAAGAGAAGAGGAGGGAAATAGAGAGATAGCCTGTGTGTGTGCGTGCGTGCGTGCGTGCGTGCGTGCGTGCGTCTTGATCTAGCATATATGATAACATTACAGAGTCACAGACAAATGGAAAACAGAAATTTTATAGAAACAGAGGAGGGAATATGTAAGTGGGATATGTAGTCTGCTTATATGGGTGTGCATGTGTATATGCTTATGTGTATATATGTGCATTTGTGTATGAATGCACAACTAGGCATGTATATGCATGTTTGAATATGTGAATGTGTATGCATATGCACACACGTATGTGTGTGCATATGTACCTGTGTGTGAACTATGCATGTGCATGTGTATGCACGTGCTTGTGTGCATGTGTGCTTCTGAATGCATGTATATGCTTATGTACAGCTGTGCATTATGTGTACATGTTTGTGTGCATGTGTATCTATGCACTTGATATGTATGTGTGCACTTGATATATGCACATGTATGTATATGTCTATATGTGTCTGCACCTATGTGTACATATGTGCATATGTATCTATGCATCTATTCACATACATGTGTACGCATATGTATATGCACATGTGTGTATGTGTATGTTCAAGCACTCAAAACAATTTGGTTGGCAAGAGAATTTACATCGTAAACCTGGGAGCAATAACAGATTATTTCGGAACTGATGCTCTCAATAGAAAACGATCAGATTCCCAATGTCATCAGAAAACCACATTCCAGGTGGATCAAAGATCCCATTTGTAGGTAAAATCGAGCTGAAGCATGACGTGAGGTAACCTGGAGACACTGGGCTCCATGAAGCCCGTCAGAGGCTGTGGAACCTCAGCAGAGGGGGAGCATTGCAAACCACACAGCCCTCCAGCCTTCCCACTTTGCCTGATCCTCCGAGATGTGGCTACCATCTGTGGCCACCAGCAGCCGGCACAGAGAAGTCTCTAGAGCAAGGACCTGGGTGTGCGGCCACACACATCAGTCAGCAGAACCAGCCCCGGACTTCGGCCTCCAGGGGGGAGGAACCCCCTATCTGCTGTCTGAAGCAACTGCTGACCAGGGTGTTGGCTCTTCGTGATTAAGATGTCACATGGTAAGACTGGACCCCTAAGGTTATGACACTGAACTGTGGTGAACTTTTGTCACACTGGTGATTTGATTTTTACTGTACATCCAGATTCCACGAAGAACACAGGATGAACATGACTGAAGCCTTTGCCGGAACTTCTGTAGAAATCATAACACAGGCTTTGCCAAAAGAGAGTCGATTGTGTGACAAATGGCAGCAGTCAGCAGTGATCCTGCTTCCTAATCCCAAACAGAGTATGACAGAGACCATCAGGAACTCAGGACGAGCTGTCCCATAAGCTCACAGGCCAGCTTAAAGACCCACAGCTCAAAACAAAAGAATCTCTACCATCAGCCTCCACCCTTGGAAGGGGGCACACATTCATTTCCTGAGAGAAACCACAAAGATTGAATTAAACCAATTAAAGGGATATCCATCCGGGGACGGTTCACAAATGCTGCTTTGGAATATCTCCTTCAGTAGACCAAACAGTCACCTTAACTCACACGTTACTTAGTGAGTGCCCCAAGGTCTAGCACAGTGCTATAAATTTTTTGGGGGATTTTCAGATCATGGAACCCTTACGAGTGCTTAAATCACACCCCTGTTCCTGAGTGTGACCCCAGACAGTGACAGCAGCTTCCCCTGGGAAATGGATGGAAACAGTAAACATGTTTCATGCCTGTCAGAGGGATATTCTGCACCGTGTACAAAAACCTCACAGAATTATTGGGTTGTGCCATTTTCTTTCTCTTCATCTCTTCATTCATTAATCTGAATTCCATTGGAGGCCAAGACCTTCAGGAGAAAGAACCAATTCATGGCTAAAGACAGATAACGCCAGTAGGATGATGGGAGGACTAATATTTTATTCCTGTCTGCGCGGCACAGGCAATGCCTTCTAGCTCACACTAGAGGGCAGGACCATCTACAGCCCCACTAGAATGTGTGCTCCAGAGGGCAATTTAAACATCCCATTGGGGGCTGCAGAGATGGCTTGGTGATTAAGAGCACTGGTTGTTTCCCCAGAGGACCCAGATTCATTTGCAAGCACCCACATGGCATCTCACAACTTTCTGTAACTCCAGTCCCAGAGGATCCAATGTCCTCTTCCTGCTTCTGTGGGGAACAGGCACACAACAGGCATGCATGTGGTGTGCAGACATACATGCAGGCAAAACACCCATACACATAGAATAAAAATAGATAACACCTCCCTGTCTAAAGCTGTCACATGGGTAGTTGGTGTGTGTGTGTGTGGGGGGGGACTAAAGTCAATCCATTTCAGAAAATAAGGGAATTTAAATTTGACATTTTTATTGCTTTAACTCTTGACATGTCTATATTCATCTACACCATAAGCTATGGGAAAGCTCTCAATCCACTTCAGTTACTGAGGTATTATGCTCCTTGCCTGTCTAGTTCTCTGTTTTGTTTTCCTGAAAAAGTCCATGTTGTGGTACATATTTCAAGCCTCAGCTACCCAACCTTGCCTCTTGAACACAAAAGAATCCATAGACACCGTATGTGAACAATGGAGACGTTTATCCAAAACACAACTTTATTTATGTAAACAGTGACTAAGTCAGATTTGGCCTGTGGGATATAATCCGCTGATCAAAATCGAAAGAGCACACAACTACCAATGGTTCCCAGTTAAAACAAATTAGTTTGATGGGGACAGATGAATATATGCAGCCTACAGAGGGTTCTTGAATATTTGCTCCTTAATCTATACTCCCCAAGAAAAGGAATACACATTGGTGGGTACCTCTGGTTCCTCAGACCAACTCTTCCTTTCTCTCTTCCCTAAGTTGGTCAATATCAAGTTCATTTTCACCTTTTTTTCCCTTCTTCTTGGTGCTAAGATAGTCTCAAGATGGGCGCGACGAAAAGGCTGCCTTCCTTGTTTCTTTTACTCCCTAATAGCTGTGGGCAATGCAGACAGTACTGATTTTCCTTATCAAGCCCAGGTTTACTTTGGCATCTCCAATAGGGCTTTAACGCACAAACAAATATATTACTGTATATTCCCATTTTTAAGAAAGAATGCTTCCTTTGAGATCATAGCCAGGGAAAGACAACCTAGCCACTAACCATGCTGTGTGGTCCCCTGGACCTCAGCAGCTGACTGGAGCAAGGGTAAATCATTTGGTCCTTTGGACATGGAGGGAGAGAAGGAAGCCAGGAGCCAAATGTCACTTCTGAAGTACTGCTCTGTTGCTGGGATCCTGGCTATTGTTATTGGCACTCACTTTTCCAAAAGAGAATGAAATATTTCTCCACTGTTGGTGTCTCAGCTGATTTAAAAAAAAAATTTTTTCCGTTAGTGAGTTTTATGAACTCAGAACAGATTTCTGTTTCTGGCCACCGCCTTTTATTATGAGATCACGGCAAAGACTGGAGATGTAGGTTTACAGCAGAACACAACTCCCCTTCTCCCCAGCCCATCCCTGCAAATGATTTACACATGGAACGAGAGGAACAGATGAGACCCCCAAGAGAAACTTCACCTCCACTCATGGTCAGCCCTCATGTTTCTTTCCTAAACCAAAAGCTGGCCTGCACACTTCCGGGCCCCTCTCATCACTCACATCACTGTCATTTATTGATTTCTAATTAATTTATTTCTTAATTATTTTGGAGATAGGGCCTCATGTATCCCAGGATGATCTCAAAATGGATACGTAGGTAAGGATAACCTTGAACTTATAATCCACCTACTTCTGCCTCCAGAATGCTGGGATTATAGGCATATACCACCACTAATGGTTTACAGGATGATGGAGATGGATCCCAGAGCTTCGTGCATCCTAGGCAAGCACTCTAGCCAACCGCAACACATCTCCAGCTTGCCAAATTATAAGACGGAAGAGGAAGGTACCCCTAGCCTCCTTGGTGGAAGAGATGAGCACACATTTATTTAGATGGGCCGCTTCTAAAGGCTTGTGCTGCATTATGTCTCCCAACACTGCTCCAATGAGGTAATATTCATGTAAACATTACTGAAATATATGGCATCTTACAAATGTTTGATTTTTTTCACTGCTTTGAGGCTTTAACTATTATAAATCAGAATATTTGATAGAGCTGAGTCAAATTTTATGGGTTAAGCAAAAAAGGAAAAGTATCTCTATACACAAGCCTCTCAAGGATAATATGTGTTAAATAAATATTAGCCACAGGTAATATTTAACTTTAATAGTTAATTTCAGCAAACCTTCAAAGGATCACCACAAGAGAAGAGGATTGCTACAGAGATCTGCCCAAAGGAGCTGTGGTGTATAGCTCAGGGGTAGATACCTGCTTAGTAGGCACCAGGCCCCGGGCTTGATCCTCACTATGACGGGGGAGGCAGGTGAATTCTTCTTTAGCTAGTGGTGCAAACTATGGTCCAGGAACAAAGGAAGCTGAGGCAGAGGACCTCAAGTTCTAGATCGGCTTGGGCTACACCATGAATTCTAGGCTAGCCTGAGCTACACAATTCCCCATCATCCTCTCTGTCTCTGCCTCTCTCCCACACATGTGCGAACACCACCATCATCATCACCAAGGAATTTTTTCGAGTTTACATCCCATCTTTCCCTCTCTTGGGTCCCTCTCACCTGCCTATGGTTTTCTACCCTTCTGCAATAGAACAATATATGTAGGAATACATCAACACCAAGTAGAAAAGAGACAGAATAAAGACCTGGAGAAAAGCCATCCTGAACCTCTGAAACCTGAGAGCATGGGGCTTGTGAACCAGGGAGCATCCAGGTGCCTAATGGGGAAGCATGAGCCCTTAGCCATGGACAAGGGAGCCAGGACAGGAATATGGGAAAAGCCAGAGGATGTTGAAGTCACAAGAGCAGGATGTAATGACATCTAGGTTGGGAATGTAACGAAGGCTGCTTCTTCCAGAGGGGGGCTTTGCGGGGCCAACCCTGTGAAATGACACCTTTCCTGCAGTTCCGATTTTCAAAAACATGGTTAGATTCTATAAATATGTTTGTGTTGCTTTAAGGTACCACGTTTATGGCCTGTCAGAGTAACAGAAAACGAACCCACTAGCGATCTCTGATATTACATGACCTTACGTCCCAGCTGTAATTCACGGGTGAAGATGCTGCCACAAGGCACTTTACCAAGGCGTGCCAGGTCATCAGACTCCACAGCCCAACCCCTTAAACCAAAACTTCAAAGGTTTATTTTTAATTGTGTAAATATGTGCATTTGAGTAATGTGTCTGTGAATCCCAGAAGCTGGAGTTAGAGGTGGCTGAGAAGTACCCATTGAATTTGGGTTCTCTGAAAGAACACAATGCACTCTTAACTGCTGAGCCATCTCTCCAGCCTGTAAAGTAAGACTTGAAATTAGGAACGATGCAACACTGTGGAAGACACTCATGTCTCACAATTGGTTAAAATCTGAAGCGTCCTGGTACAGGACCACTAAAAGACAGGCCATCATAGTGTCAGAAGGAATAAAGCCATTTGTCAAGGCTGAATCAAGAATACATGTGAACAGGATCACAAAAGAATAGAACATCTAAATTTAAGGCCTAAAGATCTGGAGAGGTGATAGCTCTCAAGATTGGTGAGTACATTCATTTCTTCTAGATGACCGGTCATACCTTTCCGCTGCCCATCTCCTACAGTTTAGCCCATACAGTCATCACCCAACAGTGACCCCTGTCACCTCCAAATGTCCCATTCCCACCTCCAATGTCTTCCAAGTGTCCTACTACTGCTCCACCCCAAGTGTCTGGGGATGGGAGGTGCCTCATCAATCTGTCTCCTTCTTACATATTGTACTGAGCCCCAACTGGAGGTCCTGACTCGTAGAGAGTGAGTCTTACCAACAAATGGTTTCTTACCCAAGAACTGAAGACGTGAATCACAAAACAGTAATGGTAAGAATTCATGTTTCTCTTCTCAATAACCAACAAAGCAAAAGAATAAACAATAAATGAAGAATCACCACTATGTTTTTAGAAAATGGATCATATTAAGATTCAATGGACAAGGAGTTTTTTGGGTTGTTTTCCTAGGATGGCTCCATTGTGCCTGGAAACTAGTCTGGTTTTAAAAACAAATTGTAAAAAGCACATTTTACAGCAGCCATTGAACTAAGACAAGAAACAGTTTTTGTTTTTAAAATGCCTATTCTAAAAATCAATCATTATCTTTTAACAACTGTATGGCTTCTTTGTCTTTCATCTAAAAGAAGGGGCAGGGGTGACAGGAACCTGAGGCGGTCAGTACCAAAGCATCCACCACAGAACCGGAGGGCTAGTGATACCATCTGCTGCTGCCACCAACTTGCAAAGGTTTTCTGCAGTTAAAGAAACATTCCACAGTAAGCTGTTAAAATAATACTGTTTTAAGGGAAGAAGATGTCAATGTGAGGATGTGACACAGGCTGATCTCATTACTCAACTTAAGAGTTCACTTATAATTGTAATTTTAGTAAGCCCTTAGAATGATTTTGCAGTATCTGCCCACATAATACTTGGAATAAGCTACATTTTTGCCTTCATTTATTGGGGTAACATGAGGATGAAAGGCATTTTTGCGGCATGAATATTTCACAGTAGACCTGATACTTGGTACTTGCACTAAGTTTGGTTGCCATAGAGACCATCTAGGAGAAACCATTTAAATGCCAGCAGATTTCAAACCCATTAAAACACTGCCTTCAATTCTGGTTTCATTTATAACTTGGAAATCAGGGCTGTAATAACCACTTTTGCTTTTTTTAATAATGTATAACCCATCTGCTTAAAAAATAGTATTGACTCTTTGAAAAGCCTTGAATTGCCTTCCCATGAAAAATTCTGATACAACCTAGGGGATTCTGCTGCCTAGCAGGTAGTCATGGAAACAGGAATACACACACACACACACACACACACACACACACACACACACACACACACACACTATGAGCCCGTTCTCAAGCTAGCACGGCAAAGACCATAACCAAGAAGTCAGGAATACATTTCTACGGATGCTATTTATTTATTTATTTATTTATTTATTTATTTATTTATTTATTTAACATCTTAATCACAATTTCCCCTTCCGCCTCTCTGCCCAGTCCCTCTCCCCCAACTCTCCTTTTCCCCCACAAATTCTCTCCTCCTCCGATTTCTATTCAGAAAAGGGCAGGTCTCCCATGGGTATCAACAAAACATGGCCTATCAAGGTGTAGTAATGCTAAGCACCTCGGGCCTTGTATTAAGGTTGGGCAAGGTGACCCAGTATGAGGTAGAGGTTCCCAAGTCAGCAAGAGTCAGAGACAGCCCCTGCTCCACCTGTCAGGAGTCCCACAAGAGGACTAAGCTACACAGCTGTCACATAAATGCAGAGGGCCTAGGTCAGTCCAAAGCAGGGTCCCTGGTTGTTGGTTCAGTCCTGGTGAGCTTTGAGCCTAGGTTAGCTGATGATATGGGTTTTCTTGTGATGCCCTTGACCTCTCTGCCTCTTACAATCCTCCCTGTCTTCCCGGTCTGCAGCAGGATTCCCTGAGCTCGGCCTAATGTTTGGCTGTGGACTGCTGCATCCTACAATTTTTTTTTTTAAATCCACACTTGAAAAGTAATTCAGCTAATTTTGTCTTTTCTGTTAACCTTACCTGTGGATTGTCATCAAAATATTTTTTTTTAAAATCCCAGCAAGTAGTAAGACCACAGAGTGCTATAAAAATACAAATTCAAAGCAGCAAGATGAGAAGAGGTCTAGATTCCCAGTCAGTGGGCTTGTGCATATTTCCCAAGCCAGAGACTTCCTGTTCTCCTCAAGAAATTGAATTCCTATCAAAAAGTCCCACATGATATGGCCCCAAGCCACCTATGTTAAAACTGCTTCTGGCTGCACCTCTCCATGGACCCAGCATTCTGAAGCAATCATGTGCCTTCTGACCCTGCCCAGCGACACTCACCTGCTGAGAGCCCATCACCCTTGTCATCCTGAAAGAAATGAATCCTCTGTAAAACTTCTGCACCAAGAAGGTACCACTGTTTCTCATGGAGAAACATTATTGGACATCTATATTATGCCTCTCTAAGCAGTCAGGCGTCTGCAATGCCTCTCCATGGTTATAGTAACCATTTCAGGTGAGGTGGCTTTCATTTGGCAAGAGATCTTCTCAAACATAAATGACAAAAATAGATGAAAGAATGTTTTGTTTTGTTTTTTAAAGAAAGCAACATTGATCAGAGTCAATCATTATTTAATAATACTGAACTACACACCTTTAAGCAGATCAAGCCAAGTTATGTAAGACATACTATTACAACAACAACAACAACAACAACAACAATATGTTTAAGTCACCCACCACAGAAGTAAACAACTCAGCAGCTGGGGAGATGAACCAATTGGTTAAGCATGAGGACCTGAGTTTGAATTTCCAGGACACCCGTCTGTAACCCTAGCACTGGAAGGCAGAGACAGGTGGATTCCCAGAGTGCCCTGGGAAGCCAGGCCAGCCCAATCCATGAGCTGTGAGAGACCCTGCCTCAAAAGGTAAGATGTTGTGCAGCTAGAGGAAGATAAATGACATCGATTGCTGGCCTCCACACACATGTGTGCATGCATACACACACTATGCACACACATATACCATGTATGCAAAAATAGGTAGTTGTATTTTTAAAGAAACAAACAGCTCTTGAGCCTCCTACAATACCTTAATTCTCATGGATACTTAATCATGTCAAGAAATCCTCATGCACTCTACAAGAGCCAGAGAGCATGATACTCTCTAAAGAAAATGATTAGAAAGTATTTCCCTAGATTTTGTCCAGATGGATTTCTGACATATGCATGAAAATAAGATATGACCCAGGTGGGAAGGATAATTGAATCTAGGGGGTTACAAATCCCCAAAATGTTCACAGTGACTCTGAGTGCTTGTAGAAATCAACTCAGAAACTTCTTTAAAGCCATAATAAAAGTAAATGTTCAAACTTTAATGGTCCCTTTTATAAGGAAAGAGGTTGTCTTTTTGTCAAATCCCAAAAATTTATTGTTCATTTATTGTACCATTTAACTGACTAGTGGACATTTCTGCTTGTACCTCAAAGATATCCACCCATTCCCACATGAACAAAACAACCAAAACTAACTGCCCCCACTACAGGCCCCTCTTGCAGCTTAAAGTGCAAACAGCAGACACAATCACTTAACTCACTAGCCTCAGGTTCTAAACTGCACAATTTCAGTAACTAAAGGGCATTGTGGAAACAGAAGAGCATGGGTTTAAATACAAGAGCTGTCTTACAGGCAAATCTTGGACAAGGTAGCCAATGTTTTTAAGTCTCAGTTGACCAGTTTGTAAGGCAGGGATATAATAATGCTCTCAATGTGAGTCTCAGATGTTAAAATTAAAAGGTAACTTCCAGAGCCAATGTGGTGATGCATGCCTGTAATCCCAGCCACTGGGAGACTGAGGAAGAGAGCCTGTGAGCTTGAGGCATGCCTGAGCTACAAAGAGTGCTCTTATCTCAGAGGTGTGTGTGTGTGTGTGTGTGTGTGTGTGTGTGTGTGTGTGTGTGTGTGTGTATGTGTGTGCGCACGCGCACACGTATAGAAACTGAGCTAATAGAATTTGTAATACCCTCTGAGGCTGGACAGAGGGCTCAGCAGTTAAGAGCACTTTCTGCTCTTGGAAAGGCTCCAAGTTTGGTTGCCAACAGCCAGGATCACTCAAATCTGCCTGATTTATCTCTAGCTCCAGGCTCTAAACCGATCAATTCCAACAGCTAAAGAGCATCATGGAAACTGAAACTACAGGCCCACACTGCCTGTAAACCCTGCTCCAGAAGGGCTCATACCTTCTTTAGACCGCCAAGAGCCACGTGCACACGTATACCAGAAGAGAGACACACACACTTACACATAAATAAAGAAAATATTTTAAAGCAAGAAACACATCTCTATAACTGTCTTGGGAATTGACAAAATATTTGACCAATTTCAGAGTTACATAAAATACATAATTAGAGGAGCAATCTCTTGCCTTAACTACTCTGCCAAACTCCTTTTAAAGCAATAAATGAAAATTTCTTCCAAAAAGCCAACACCTGTTACAAAACAGAAACTATATTTCAGGGGCTACCCCAAGGGTGCATTTCCTGTTATATCATGCACAATCCTGTGAGTGCTAATTCAGATCTCTTCTGCAGCGTATTAATCCTACCAGCTAAGCACCTGCTCCCAGTGCACCCCTCACCTGACCTGAATCAGTCATACTACCACCACCATGTTGCAATTCACCTGCTCCCCCACTTAGAGTCTTCCTCGTGGACTAAGGCAAGCCCTGCCCTCCAGGCAAAGCACGCATTCGGTCCAGATCCACAGCCTTCTCTTTTATCCCCCAGCCCTTTCCCATCCTCTACTCTATGCCCCTCTGAATTTGAAACCAGGTCCTGCAGAATTCTGGGACAGCTTTTGCGCTGTAATATCTTAGGGTCCCAGTCACTAAAATTTGGCGTTAATGAGACACGTGGGCTTTCTGAGGTCCCGCTTTTTCACACGTTACTTCCTTGGTCTGTAAGAGCCACCCCACACCCGTTCCCCTTTTCCATCTGGCAAACAATTCATCTGTTAAAGCCAACTCAAGTCTCATTCCTCTCTTCCAGAATGAGCGAGTCACTCCTAGAGGGGACACCCATGGCACATCATTCTCAAGCCTGGCCTGGTGAGCTAATGAAATTTAGAGATGGACTAGAGAGATAGATTAGTGGTTAAGAGCACTTGTTGCTCTTAAAGAGGATCCAGGTTCAGTTCCCGGCACCCACGTGGTGGCTTACAGCCTTTAGTAACTACAGTTCTGGGCATCTGATGCCTTCTTCTGATCTCCACAGGCACCAAGCACATGTGTGGTATACATATGTGCATACAGGCAAAACACTCATACACATAAATAAATCTAAAGGAACTTAAAAAAAATAACTTCGGAACAAAAATGGAGAGATCTAAAATTTAGGAACTATTACTTCCCAAAATATATTTATAAGCCAAATCCTAGCCATTCCATGTGTGCTTTTGCCTAAATATACCATATACAAGCACACAAGTACATGTACACACAAACCAGATCCACGGAAATGTGGGAACAAAAAACCCTCAATCCAAATAAATTGAGAACCATCCAGCTTCCCCAGAAGAATCAGACACAGCCTTATTTTCAAATACCTTGATGGTGCCTTGACAACTTGTAAATGTCAAACCAATTTCAGAGAGCAGCCAAAAACATTTTAAGACTCCCTTAAGTTTCCAAAATATAATTATAAATTTATAAGTCCTTTTCTTTACACATGCACAAAACTTTTTAGAATTCAATGGGGAAATGAGCCTTCAAAAATGAACTTGGAAATTGAGAAATAAAAACATATGCTATTTCCAGGCAGTAGTCATCGTAATAATAACTACCATTCCTTGAGAATACGCTGCCAGGACTGTGCTGGGCACTCACGCCCTGGCCATCTTCACACTGCAATTCTACAGCCGTCCGAGAGGGGGAGCCTTCCTCGCTCCAGCTTTTCAGATAAGATGATCAAAGTCAGTAAGCAGGGGCAGCTAGACATCATCAGGCCAGGACTCAGGTCCCCTGCTTCTGCCAACCCATACACGCTCCACAAGTTAGAATGCATCACCCAGAAAACCAGAGAGGTGCCTTCTCTACAGAGAAAAATCACAGCCCTGCTCATACTATTGAAGTCTAAGAAACCACCTGCCTTGTCCAGAGGAAATGAATTAAGATTTACACCCAGTTTCCC
Organism: Peromyscus maniculatus bairdii; assembly: GCF_049852395.1. Lineage (NCBI taxonomy): Eukaryota > Metazoa > Chordata > Mammalia > Rodentia > Cricetidae > Peromyscus > Peromyscus maniculatus. Next base: position 17,771,083 of record NC_134872.1, on the reverse strand, counting down.
ATGGTGCTAATGAATGTATATGAGTAATTTAATTTCGAATTGAGATAGAAACTACGGATTTTCTTTAGAAAGAGATAAAAATGTGTGTGTTGAAACACACACACACACACACACACACACACACACACACACACACACACGCAGGGGGGACACATATGCATATCCCAAATAGCGATACATGTTTTTGAATAGACAAAACTGCAAACTCCATTTAGATCAGTTCTAACTACGGAGTCACTTCAGCAAAAATATATCAATTACAGCTCAAAAACACAAAAGAGGAAGAAAAACGCTGCGTGGGAGAATCACTGGGGAGAAACTGATTCTGAAAGGAAAGTATGGAAATGGGAGACCAGGGTTTTATGACCCTAATTCTGCTTTTTCACTTGTTTCTATAAATCAAGGCCCCTCAGGCCGGCGGGCCTCGGTGAGCCACGTGGATTCAGACCTGCCCAGCACGGCCCTGCTCACCTCTCCTCCTACAATCTGGTAACATAAGCATAACACAGTCTGGTAAGTCTTCTAGTGGTACAAGGATGACCTGGAATTAAGTACCTTACAAACAAAGGCTTATCTCCACTCACCCAATCTTCATTTACTAAGAACAGACATGCCTTTCACTATCGGTTCCCTTGTTTGCACTTTCTAAAATTACATCCATAAAATGTGGGCAGCCCCAGGGAAAGACACTATGATGATGCTTCTCAAATCTCAGACTACAGTCTCGCCTCATTGCCTGGTACTTGATTTTTTGATGAAATGAGAATTTCAAAGAAGCCACAATCTATCGAATTCGATGCAGGATTAGTTAAAGCAGTATTGGAACTGAACTGTAGGAATGTCATGTTGTCTGTGTTGTTTTGGAAGGGAACACTTCCTTGAAATTCGATAAGCAAGGTAACAGACAATACTGTAGTCTACCCTGCAGTAATCAGGCTATTTTCTGGGTGTCCACAATGTGTCTTCCCTCTGGGAACACTGTGGGATGATGCATCACCAAGCCTCCTAGAGCTTCCATTGCCTCCAGACAATAAGGAAAGTATGTTACTAAAAGTCTCGTGCAAAGGAGAAATGCAGCTAGCTTCAGATCTGCAGAACAAGAAATTCAGAACCCAGAGCTTTCCCAAAGGCATGAACTGAACAGGGGCAGGGGGAACAAGGAGAAAAACAGCAGAGAAGTTTCTCAAAGACCTGAGGAAGCAGGGAGAAGTCAAGCATGGCTGAAGAAAAGATCTGGCTAGCCAGACCCCCTTCGGGATCAAAGGCCTCATCCCAGAAGACTCAGGGAGTGTTTAGGCCACAGGCCTTGACTGTCAGCCTCCTGGGGGGACTTGGGGATTCTAAGACTCCTGCATAGACCCTGGCCCTTCACCCCCAGTGTGAGAGCCCCAAGGACAAAGCGTTCTCAGTTTCTCTTGGGGTAGGATGCTTGGTGCAGGACCCATCCCTTCAACCAGTTCAGCTCAGCTGTCTCTCCTCTTCCAGGTGTTGACCTCTAGGCCTTCCTCAATAAATGCTGCAGATAAACAACCTGGAAGGGTCCTCCCAGCAGCCTGGGATCTGAGGTGGGCTGGAACAAGAAGCTGGAAAGGGGGTCAGAGGCCGGTTCATTCCAGGCCCTATTCGAATTCAGTCAGTGTCGGGGTTTAAACAGAAGTATGGGCCCATCTCTAATGACTTCTTTGTAGCTGAGCCCACCAAAACACTGACAGGAGGACACGGGAAAAGAAAACACAGCTATGGAACCTCTGGCCTTGAAGCCTGGTGTGCTCTGGGAGGAACTACCTCACAATTTCTATGGGAAAGAACGTACCGTGGAATCCTAACAGGGCCATGCGTTGGCAAGTCCTAGTGGTCCTTCAGCCCAAGCTGTCAGAGTTCCTGTGACGTCCAAAGACCAGAGAACTGACTGGGAAGTGCTCAGTGACTTGAAATATCAAATCACCAGAAACCAAAGCAGACTATGCAAGCCAGCTGCTAATATTTCGTGAAAATATACAATAACAAAATAAGTAGGAAATTATCTTAGTTCCTTCTCTATTTCTGTGACAAAACGCCATGACCAAAACAACTTATAAAAGACAGCATTTAATTTGGAGGCTCATGGTTCCGGGGTGAGAGTTTACTTGGAAAACATCATGGTAGAAAGCATGGCGGCAGGTGGGCAGGCATGGTGATAGAGCAGCAGCTGAGAGCTCACATCTGATTCACAAGCATGAGGCATGGAAAGAGCTAACTGGGAATGACATGGGACTTCAGAAACCTGAAAGCCCAGCCCCAAGTGACACACCTCCTCCAAGGCCACACCGCCTGATCCTTCCCAAACAGTTCCACCAACTGACAACCAAGCATTCAAATATACGTGCTTAGGGGGGCCATTCTCGTTCAAATCACCACAGAAATCCTTTCACACAGGTAAGAGTTTGCAAGTTTAATATGACACATGCAATATAAAAGTCCCACAAGAGTGAGCCAGAGAGATAGCTTGGGGGGGGGGGGGTTAAGAGCAACAGCTGCTCTCTCAAAGGTCCTGGGTTCAGTTCCTAGCACCCACAGGGAGGCTCAGAACCATCTGTAACTCCAATTCCAGGAGACCCATCACCCTCTTCTGGCCACTGTGGACATTGAATGCATGTAGTGCACAGACATACATGTAGGCAAAATACTCATACACATAAAGTCCTTAAAAGACACAAATACACACACACACACACACACACACACACACACACACACACACACACACACGTATGTATGTATGTATGTCTCATCTGAGAAAATGTACTGAACATTCCTCATGGCCATCACACAACACTGTGGCTCCTGCAGGGACATCATTTCTTGGTTTACCAGCTATCTACAATAGGTTAGCAATATCTTATTTCTGCCAAGGATAATTTATGGAATGTGACTTACACAAAATCTTTTTCTCTCCATCTCTATCACTGTCTCGGATTATATGTTGCTGCTGTGGATATTGATCGCTCTGTGTGCTGTGAATGTGTTGCTCTGATTTGGTTGATAAATAAAATGCTGACTGGCCAGTAGCCAGGCAGGAAGTAAAGTCAGGCGGGACAAGCAGAGAGGAGAATGCTGGGGAGTGGAAGGCTGAGTCAGGAGACGCCGCCAGATGCTGCCGCCGTGACAAGTAAGATGTAAAGTACCGGTAAGCCACAAGCCATGTGGCAACGTATAGATTAATAGAAATAGGTTAGTTTAAGATGTAAGATCTAGATAGCAAGAAGCCTGCCATGGCTATACAGTTTATAAGTAATATAAGTCTCTGTGTGTTTACTTGGAAAACTCCAGGTACATGACATGTTGAGCTCTCTCTCTCTCTCTCTCTCCCTCCCTCCCTCCCTCCCGGTGCGCATGTGTGTGCACGTGTGTGTGCACGTGTGTGTGTGCATGTGTATATGCCATGGCGCGCAAGTGGAGGTCAGAGAACAACTTTTGTAAGTTGGCTCTCTTCTTCAGCCATGGGACCCAGGGACCCAACTCTGGCTGTCAAGTTTGTAAACACATGCTTTCATTCACTTAGCTATTTTGATAGTTCAAAACATCCATTTTTTTTCTATAACAATTTATTTTTATTTGTTATTTACAGGTAAATGTTGCTCAATGTAGGTGCTGGGAACAAACCTCAGGTCTTCTGGATGAACAATGAGTGCTCTTTACCTCTGAGCCATTTCTCCAGTCCTGCAAAATCCATTTTATTGGAGGTCTCACTTCTAGACATATCTGATTAAGAAGAAGCAACTTTTAGGAGAAAAAAAACTAACATGAAAATGGTACAGGCAGAGCAAATGGGAAGAACAGAGATGCCTGAAGCATCAGCATCTGTGGTGGCATGAATGATAATGGCCTCCATAGGTTCATGTATTTGCATGTTTAGTCCCCAGTTAGTGGAACTGTTTGGGAAGGATTAGGAGGTGTGGCCTTGTTGGAGGAGGTATGTCACTGGGAGCAGGCTTTAAGGTTTCAAAAGCCCCTGTCTTAGTTTGGGTTTTTATTGCTGTGAAGAGACACTGTGACCACTAGCAACTCTTATACATGAAAATATTTCATTGAGACTGGCTTAGTGTAGAGGTTTAGTCCACTTTCATCATGGTGGGAAGCATGGTGGTGCACAGGCAGACATGATGCTAGAGAAAGAGCTGAGAGTTTTACAGCTGGATCAGTGAGGAAGTGAGGGAGGGAGAGAGGGAGAGGGACAGGGAGAGGGACAGGGAGAGAGACTGAGCCTGGCTTGAGCATCTGAAAGAGCAAAGCCTATCCCCACTTCCTCCAACAAGTCCACACCTCCTAACAGTGCCACTCCCTATGGGCCTATGGGGTTCATTTTCCTTCAAACCAGCACATTATGTGCCAGGACCAGTCTCTGTCTGCTGCCTGCTAGTCAGGATGTGAGCTCTCAGCTACTGCTCGAGTGCAATGCTTGTCTGCTTCCTACCATGATGATCATGGATCTGAAACTATAAGCGAGCAAACTATAAGCAATTAAATATTCTCTTTTATAAGAGTTCCTTGGCAACCAAACAGAAACTAAGACCTCATCCTAGCCAGAGAGCAAGATGGCTGGCGAAGATCTGGTGAAGGGGGTGGCAACCACCCGGGGGTGCTGTTGAGCTCTCTCTCAAAGACATGTTCAGTGCCAGAAGACAGTAGTTCTGAGACTGGCTGTCTCCACAGCAGCATCAGACTGCTTCCCAGCTCGGGTCACTCCCCGCCTCGTCCCCAGCCAATGATGGCACATTGACACATATTAGGATGCCCTCATTCCTGTCAGAAATAGGTTTATTCCAACAAGATGGCTTTTGCCCAGCCCTACTACAGGGCAGCTGAGGTACAGTCTCATGGCTTTCCTGACCCTTCTGCCCAAAAGCACACTTGTGCTTACACAGGGGGAAGATCTGAACTGTGTGGGCTGAACCAGGCCAGCCTGCTTCTTTCCCACGTATCCCTCAACAGATGATGACGAGTAACAAGAATAATGGAAGTTACTTTGTACCTGATAAAAGATGGCAGGCTGAAGAGAAAGAGGAGTCGGGCTAACTCTTGGGATGACGGCTGAAGCCTCGAATTTAGGAACACAGAATGGGGTATGGATTTAGGGAGGACACCCTGCACTCATTTGAAGACAAGCTTAAAAATGGGGCAGCACTGAAGAACCCATACTAACCTTGGGGAACTGAGAGCGAGTGGTCTGAAGCACGGGTTAGAATTCCATGAATTTCTCTGCAGCTCAAAACTCTTCACAGATGGCACTGGACATATTGCTTTCATATGAAAGCCACAGAGGTGGCTGACAGGGAATGTGGGCTTTGGACTTTAGCTTTTAGTATCAGCGTCCATCTGCTGAAGCATTTCTAGAATGGCCACACATTTCGGCTTGCAGTCTGGAACAAGGGACAGTGTTCCCTTCGGGCAGTGAGGCTGCTATCTAGGACAGTGATGACGATATCGTCAGCTCAGAAGACATGCTTGTTTTATAGTCTTCTCCCCATCTTGGTTAATATACTTTAAGTCTAAATAATAATAGTTCCTTCTTTACATGCACACGAAGCACAGGAGAACAAGGGCCCTAAAGGCACCCTCACAAGACTTTAACTGCAACCAAAGGCGCCTGCACTCTGGAGAGTGCAAAAGGGATGATTATTTCAACAAGCTTGAACTGGAAGAAGAAGAACCCTTTACCACGGCGTCCATACAGGAGACCCTTCCCAAGCTGTACCCTGCTCCACGGAAAATGACAGCCAGCAGCTACAGAAGGACGTGGCCAGTGCATCCTCACCAGGACGGTGCATGCCTAAATCAAACTGTTTGGAGACTTGTCTCTTCCTCACAAAAAGGAAGGGGGTGCCAGCAGGATAGCTCAGCCAGTAAAGGCTCTCGCCACGGAAGCCTGGTGATAGGAGTTCAAGACCTGGAACCACCCAAAGGCGGAAGGAGAGAACTGACTTCACAGTGTTGTCGTCCGACCTCAGCATGTGCACCTCAGCACATAGGCCTGCACACAGATAAATAATGAAAATCTTAAGTGGTGGAGCAATTCACCTCAAGTTAAGAGTGGATAGATTGTAGCCTAGCATGGTTTTTAAATATAGTATTTTTATTAATTCCTTGATGGTTTTATGCAATAAGATTTCATACAATAATATATAATATTATCACCTATATATTATATATATATCGCCAGTATATATTATATATACAATATATAGCACTAATTTGTGCTGTTCATTATTCAAACACTCATGGGTAGGGGCCATCCACTAGAGCATGGTCCACCTGCAGGAGCCACACCCTTAAATAAAATTGGTTCACTTGATCTGGAAGCTAGCAATTACCAATAGCTCCTCAGCTAGGGTGGAGACGCGTGAGGCCCTCTCCCTCCATGCTGGAACGTTGACTGGATTGATCTTGTGCAGCTCTTGTACAGGCAACCACAGCTGTGAGGAGTTCAGGATCACAGCAGTCCTGTCGTTTCCAGAAGACAGTTTTGACTCTGGTCCTTCCTACCCTCTGGCTACTACCGTCTTTCCGCCTGCTCTTCTAAGATGGTCCCTGAGCCATGGGAGGAGGCGTATGACACAGATAATCCTATTTATGGCTGAGCACTCCACAGACACCTGTGCTCTGCGCTCGGAGCAGTCAGCCCCACACTGGGTTTTCACATCCACCTCTTCCGGAAAGGCCACTTCAATTTATTCCCTGGAGAATTAGAATTTACGCAGCATCAAGGAGGGAAGGCAATCCTCCCCAGATCTACTTGACAGACTGAGAAGCTAAACACATCGGCTGCTGTGCAAAGACACATGGCTGCCGCCGCTGCCCTCTCATTACAGACCACGGAGCATTCTTCCTTCCCCAAATGTTGATTTAATATATAGACAAAGAAAAGGATTTCTTCATGTGCCAAGAGGTCAAGTTATACTCAAGGCCGCAGCAAACTTGGCAACAAACTTCCTCAGAAAAGAAGTTTTTCCTAGGGAAAAAAAAAAAAAATGGGCCATTTGCCTCTTGACTGAGAATTTTAAAATTTGGTGGTTTTGTTTTTTCAGTTAATATAAAGTTACCACCAATTTCCGGTAAATCCAAACATGATTTTGAAACCCTGAAATTATGATGACAAAGAAATATTCCCAATTTACTTCAGTGTCAAGATAAAGGGAGAAAAAAAAATGTTCAAGAGTTCCAGATCAAGAGTCCTTCTTCATGCAGTTTTCATGTTGGACAGGCAAAGGCAACGTGCTTATGAGTCCATATGTATGCCTGGATATGTGAGGGGCTGTATTTAAAACAAAAATAAACTCAACTATGTCAGTATTGCAGGAATTCAGAGCCAAAGACCACAGCTAAGACACGCCAAAAATCTTATACTAACCAGAAAGTGCTTTCAAACTTTCCCAGAATGAACATTTTTATCACCATGATCATAGGCTCCAATTTAAGTAGCCACTGGCACCTGAGCAGAAACAGTGACCTAAAAAAAACCCACGCCAAACTAGCCGGTCACAGAGAGCAGTCACTACCCGTTAGCGGCTGGTGGTCAGAGTCAGGGTGGCAGAGGTATCATTAAACACAGCCCGAGCTTCTTCTGTGTGACCCTCTCCCTGTTTGTCCAGACTCCAGTGTGGATCAACAGCCATGGGGTTTTCCTGAGATGAAGTGCAGGCTACACTCTCCAGGGCTGGGATCGGTAACCATCTCCTAAGATGTGTTGATGGCTGGGCTCCGCACTTCCAGGTAAGGAATCTCAAGTGAAGACGGTGAAAGCTAATGTCCCACAGAGGCTTCACTAGCTGCCCAGCAGGCACCTCTCATGACCCTGACCAGAGAGAAGAACCTCTTGGTAGGAAGACAAATGCCTCTGGACAACCAAGGCCAGCCGTACACAGAGGTGGTAAGTGGCATGGACATCCTCAGCAGCCTGTGGTTTAGCTTGTGATCTGAGGGTGATTATCACATTAGGACACAGGCCAACGAGAAAACAGCCATTTGAACTGTAACCCTCAGCAAACCCCAGGGACAGGCTCAGCTGGATGCTATCAGTCATGATGCCCGGGGTGAGAACGACTTTGAGAAGAGAGTGTGGTTCCCACCACTCTCACCTCTAATAGAAATCTCCATCTGGATGTACTGTGGACCCATTTCTGGGATTATTCCTCTACATTTATGCTGGTAGCTTCCCTGATGACATAGGTATGCTCGAGGAAGTGTGGCAGACCAGCCCCCACTTTACCAACCCAGGATACTCTTGAGCAGGGAGAAGTGGGAAATATTTAGATAGAAAGAGATACCTAGACGACGACGGGAGGAAAGACAGCAAACACAGGATAGCCTCGGGAGGGCCTGGGTCAAAACCCACCGGCCCAGAACTTTATTCAAAGGGGCTTTTTATATAACAATGCCAAGGTGCGGGGGTGAGGGGGGAGACGTTCCCCTTGCTAGATGCAGCCAAGTGTAGACCCTTCCAAACACCTGGTACCCAGGCCCTTGGTCCAATCATCCTCTTACGCAGTCCTGGAGAGTAAAGCCTCTAGGAAATCTAAGTGGGCTCCAATAAGGAAGGAGCCAGGGAAGGTTAGAGGAGTCATGGTTTTTATGTGAGAATCACATGGCACTGCCCTGGTAGACCAAGGATGAAGGACGGAAACTACAACATCAATTTATTTATGCAGGCATGCAGCCATGGTTGCTACCCTTTATTCACAAGCTCACAGAGCTCTCTCAGCACTCCCAATGCACATGGCATTGCCCTCGGGCTGGCAACTGTTTCAAAACCTTCTTTCCTCAGAAATTCACTAAAAAAGAAAGAGAGAGAGAGAGAGAGAGAGAGAGAGAGAGAGAGAGAGAGAGAGAAGGAAGGAAGGAAGGAAGGAAGAAAGAGAAAGAAAGAGAAAGAAAGAAAGAAAGAAAGAAAGAAAGAAAGAAAGAAAGAAAGAAAGAAAGAAAGAAAGAAAGAAAGAAAGAAAGAAAAAGAGAAAGAAAGAGAAAAAGAACCACAGGTACTAGTCTTTTACCAATGAATGATAAATGACAGCATTTACTCAGTCTTCCTGCATATTAGTAGTGTTGAGTATTATTAAGAAACCAAAAACTGAGGCTAGAGAGATAGTTCAGTAGTTAAGAGCACTTGCTGCTCTTCCAGAGGAGCTGAGTTCAGATGCCGGCACCCACACACTGGTCAGCTCACAATCACCAGTAACTAGCTCTGGGTGATCCAATGTGGCGCACACACACACACACACACACACACACACACACACACACACACACACGGTCTCTCACAGAAACACATACACATAAAATAAAAATAAATCATTTAAAGTAGACATTAACCGGTATTACTCAGTTTGCTGCTAAATATTTAATCTAGTTTTAAAGGTATTTTTAATGCAAACTAGGGTCCCTTTTCACTGAAAATTTGCTGAGAATTTTTTTGTAATTCTAGAGTATGAAAATCATTTCTGAACTTACCTGTTTAAAAACTTTAGATATTTGGGGCTAAAGAGATTGCTCAGTAGTTAAGAGCACTGACTGCTCTTCTAAAGGACCTGGGTTCTGTTCTCAGAACCCACATAGTGAGTCCCAACTACCTATTAACTCTAGGGGATCTGACGATGCCTTCTTCTGACCTCCACAGGCATCAGGCCTGCATGTGGCACACAGACGAACATGTAAAAACAAAACAGACAGACAAACAAGCCAAACAAAACAAATCTTTTAAAAATGAAAAACAAATTTTAGATATTTATCCACTAGGCATTCTCAAAGAGAGGTAAACACACAAAATTGAGCCAAATTAAATTCCTCCCCACCACAGAAAATTCTCTTTTTCTCAATAAAACCCAGTTGGTCTCATACAGAGCAGACTAAAACCCACCATCTTTCAGACAGCGTCAGCAAAGTCAGCACTGCCTCTGTCTTTATCAGTTGCTTACCTTTCTCAAGATACTTCTCCCTGGGCTTCCTCTCCCACCCCCACACTCCTCTTCCCGCTCTCTAGAGTCTGCCAAGTTCCAGGAGGATAAAGTTTCATCTTGCACAACAACCTTCTGAGGTCTGACTTCTTTTAGAGCAACCATGTTCCTTGAGATATTTTCCATCGTTGGAGTTACTCAACCTCAAGAAGCAACTGTGGAGCGTTCCACGGTGACAGGAGTCTCTCTAATGTCACCGAGAAGGCCAACTGCAGTCACCCAAAAGGCAAAAACAACAGCACACATTTAGTAATATACAGTATTGGGGCCAAAGAGCTGATGCCTATTTGTGCCTGTGAAGTGTAATAAAAATCATTATCTGAGGACATCAGAAAGCTTCCATGATTAAGATTCTCAGCATGGGGCCGGAGCAGTGGTTCCTGGGTAAAGCGCTTGCTATGTGAACATGGAAGCCCTGTGTTAGAACCCCAGGACCCATGTAATGCCGGACACAGTGGTGTGCCTGGAATCTCATTGCCAGGAGCAGTGTGATATGGTGAAAGGCAGAGAGAGGAGAATCGTCGACTCCAGCCTGGAATATGCAGGCACAAATATCCAATTATTTTCTTTAAAAAAAAAAATCAGATTCATTTTCTGTGTATGAGCATTTTGCCTAGATGCATGGATGTGCACCATGTGCACCCATGGTGTCTGTGGAGATCAGAAGAGGATGTCAGAACCCTGGGACTAGAGTTACGGGTGGTTGTAAGCCACCATGTGCATGCTGGGAGTCAAACCCAGGACCTATAGAAGAGCGAGTGGTGAGTGGTCTGAACTACAGGGCCATCTCTTGTTCCAGTCCCTCATTATTTTTAATTTTTTTTCTCATTCAAAATTGCAAAGCCTTAAAGTTCATGGGGAGGGAAGACGTGTGCATGGCACTGAGTGTTTTCCTAATTAAAACTGTATTACCCAAGAAAAACAGTCTAATCCCTCAGGGATATAAGAAAGATAACAGAGAAGCTTTTTAAATCACTAGGCAAAAACAGTGGCATTCACAATCACTATGAAAGTGGGTCTTGGCACCCTCTAAGAATAAAGGGCATCTCCATGCACTGAGCTCCCCTTGAAGTTAGCAGTATCAGAAAAATAATGAGGCAAATTATTTTGTTAAGAGCTTTTATCCTATCTTATAAAAATAGGGGAGGGCTGTGTTATGTAAAGTATTATGTTAGGGGTGGATTATATAAAACTAAGCTAAGTGGCCACTCAAGCTAAGCCAATGTCCTGGAATAAAGGGGACAGCTGCGGGGGGGGGGGGATAAAGAACACTCAGTGTGACTCCAAGTGATCTTGTACATGGCCTTGCAGTGGCACAGCTCACAGCCTTTGATGTCCTGGGGCTGAAAAGTAACCTAGATGTCCACTGTGGCTGGCAGGGAGGAGGAGCCAGAGAGATGGGCCAGATCACATGGAACAGCTGAAGTATCTCGAGTTCACAAAAGAAATCACAGGTGTCTAAGGCACACAAAAAAATCCCTTCGGTTTTCCAGTGAAAGAAACATTTTGTTTTTCCTCGTGTAAAGAGCCATGAGACGGTGTGACTGCGGGTTACATAAGCAGGAAGTTACGAGGTCCCTGGATTATGCAACACTGCGGGATCATGGCTGTATCCCTTCTCTTTCCACTGATAATGATAATTCCCAACGGGAAACATGCAGAAGTTATGAGGTGATGGCGCTTGGAACATCTGGCAACTGGAATGGTTAAGCACTGGTGGGCTGTTATATAAGACGTCCTTCCATTCAAAGAACTGTTTACTACAGGAACGTGAGCACTGTGAGGACTGCGAACCGACATTACGCTGTGTCGCTGACAGGGGTCTGTCAGGAGAAGGACACAGCATGAGGTGCACCTCCACCTCAGCACCTGCAAAGTGCTGCTCAGGGCTAAGGATGTCTCCCACAGTTCCTATCCACTCTGTATTTGCCCAGCCTGGAAGCTCACTCAAACGAGTCTCACTTCTTCAGGGAAAGCAAAACAAAATCATAAGATAAAAATACGCTCATCTCACACCAACGCCCTGTATCAACTCCGTCCCACCTACCATTTCTGTCCCCCTTGACCATGAGCTGAACTGCATGGCTTTCGACTCCAGGAGTTCCCTTCCCCTTCTCTCAAAGCCTTTCCCCAAGGCTCACAGGACTTAGTTTTACCTTCCTGCAGTATTCCTATTAACAGCAGATATAAACGCTTTCTGACAAAGAAAAAAAAAGTTCCTAAAAAACCAGTTAAATATTTTTATCATTTAAGCGATTGCTGGTGGCAACATATATAAACTCCTCAAAATGTATTTAAAGGTAAACTTATTTTCAGTTGAATTGAGAACAGTCTAATGGACTGTAGTGGTGGCGGGGGAGGTGGTGGGGGCAGGGATGCTCTTCTTATCTAAAATAAGATCCAACATGGGACGTCAAACATAAACGAGGACTTTCCTTCCTAGGATGGCATGGTGGACAGGACCACCTCGGCATGGGTGTCTTTGCCAGCCAGATATCAGCTCACAAGGCCAAGGGCCTCAGGTAGGATGGCTCATTCACTGCTGCCTTTAGTTAAAAAGCAGTCTTCTTGCCGTCCTCTATAAAACTCCCATCCGCCAATGGGTTTCCAAAGATCTGGATGCAAATGTGATCACAGCTCAAAATGGCAAAAGAAGGGAAATCAAATGTTTATTACCACCGAGTAACTTCTTCACATTCCCCATGGAGCACACTTAACAACTGGATCGGAAGAAACGGAAATATTTTCCCAACTTGGCTCAAGCCACTCCTTGTAACATTCAGGAGAGTCGACAGGCATGACCTGACGGCTGGCCCTCCCCTGTGATTGATGATCAGTGATTTCTATCCTGGCAAGAGTGACATCGGAATTGCCAAGGGCCTGGAGACTTTGGCCACCTGGGTGGCACCCAGCGGCAAGAGCTCAGGAACTCTTGCTGCTCACACACTGATGAGATGTTTTTCCTGGGATGCTGAAGTCGTGGGTTTTAGACCTTTTCTTTCTTCTTGATTCTCTCTATAGTGTATATTTTTTCTTTTTGTTGACAACAGTCCAATGTGCCTAGAAACCACTCTGCGAGCCTATGTTCCACTTGGGAACATCTTAATACTTCTGCAGATGGCTTGGAGCCTTTCATTTTTTAAAACAAGCCATGTACTCTAAATCATCTTGCCATATTTCTGCACTGCTATACAAAATACGCTGGCGGTAACTGCAGTCATTTCTCTCAAGACAACAGAGCTATCAATGAACCTGGACAAGGATCCTGAGTTCACTGACTCAAGGCAAGTATCCAGGATGCCCACATTAGTTTGGATTCCTCCCAAGAGACCTTGAGTCAAGAGCCTTGGTTGGTCTGTGTCATGTGGGATAGCTAATTCATCCACGGGAGCACAGGTCCGTCATGGACAGGAGCACGGGTCAGTCATGAACTGTAAACTGAGGTCAAAGAAAAGTCAATGGTGCTCATGGCATGGAGCAATCACTCTTAGGACTCAATTCCCCCACAACATGCTGAGATATGAACAATGTGTCTCCAAGTGCCCCCACAGAGGGAGGTGACAGGGCATATTTTTTCTGGCTCTAATCTTTTCCTTGTGAAGGCTGTCCTTGGATATTCAATCCCCTAAATCATCATGTACACTCCAGGCTGTTGTACATCAGAAAACATTCTTATAGGGCTGCCGAAATGCCTAGACAGGTCTGCAGAGACCAGTACTAGATAGGAGCTGTCAGTATGCACAGGAAACAGCTGGAGTTGCGGGTACTCAGAGGCTGGCCCAAGGCATACCAACAGCATCCACCAGAGTAGACAAGGAGCCAACTCCTGGCTCAATCATGGCATGGCCAGCTGACTCTAAAGTTCTGTCTTGAGTCCCAGGCTCTCCAATGCCTACAGGGTAGAGTTTCTCATGGATCATTGCCCCTCAAGGTTTAACCAGTGTTTTCTCTTTCCCAGACTCCCCTCTTCCAAAAATATATGCTCTTTCTGGGTTTAAGCTTATTCTGCCACTTCCATTATTCAAATTCACCCCACCTTTGGAGATCCAGACTAGGCAACTACAAAAGCCTGGAAATACCTTCCTTGGCTGGGGCCTCCTCTTTACTCCTCTTCCAAGATACTCTAGTATCAATGGCGGATTATGACATTTTAAACTATGTTTTAAGTGAGAAGAGCAGGAATCCTCAGCCCTAACTATCCCAAGGGCAGTGACTAAGAGGCACGTTTCTCTCGTAAACTCCTTCAATCTCACTCGAGTACCCACTAAGCAAAGGGAACCCCTGACAACTGGAGAAAATGAGCCCAGGTTTCTTCATATCTCTGCACCAACAGACGGGGGTCACATCCCAGTAAGCAGGGAACAGGGTCAGGGTGGAAGCCACCAAGGAAATAGAGGCAATTCATTACTGATGTGAACAGACCGAATCTAGGACGGAGAAGAGAGGGAACCTGAAGTCAGAACAGGCAAAGAAGCAATAGTTACTCATGCCAGTCACGAGAGGGAGGTCAGCTGCTGAGACCAGAGAATGCCATCACTGTAAACTGAGGTCTTGTTTCCGGTGGACTCAAGCACCCTGCCTGCTTGCTTATCATCTGCTGAGGTGATTATTTTCAGTAGGGAACACTGGCATCCAGGTGCTGGGACTATTTCTTACTTTATTCAAAAGTTATCTAAAAGGTACAGAATAACCCAAGTCGCCACTGCATTAGCTTTGGGTCTATCCTAAATCTAATGATTATGAGAACTTTAAGCCATTATCAATCACTTCAAGGGTCTGGCAGGCACCAGGCATGAGTAAGGCTCCACACCCAGAAGGAAAAGTGAGAGTCCAGAAGACTCAAGTGTGAATCAGTACACACACCAAATGTAAGCCCATAGGAGAAGCTGAGTCCGTGTGGAGACGACAGAGTATCTATCGATCTCCATCTGGAGGCTTGGAAGAAGCCATCTGTGATGGAGAGGGTGACTAGAGATAAGGGCTTGGGAAAAGGACAGTGGGGGTGAGGGCTGGGCTACTGCTCAGTGACCCAGTGTTTAGTGACCCATTTCAAGGCCCCGGATTCATCTTCTAGTTACACAAGAAAAAGGAAAAACAATAAAAAAAAGGATGTTGGAGGAGGGCCTCCCTCTTTGAACATAGGCTAGATAAATGTGCAAGATGGCCGTGCTGGCTTAGGAAATAAGACAGGAACCAATGTCAAGGAACACATAAACAACACTCAAAACAACCCAACAAGGCTGTTACGTTTTTAATGAAGTGGAACTTTCCATCTCTAAGTGGAAGAGACCTTACAGGGGTTGGAGAGTTGGCTCGGTGTTGAACAGTGTATACTGCTCCTGCTCCTACAAGGGACAAGTGTTCGATTCCTGGCACCCAAGTCGGGAAGCTCAGGTTTGTCAAAGGGCATCAGCACTCACCTGCAGACAGACAGACAGACAGACAGACAGACAGACACACACACACACACACACACACACACACCTTTTTCTTGTGTCACTAGAAGATGAATCCGGGGCCTTGAAATGGGTCATTAAACACTGGGTCACTGAGCAGTAGCCCAGCCCCCGCCCCCACTCTCCTTTTCCCAAGCTTTAAAATAACAAAAACAAATACTTTAAAAGGTGATTTTTACATTTTTTTTTAAGTCTTTAAATTGCCTAGGATATGAGATCCATTAGATATTTACCCAGGAGAAAGCTTTGGAGGATTGGATAAATGTTAAACAAAGGAAATCTTAAGACATGGGTGTTTGACCTCGAATAATAACATCTTTGGTGAATGAAAATTGCCTTTAATGTCTTCCCCCACTTCTGGGTTTACATGACTCTAAACTAAGTAGGGCACACCAGGGCTCCCCAGTGCCGAGTCATATTTGAGAGACAGTTTGGACCACACAGAGAAGGCATGGGCATCTCTGAAGTGGTGAAACCCAGAAACTGGTGTCCATCCTGGTAAGCAGCTGCATGCCAAGACAAGGAAAATCATTCCCCACTAAATGCTCTTATTTACCAATCCCTCTAGAAATGGAGACAGTGCAGAAATGGAATGCAAGCCAACCCCAAATAACACCCTGGAGTTACTCGTTCTTCACTGGAATACAAGCAGTTGGAAACAATTCGGAAACCTTTGCCATGAGAATAGAGATTTAAAGTCCAACACTCAGAAATAAAGCCAAGCAATTTATTGGGTATCCTTCCTACTCCGCCAAGAAAACTTTGGAATTTGATGACTCTCGTATAATATTTGTAACAATTTTCTATGTCTTGACAAAATAAACACAGACACACATTTTCATACTATTAAAATCAAAGATCTAACCTTTGGGTAATTTACATTAGCATTCCAATGCTCTACATGTTAACATGCACCATTTAAAAAAAAAAGCCTTCAAAAATAAACACACTGCTATTTAAAGTTAACTGACTTCTTTGCAGTTTGGAATAGGAATACTCCAGAAATTACTTATATCAACTGACAGAAACAAGCCTTTTGAGTGAGACAGGAATGCTAAGAAACCTTCATCTCAGGAAGAAAAACAACTTAGAAACAACACTAGGAGAAAAATTTGCAGGTCCCTATGGTAGGGAAAGGATGTGAGCAACCAGGCAGGAAGAGGGGTGGACAGTTCTCAGCAGAATATCAACATTCCACGAAGACACGGAAAACACTTTGGCCATTCTACCCATCAAGGAGGCGAATATGTCAACAGCAGTACTTCTCACTGGGTATCGGAGGCTGGGAGAGTGTCCCGCTGGCCAAAAGCAGACGAGCCATCTCTCCCATCCAGAACTCAGTTCCCACATGGTCGGAGCCCAACCGCCATTTGGAAGACAAGATGAAAAATCTGGGAAATAATTGAAGTTGCTCACATCCTGTGGCCTAGAAATTCTCCTTGGGGAACTTCATGGAACCTGAAAACATGTAAAAGCAGACGAATTATTCTGATTGTAGAAGAAAGAAATTCAACCTGCTGGCGATGACAGGGATTTTGCTGAGTTACATTACTATCTAGTCACACCCTCTACACACATATAATGACATTTCAAACAGCTACAAAAAAATAACCTTATCTGTGAGCTGACCAGGAAGATGTCCTCATATTATTTTTCTGAGAAAATCTGATGGGGGCCGGGCGGCAGTGGCGCACGCTTTTAATCCCAGCACTCAGGAGGCAGAGGCAGGCGGATCTCTGTGAGTTCGAGGCCAGCCTGGGCTACCAAGTGAGTTCCAGGAAAGGCACAAAGCTACACAGAGAAACCCTGTCTCGAAAAACCAAAAAAAAAAAAAAAAAAAAAAATGGGCTGGAGAGATGGCTCGGAGGTTAAGAACACTGGCTGTTCTTCCAGAGGTCCTGAGTTCAATTCCCAGCACCCATATGGTGGCTCACAACCACCTGAAATGAGATCTGGCTCCCTCTTCTGGCCTGCAGGGATACATGCAAACAGAACACTGTATACATAATAAATAAATAAATCTTTAAAAAAAAAATCTGATGGGGACACTATGTGTAGAATGAGCCTGTCTTCCAACGACAGAAAGACACAATGTCTGTTTGGAGCAAGTAAGCCACGCATAGCAGGCTAGGATTTTTTTTTTTTTTTTATGTCAGGCAAGACTTATTTTGCTTTAAAAGTAATTTCTGGCAACAAAGACAGAAAGGGAACGTACCTCCTCATTCCTGAAATCTCTTTAATATCTTTTGATAAGACTGTCTCTTCCTATGGCTGCCTGTATAAAAATGCAGCAATGAGCCACCAAGTCCTGCCGTAATGGCCCCGAAGGGGACACTGGGTGGGAAGACACCGCCACTGTGATTTATGATCTCCAGCTAATGAGGAACGCCGCGTGACAGCTCAGTCCTGTCAGCGACCGCGCGAGTCCTTCATGGGGATAATTTAATTGCTACTGACAGGCCTAGTGGATGTCACTGGAGTCCGTTCCACCAGTGCCATGACTGACAGAGCGGAGGGAAAGCCAGGGAAGGGCCATGCAGGATTTGGGAAGCCACTGACACTGGGTGACCATCCCCAGTCCATGACAACCAGCAGCAGCACCGCCGTGATGTGCCATGGTGGTCAGAAACGGAGGGACTGTCATGGTTATCACAGAGACACATGCCGGCAGAGAATGGAAGTCACAGGCCAGAAGTACGACCCTCACCGAGAGGACACCAGTGAGTGACCTCTGCACAGTTACCCATGTAATTCAAAACCAGTTACAAGGTGGCTTCTAAAACGGACTTTTCTTGCAAAATAGAAATATAGGAATTTCAACACTGCTTCACCATGAACAAGTTGTATCCTCTCACACCATCAGTTATTATTAGTACACACACATACACATGCACACACATACACATACACACATGTACACACAACATAAACACTCACAGTCACATACACACACTCACACATATATGCACACACACACCACACATATACATACACATACATGCATACACACAGATGCATATGTGCATATACATACACACAACATACACACTCACACTCAGGCACACATGCATACACAGATTCATATCATATACACTCACACACACAGATACATACATGGACACACATACGTACACATGCACACACAATATACTCACACACATATAATACACACATGCATGCCCACACTCACTACACATACACTCACACATATGCACACTCATGTGTGCACTTGCACAGTACACTTGCACAGTAGAAAGGGTAATGTTTTGTAAGGAAACCACGATGTCCTTCAATGAGAATATGGCTCAGTGCTAAAAAGTGAGTTCTCAAGCCCTGGGAAGACACTGAGGACAGCCTATATGCACGCTGCTGAGTGGGGACAATCAGTGAAGTCACAATGCAGGGGATGAGTGGTGGATACACCTCAGTACTGAAAGAGAAGTCACAAAAGGCCACAGACATGTAAGCGTATATTACCAGGTAAGGGACGTCACCACAGACTGGCTCTCGTTTAGTAATGTGCATTGAAAGGTCCTCGCTGCTGCAGGGCGCAATAGCTCATGTCTTTTTAGCAGTGAGCTCCATGGTGCATGGCTTTATCCACCCAGTCACCTCCTGGAGGGTATCTTGGTGCTCTCTATATTTTGATAATCATGAAAAAGGTCCCTATGAATATCTGTGTGTAGGTTTTCCCAGGGATTTGGGGTTTTTGTTTTTGTTTTGTTTTTCTTTTGACTCATTTGAGCATGCTAAAGAGTGCCATTTCTGAATCCTTTGGAAAGGCTCTGTCTAGTTTTGCATGAAGCTGTCTTCCAACATGTTTGTAGCGTCCTGCAGCCCATCACCTAGGAGCCAGAGCTCCAGATGCTGCACAGTATCACCAGCATTTGGTGTTATCAGTGCACTGAACTTAGCCGTTCTCAAAGGTGTGAAGTGGCACCTCATTTAGCACACCATTCTCATAGGTGTGAAATGGCATCTCATTTAACACACCATTCTCATAGGTGTGAAGTGGCACCTCATCTAACACACCATTCTCACAGGTGTGAAGTGGCATCTCATCCAACACACCATTCTCACAGGTGTGAAGTGGCATCTCATCTAACACCATTCTCATAGGTGTGAAGTGGCACCTCATCTAGCACACCATTCTCATAGGTGTGAAGTGGCACCTCATCTAACACACCATTCTCACAGGTGTGAAGTGGCATCTCATCCAACACACCATTCTCACAGGTGTGAAGTGGCATCTCATCTAACACACCATTCTCACAGGTGTGAAGTGGCATCTCATCCAACACACCATTCTCACAGGTGTGAAGTGGCATCTCATCTAACACCATTCTCATAGGTGTGAAGTGGCACCTCATCTAACATGCCATTCTCACAGGTGTGAAGTGGCATCTCATCTAACACGCCATTCTCACAGGTGTGAAGTGGCATCTCATCTAACATACCATTCTCATAGGTGTGAAGTGGCACCTCACCTAACATGCCATTCTCACAGGTGTGAAGTGGCACCTCATCTAACACACCATTCTCACAGGTGTGAAGTGGCATCTCATTTAACACACCATTCTCATAGGTGTGAAGTGGCATCTCATCTAACATGCTATTCTCACAGGTGTGAAGTGGCATCTCATCTAACACCATTCTCATAGGTGTGAAGTGGCATCTCATCTAACATGCCATTCTCCAGAGACGTAGATGGTCAGCCTCTCACTAACCATCTGTTTGTCTTCTTCTTCGGTAAAGTACCTATCTGGATCCTCTGGACACGTTCTAAGCTGTTGGCCCAGTTACTGTTGATTTTTAAGAGTTCAGTGTATATTTCAGATACACTCCCACCAGGCACGCCTCTGTAGGTGTGTCTCCCTAATTCTGGGTTGTCCCGTCACTGCTCCCCCATTCATTATTTTCTCTATTATATATTTTCTCTATTATATATTTTCTCTCTCTCTCTCTCTCTCTCTCTCTATATATATATATATATATATATATATATATATATATATATTCAATGACAAATTCATTTGCTTCCTGTGTTCGTGGAAAATGCCTTTACAAAAGTAAAGGCTACCAGGTATACAATACTGAGTTTCAGAGGAAAATTGGAAAGCCGTGGGAATGTTCACCTCCACCCCTGGTATAGAGGAGGGGAAGACTAGACCCAACAGCTAGCTTGCAGCAGCTCTACAGTGAACAGGGTCATTCAGAAGAGAAAAGAGGAAATGACTGGACATCATGCATGAGCCCAAGTTCAAGTCCTCAGTCTTGTTTGTGGACCCCACAGCGTCCCTGTCTCTCCCTGCCTTGCTGTGTGCTGGGTTTCCATGTATGGGACAGTACACACACTAAGAAATGTTCTCAACCATTTACACTTGGCAATATTTACAAGTAAGGTTTTCAGGTCACAGGGGAGAGAGGAACAGATGAACACTAAAAGCTCACATTAACTGTATAAGCATTTGACTAAGTATATTGGAAGTATTGAGAACTAGAAATGGCTGATTTGAAAACTCAAAAGAGAATGGATGACAAAAATGTGGTGTGTATATACATGATGGGGTTCTACTTAGTTACGATGAAGAATGAAATTCTGTCACTTGCAAGAGAATGGATCCATCAGAAATCAATATATTTAAGAGAAACGAGTCAGACCAAGAAAAACCAATGTCACCAACTTCTCTCATATGAGGAGCCTAGATTTTAGACAGATACATGAATTCATATATGTGTACACAGGACATGAGTGTGGATGCAGGACTGTCTAGGGAAACTCACAGGAGGAACAGGAGAGCAGAACAAACTTGAAGTCCACCAGAACCTTGGATAGACTCGGTATAACGAAACCCACCACTACGTTCAGTGAAGATACACCAAGAAAAAAGAACAAGCTGCCGGCAAGGTGGTTCAGCAACTGCCAGTGTCTGAGAGTCAACCCTAGGACTCACATGGTGGAAGAAGAGACTCCTGTAAGCCATCTTTGACTGGCGCGCGCGCGCGCGCGCACACACACACACACACACACACACACACACACACACACTCTAAATAAATAATAAAATAGGCTTATTTGTAGAAAGATATAGACATGGCTCTAGATTTGCTCTCCTGGAAGTCCAGACTAGGTTGCTGTCTCTAAGGACAGGGGCTGTTCTCCACTGCCCATGACCTCACTAGCTCTTGGAGGCCAATTAGCATCACCGTGTGATGAGGCGGCATCTACATAATATACCCAAAACAGATCAAGCACCAATTCTTGCTGTCTAGAAGAAACATAAAGGTCTGAGCAGGTCAGATACTACTTTCAGAGATTTAAATGAAAAACAAACATAAAACCCTTGCGGGCTACTTACAACAGATTCTGAGTTTAACTTCCTCCCAAATCTACCTTTTTGAACTTATTTTAGCTTGAGGATAATTTAAAAGTCTCATCCTAAGGGAATAATGTGAGCTTACCAAATTAAAATCCAAGGGCAATCAGACCCCAGATAGGAGTAGTTCCACATTTAACCGTAAACTCTGAAAAGGCAGGTTGTGGTGATATTGTGATCCCCAAAATATTGTGCACCCTAATAAACTTATCTGGGGTCAGAGAACAGAACAGCCACTAGATACAGAGGCAGAAAATGGTGGCACACA
Organism: Peromyscus maniculatus bairdii; assembly: GCF_049852395.1. Classification (NCBI taxonomy): domain Eukaryota; kingdom Metazoa; phylum Chordata; class Mammalia; order Rodentia; family Cricetidae; genus Peromyscus; species Peromyscus maniculatus. Next base: position 17,748,996 of record NC_134872.1, on the reverse strand, counting down.
TGCCTTTAATCCTATCACTTGGGATGCAGAGATCCATCTGGATTTCTGTGAGTTCAAGGCCACACGGGAAACAGCCAGGAATGGTGACTCACACCTTTAATCCCAGAAAGTGATGGCAGAAAGGTATATAAGGCATGAGGACCAGGAACTAGAGGCTGGTTAAGCTTTTAGGCTTTTGAACAGCAGTTCAGCTGAGATCCATCTGGATAAGGATTCAGAGGCTTCCAGTCTGAGGAAACAGGACCAGCTGAGGAAGTGGCAAGGTGAGGTGGCTGTGGCTTGTTCTGCTTCTCTGATCTTCCAGCATTCACCCCAATAACTGGCCTCAGGTATGATTTTATCAATAAGACCCTCTAAGATTCATGCTACAGCAGGTCTTATTTATGAGCAGGGTGAGCTAACTTCTACCCAGCCTTGACCTCTGTAATTTCCAAGAATTGGGGCATGATGAAACTGGTATGATTATGACTAGTTTTTCTTGGCCACTGTCACTGGTAGGCATCCTCACAAAGCCTTCTAGACTAAGGAAAGGTACCAAACATGTATTTTCTCACAGGCATGGGCAGGAAAAGGCATTCAGTTAGAGAGATCAGACTTGCAGGTTCTAGAACAATCTGATCTGTGAGCTCAGGAGATGCCTCAGTGAGTGAAGCATCTGCGTCACAAGGGTAAAGACCTGAGTTCGAGTCCCAGCAGCCTTGGGAGAGCTGTGTGCAGTAGCATACTCCTGCCGCTCTAGCATCAGGGATGGGAAGACAGCTGAGGCTCATTGGCCATCATCAGATGGATGAGCTCTTAGAACAGTGAAAGACCTTGTCACAAACAACTAAAGTGGAGAGCCATCAAAGAAGACACCAGATGTCAAACACTAGTTTCCACACACATGCTACACAGGTCCATGCATGTGCACCAACAGGCACACTCACGAATATTCATAAATATAGCTTTCACATACACGAGCATACACAGAAACAGGTATTATTTCCCCAATACGGTTCAGAACAGTGGCTACCACTCATACGGGGAAGCCATCTTTCTAAACCACATTCTAAGACTCACAGGCATCAGCAGTACCAGTGTTATATCATTATCAAATATGCACTGAGGGCTGACCATGCGTACTACAGACAAAACAAGGAAGGTACTGATGAACACAACCTGTGTGCTCTGGAACCTCTAGAGAATGGACTACCAAGCTTCGTGCTCTACAGCTTCTCCTTGTCATACGCATAATGTCATAATCTAACAATCCATATGCGCCGACACTCAGCAACAGATGTGGCTGAAAGTTTCATGGAGCATGGTCCTCACGTTCTGTTGTCTGATTCATTCAGGCATGTTACTGCTCATGGAGACTCGAGGTAACTTTTGGACACACTAACAGGCTGCACATTCACGGATAGGAATACTTTGGTCCAGTATGCTGGGCCTTATGTTTCTTTTCCCTTCAAACACCACGGCAATAGCTCCTCAGCTGTATGTATTCTCTAAGATGCTTTCCCCTGGAAACAAAAACAAGTATGTGGCTTTTTTCTCATGTTAAGATGACCCATCAGATACCCATTTGTACTAAGGGAATGTAACCGAACATAATAAAAAGCTCATGGAAATGTTGGTGATTCTCTTGTTTCTTTTGGGGAGGAAGGGAAAAGCCAGATGTGGTACCATTCACTTCCAAGCCAGAACACACACCCAGAAATTCAGAGAATGCTTGGCACCCCTGCTGGTCCAGTGGGGGGGGGATCCATCCTAAACTGTAATTGAAGCAGCCCTGGTGGAGATCAGTGTGTCACTCTGTCCACCTCTGGAACACAGCTTCATCCATGCTGACCCCAGGCATTTGGAATTGGATGGAAAAACTTTCATTTTCACCCCCACTTACCTTCACCAGTCTATGCAGAGATTGATGAACCCATTAAAAGCAAGGAGAAGACTGTAAGAAAAATATTTACCTCATTTAAGAGACAGACCCATCCAATTTGCGTCCACAGCGTAGCCATGCAAATGTGATAAGTTCTCATTAGAAACCACTTTTATCTCTATGTTGGGGCAGCTCTAACGGGAATTCCATTTGGAAAGGCAAACTTGTCCAAAATGCTATTCATATCTTAATGAAGTTTCCTTTAATTTAAAATAGGCTGTAACTCAGAAATTGAAAGGACGGCCTGAAGTTCTTCCAGGTTAGTAAAACTTTACAGTCTGAAACACTTTAATCCTTAAATACTGGTTTCACTAGCACAGACCTCAGGCTTTTTCTATGTAAACTCTTTGGCTTCAAGAGCTTCAGTTTTTTTATTCTCCCACACAAAATAAATTCATATTAGAGAGAAGAAACATGAAGTATTTATTTTCCTTAGTCGTGACTCCCCTGAAGAGAATCTTGGAGTCACCAATTCAAATGACTGCTGCTCCAATCTTAAGTTCTCAGTTCTTTCTGGCTGAAATGAACCTTCAGCCTTCCAATAATCCAAATTCTCTAGGGAGTAGTTATCAAAATTCTTTATTCGATGTGCGTGCATGCACACACATGCATGCGCACACAGCATGGATGTCTGCCCGTCTGCGTGTACTTCCCTAAAATACCCTGTGGAAAATAACTGCTGATCTTTTTCCTGCTCCCTTCTACCAAGCATTTGGGCAGAGGGAAAAGAAGGAGGGGCTGAAAAGGCAGAAGGGGAGGAAGAAAGAGAAGACAGGAGAGGGTAAAGGGGAAGACGAGACACTAGATGCTCTTCTACTCAGAGCTGTACTTAACACGCACGGAACACTGGGTAATCTTCCTTCCTGGTGCCTCGTGTTAACTGACCATGAAGATGACCATGAGGCAGGCTATCTGCAGTGGCGTGGCTCTTAGCACACCAGGACAGACACCAGGACAGACAGTGGGCTGCTCCGGTCTTCCGCTGTGGCTGCCCCCATCCCTGACTCTAGCTTCACATCTTCCTAGTGACAATCATACTTTCTCTATCAGGTGGTGAGGTTATGGTTCCAAAACTCTGAGCCTCACAACAACCACAGCAACTTGTCCAAGACACAAATTCCCAGCCCACCTCCTTCTCCTGGGCCCCTACCGAAGAACTACTGAGCTCCGATCTCTAGAGACGAATCTAAATTTTCTAGCTGAAGCAAACTCAGGCTTTGGCCTTCTGCCTGTGTGCCAGGCAGTAACCACCAGTACTTCTGCCAAGGAGGCTTCCCAGGCAGCCAGGCAGCCATTCTGATAAAGCATGGAGGGCTTAAAAGATAAGATCTGAAGAGAGCTACTAGGAGCTCATTTGGAAAACACAGAACTAAATTCCGGGAAGATGAAGAAGGAGGCAGATGGGGAGAGTGGGGGCCATGAAAAAAAAATGTTTGTGTAGACACAAATATTCGAGTACAACAGACCAGAGTGGAATACAACACACACCCACAGCTGGGTTGTCCCTCGGCACAGACCCGGGTTATCGACACAGCCCAGACCTTTGCATCACCACGGGGTTAGATTTAATCATCATCTAGTACACGGCACGGGCCCAGGAACACCCATGCATACTTTAGTCCCTTTAATAATGAGCTGGGGTCCCCCCCCCTCCCTCCCTCCCTCCACGGCCGAGCTGCCCGCGCATCCCCTCCCCTCGGATGTGGCTGAGCTGAGGCGCGCAGCCGGAGACTCTGCAAGGACCCGCGCGGCCCGGAGCAGCGGAGCGGTGAATTCTTCAAGTCTTCGATTTAAAAAAAAAATGGCCTCCAATAAAACTACATTGCAAAAAATGGGAAAGAAACAGAATGGAAAGAGTAAAAAAGTTGAAGAGGCAGAGCCTGAAGAATTTGTGGTAGAAAAAGTACTGGACCGGCGTGTAGTGAATGGGAAGGTGGAGTATTTCCTCAAGTGGAAAGGGTTCACAGATGCTGATAATACTTGGGAACCAGAAGAAAATTTAGATTGTCCAGAATTAATTGAAGCATTTCTTAATTCTCAAAAAGCTGGTAAAGAAAAAGATGGTACAAAAAGGAAATCTTTATCTGACAGTGAATCTGATGATAGCAAATCGAAGAAGAAACGAGATGCTGCTGACAAACCAAGGGGTTTTGCCAGAGGTCTGGATCCTGAACGAATAATCGGTGCCACAGACAGCAGTGGCGAGTTAATGTTTCTCATGAAATGGAAGGACTCAGATGAGGCAGACTTGGTGCTGGCAAAGGAGGCAAATATGAAGTGTCCTCAGATTGTCATCGCCTTTTATGAGGAGAGGCTGACTTGGCATTCTTGTCCAGAAGATGAGGCGCAATAATTGTTTGCATTTTTATATATATTTATATATATATAAAATCTGGATCTTTGGTTTTGAATTACTAGTGTGGAAAAAATAGCGTTCTAATGAAAATCGAGTTTGATATGCTGGTTTTGAAGTATTGACAGTAGTTGGGATATTTTCGGTTTTTGTTCTGCATCAAAAGGCACTGATTCCTTTGAGCAAATGAAAGCTTTCTGTAGTTGCTTCTTTAACAGTAGAATATTTGATACCACGTTGTATTTCCTCGGCTTTGAAGAACAGCTTTTCTTAAATGCTGAGGAGATTTTACAGTCATTACTCAATCAGAACTTATTTTTAACTGGGACACAGAAGGACCATTCTGGGTTTTTTGTTTGTATGCGTGTATATGCATAAAACACTTGCGTAACTGTTCTTCATTTTGTCTTGTTTTTTAATGCTCAAAAACTGTAGATGAAAACGTGTTGATAAGATTCCATCATTGTGAACATTTTCCTAAAACCATAACCTTTCAGATTAAGTAGATGATTCTGTAATTTATTGGATAGTTTTAAAGCAACCACATCAGAATTTATGTATTACCACATAAATACAGTAGTTTATTTACAAAAGTTTGTCCTTACACACTTCCCCTTCAGAAAATGGAATTAGACAAGTAGTAGTATGATTTAATAACAAGACTTAAGCTGGGTGTGGTGGTGCATGCCTTTAATCCCAGCATGAAGGCAGATGGACCTCTGATTTAGACTAGATCAGCCAGGGCTACACAGAGAATCCCTGTTTCTAAAAACCAAACAAAGACTTAAATGGGCGTGTAAAGGTTCCTCTAGTGAACCATACCTTTATAGAAAGTTGAAATCTACTAAAAGGTTATGATTTGTGGAATATCTGTTTGCTGTGGAAATGGGGTCATGGTTAGAGATGATGTTGGCAATTTCAGACCCGCTGACATAAATGAACAAAATTTGGTAATATAAGTTAATGACTTGCATGCTTTTTCTGTACCCTGACTCATTCCTTACTGGTAGGATCAATCTTTTCAGTATTTGGGTTCTGGTTCAATGAGCCAGAAAAGTAACTTTGTAGTATCAGAATGTCATCCAACTGTATATTTACTTTATTGTAAATAATGGTGAACAGTGGTCAATAAATAGTTTTATATTCCTTTAAAAAAAAAAAAATGAGCTGGGAAGGATGAAGGCGTGAAAACGAACAACCTTCTCTCCTATAGCATATGGACACAGAAGATTAACAGCCCATCAGATGAGCAAATAATTACCTTCCAAAACCCCTCCTGCTGTTTTTTTTTATTTTACTAGCTACAGCATATAATGAAACTTCATCTCTGAATTAAACCATTTGAAATCAATAGGAATATACATATGTATATGCTATTATATATCAAGAAGGGGGGGGGTAGGAGGTTAGGCCAAAACTGATTCATCAGCCTCGTGTTTAAATAATGACAGCAACCAAGTCAGCTGAAGAGTAAATTCCTCTGAGGCACACTTTTGTCTCTTTCTCTCTTCCTTTCTGGCACATTCTTCTCACTGTGTACAATCAGAGCACTCCATAAATAATAAAAAGCACAGTGAAGTGTGTTAGACCTGAGCCTCCAGGGGCCACTTCTCAGGCACAATTCCAGAGGTTAACTTCAACCAGGTGAACACTGACCCCCATGCTCACAAACTCACTGTTGAAAGAGTCATATCTCTGGAGCCTACTACATCGTCAGGATGTGGAGTACGGCTGAGCACCTCGGAGAGACGAGTGTGTCAGAGGCGGAAGCCATTCCAAAAGCAAGACATGATCCTACATCCCCACACTTCCTAACTCTAAAGTCCAAACCACATATTAAACATTAAAAAAAAAAATCAATTGTCTATCATGAAAATGGAGGGTAAATCTCACCATGGATACATAAACAAGCCACCCAAGGTCATCCCAAACTGTCCTCACATTGCTATTTCCTTGGGGTTTTCTTTGGAGATTGGTTAAATTTCATTCTTATTAAGCCAGAAATGAAGTTAATCTCATTTCTTAAGTAAAAATATCTGACAATAGGAAACAAGGCCCCAGGGTATGCTCAAATTTCAATTTACCCAACTGGAACACTGGGGATGTTTTTTTTATTTTTATTTTTTGTAACAGTCAAATCAACAGATAGA